>NW_006766887.1:575948-582456 GCF_000275845.1 Dichomitus squalens LYAD-421 SS1
GCCATCGACCTCAAACCCGACGCCCCAGAAACTCTACGCTCCAAGGCCTACCCGATGTCGCCTAACGAGCAGGAGGAAGTCGATCGGTTCCTCGAGGAAAACCTTCGGAAAGGCTACATTGTCCCCTCCAAGTCCCCCATGGCATCCCCGGTCTTCTTCGTAAAGAAGAAGGATGGTAAGCTCCGTCTAGTCCAGGACTATTGCAAGCTCAACGAGATCACGGTGAAGAATCGCTACCCTCTCCCCCTTGCGTCCGACATCATCAGTCGCCTGCGCCAGGCCAAGTACTTCACCAAGTTTGACGTTCGCTGGGGCTACCACAACGTCCGCATCAAGGAGGGCGATGAGTGGAAAGCCGCATTTACGGTCCACGATTGAGGCCTATTCGAACCACGGGTTATGCTGTTCGGACTTACCAACTCCCCTGCCACGTTCCAAGCCCTGATGAACTCGATCTTTGCCGATCTGATCGCTGCAGGGAAAGTCGCGGTCTACCTGGACGACATCCTCATCTTCAGCATGACACTCGAAGAGCACCGTGCCGTAACCCACGAGGTGCTGAAATGACTCCAGGAACACAACCTCTACCTGCGACCGGAGAAGTGCGAGTTTGAGAAGACAGAGGTAGAGTACCTCGGCCTGATCATCCGTGAAGGCGAAGTGGCCATGGACCCGGTCAAGGTCAGAGCCGTCACAGCGTGGCCAGCCCCCAAGAACCTGCATGACCTGCGCGGCTTCCTAGGGTTTGCCAACTTCTACCGTCGATTCATCCGGGACTTCTCCAAGCTCGCGAGACCGCTCAACGACCTGACCAAGAAGGACGTTCCCTGGACCTGGGGGACTGCACAGCAACTGGCCTTCCAAGCCCTCAAGGATGCGTTTACGAGCAAACCCGTGCTCGTCTCCTGGGATCCGGCTCGGCCCACGCGGATCGAAGTGGACGCCTCCGGCTTCGCGACCGGAGGAGTCCTACTGCAGAAGCTGGGCGATGACCTCTGGCATCCGGTGGCCTACCGATCGGAGTTGATGGCTGAAGCGGAACGGAACTACGAGATTTACGACCGAGAGATGCTGGCAATCATCCGTGCTCTCGAAGACTGGCGACACTACCTGGAGGGACTCCCCGAACCCTTTGAGATCGTCACGGATCATCGTAATCTGGAGTACTGGCGCACCACACGGAACCTCACCCGTAGACAGGCTCGGTGGTCCCTATACCTTAGCCGCTTCGACTTCCGCCTTACGCACAAGCCTGACAAGATGAACACCCAAGCCGACCCCCTCTCTCGCCTCCCAACCCACCAGACTACAGATGCGGAGGACAACCGGGATCAGATCGTGCTGGGACCCGAACGGTTCGTCTCTCTATCGGCCACCCTCACGGATACGAGCACCCTCGAGCAGGAGATTCGAGATGCACAGGTGCTCGACCCCGAAGTAGTTGAGGCTCTCCGTATTCTCAAGGAGAAGGGCCCTCGGAAGCTGGCGAATGGGCTGTTAGAGTGGGAAGTGCGCGATGGGCTCGTCTACCAGCATGAGAAGCTCTACATCCCTCCTGGTAAAGACCTTCGCAAACGAGTCACCTTCCTCTGCCACGACGCGATCACTGCTGGACACCCGGGACGGAATGGAACTATTGAGCTGGTCAGTCGTCTCTACTGGTGGCCTCAGCGGGACTCGTTCGTTCGCAAGTACGTCGAAGGCTGTGATACCTGCCAGCGGCGGAAAGCCCCTCGTCATCCTCGAGGCACGCTCCAACCCCACGACGTACCTGAAGGCCCATGGCAGACGATGGGAGTGGATCTTGTTACTGGACTTCCCTCTGTACGCGGGTACGACGCGATCATTGTCTACAGCGACCACTACAGTAAGCAGGTCCACGTGCTACCCACCACGACAGACGTCTCTGCTGAAGGAGTCGCGGACATCCACTACCGGGAAATCTTCCGTCTCCACGGTGTCCCGGAGAAAGTTGTATCCGATCGAGGACCCCAATTCGCGGCATGTTTCATGAAAGCCCTGTACGAGAAGTTTGGCATCCAGCACGCACTCACCACGGCATATCACCCCAGTCCAACGGTCAGACTGAACGGGCGAACCAGGAAGTAGAGAAGCACCTACGTCTCTTCTCCAACCTGCGACAGGATGACTGGGTAGACCATCTGCCGACGGCCAAGTTCGTGCTCAATAACCATGTCCACTCGGGCCTCCAAGTGTCCCCCTTCGAGATCATCTACGGCTACCAGCCCAACTTCACGGTACCCATCGGCGCTCCCACTAAGTTCCCAGCGCTAGACAAGCGTCTGGAACTGTGGCGCGACGTGCGGAAGGACGCGGAGGCAGCTCTGCGTATGGAGAAGGCGGCCATGAAGGAGTCGTTCGAACGTGACAAGCCAAAGCCCCACGAGTTCAAACCTGGAGACCGTGTCTGGATGGACTCACGGGATGTCGCCATCCATCAGACCAGCCACAAACTGGGACCACAACGACTTGGACCGTACGAGGTACTGGAACGCACCGGCGAACTCACATACCGACTTTAACTTCCCCCCTCCATGCAGAACCGACACGCAGTCATTCACGTTGACCGCCTCACACCCTGGACGGGGAACAAC
Organism: Dichomitus squalens LYAD-421 SS1; assembly: GCF_000275845.1. Lineage (NCBI taxonomy): Eukaryota > Fungi > Basidiomycota > Agaricomycetes > Polyporales > Polyporaceae > Dichomitus > Dichomitus squalens. The sequence goes on from NW_006766887.1 coordinate 578,564, forward strand.
GTCAACGGCATACTCCCACCGCCACCGGAACCGGTTGAAGTCGAAGGTGAACTCGAGTACGAGGTCGAAAAGATCGAAGACAGCCGCACGTACCGCAACCAGTTCCAGTACTTGGTCAAGTGGAAAGGATACGATGAAGGCCAGAACAGTTGGGGCCCCGCAAAGGACCTCACTCACTGCCAAGAGTTGATCGACGAGTTTCACGAACGTAACTCCACCGCCCCACGACGAATTGCAGCCTCTATATTCCAATCCCTCCCCTGGCAACCTCTCGTCAACTTCACCACCTCTGCACCCTCTGATCTTGAATGGGCTTCTGGACGACACCCCGGCCTTGGGTCCATCGGGGACTGACGGACCTTAGGAGGGGGGTAATGTCACGGACGTTGCACAGGCGCCCCTTTTTGCCGCCCACTCCCTTCCCTTTGACGCCCACCTTCCATTTTCGGACCATTTCCTTTCCTAGCCCATCCTAGTTTGGATACTGCAGATACGTTCCCACCACCGCATGCTACGTTCCCATGATCGCCATGCCCTTGCCTTTTCTTTCTCGCCCTTTGTTCTCTCTTTGTCATCTTCACTGCCTCACTCTCGTGCCTTGTCCTTGATTGCTAAGCAGCCCCTCTAGTATATAAGGACCCCCTTAGGCGCTCCCTAGTCCCCATCTCGACCTCTTGGTCATTGGGACTAGGTGAGTGGCCATAGCGTTGTATTTCCCTTCGAGTGCTAATGTATAACTTGGTCATTGCGACTAGTCTGTCGCTATCTGCGTGAAGACTAGCTTCATAGGTCTTGCGCCGTCGTGCCGGCCTCCGCTCTGCCCCGTTGAGTTTCTTGTTGCGTTTATCCCTCTCCTTCTCTCTCTTTTCCCTTTCGGCTCCTTGCTGCTCACCTACGGAGTCATCGCCGAACGTCGACCCGGGTCTACGCGCCTAGTCGCCGCGACAGCAACCCTCAGTACACGGGTTACTACGAGCTCCTGGACATGAAGAAGCAACCGCCCGCTCCGACCAAGGTGCGCACGATAGACATGGCCAATGAAGACAAATGGGAGTACATTTGCAGGGCCCTCAAGGAGTTTGAAACTGCCAAGGGAAAAGGCAGAGGCAAGGCACCGGAAACTGAGACTGCTGCACGCATCATCGAGGTCAAGGACTCTGAGGAAAATTTTCTGGAATGGGTACTTTGAAGACTGACCAAAGTATCCAACTTTGTAATCATAGCGTAAACCTAGAGGACTCTTTTATTCCGCGTTCAAATGTTATCTATCTCGCATCAGCACATCGCCCGCGAAATTCATTCGATCTCAAAGTTTCCCTCACTCAAGGTACGCATGAAGTTCAGTCAGAAGCCCTCCTCGATTCAGGAGCCTACTCTTGTTTTATCCACCACCAGTTCGTTCAAGAACATGGACTCACCCTATGACGCCTCTTTCGTGAAGTGCGAGTTTTCAATGCAGACGCCACCCAGAATAAGAAGGGGTTGATCACACACTACGTCCGTTGTTTACTCCATATCGGAGACCACCTCGCTTGGCAGTCATTCCTTGTCACAGATATTGGGCGGCAAGACATCATTATTGGCATGGCGTTTCTACGTGAACATAACCCTGAACTCGATTGGAACGCAGGGAACATTGAGTTCACACGCTGTCCCTCAACATGCACCCGGCACACAGTGCAGGACGAAGAATTACGGAGTTTGCAACTTCCCCGAGTGGAAGATGTTGCACAAGATCAGTACGGTGACCTCGGCCCTGAATCCTGGGAGAGCACTGATCAGTTTATTCATTGGGTGAACTTCTCCAATGACCCAAGTGCTCGTCAGATGCGAGCCAGGTTAGAAGAGAAAAAGAATACCAACCCTGCAGCAAAAGGCGAACAGGACCGCGAATACTGGTCAAACCATGTACCTGAGCAGTACCGGCAGTATAGCGACGTCTTTTCCAAGAAAGCCTCGGAAAGAATGCCAACACGGAAGCCCTACAATCATGCAATCGAACTAGTCCCTGGAGCCTCGCTCCCCAAGCCGGCCAAATTGTACCCGCTCAACCTCAACAAACAGAACCCGCTTGAAGCTTGGATCACGGAGCAAGAAGACAAAGGCTACATCCCCACGTCCAAGAGTCCTACTGCTGCCCCAGTCTTCTTTGTCCGTAAAAAAGATGGGAGTTTACGCTTGGCTCAGGACTACCGCGCACTGAATGCGGTCACGAAGAAGGACAAGTTTCTGATTCCCCGGATCTCAGACCTTGTGGATAAGCTTTCGCACACATCAATCTTCACCTCACTCGACCTAAGGTGGGGCTACAACAATGTTCGCATTCGCAAAGGAGATGAAGAGAAAGCCACGTTTATCACTCACAAAGGACTGTATGAGCCAACAGTTATGACCTTCGGCCTATGCAATGCACCCAGCTCGTTTCAAGCAATGATGAATGAGGTCCTAAAGGAAGAAATTGCAACCGGACATGTCATGGTCTACATCGACAACATCCTCATCTTCACAGATGACCTCACTCTGCATTGCCAACTGGTAGAATGGGTCTTGAAGAAGCTGCGCAACAATGACCTCTTCGTCAAGCCTAAAAAGTGCAAGTTTGAGCAGCCCTCGGTTCACTTCCTCGGACTCGTCGTATCGAAGGATTCAATCTCCATGGACGAGTCTAAGGTGCAAGGTGTCAAGGAATGGCCTACTCCAACCAAAGTCAAACATGTTCAAGCCTTCCTCGGACTAGCCAACTTCTATCGGCCATTAAGGATTTTGCCAAGATTGCCCGACCGCTCACTAAGCTCATGTGCAAGGACATTCAGTGGAAATGGGGAGAGGAACAAGAGTAGGCCTTTAAAGGACTCAAAACCGTGTTTACGACAGCTCCAATCCTTCAGATCCCGAATGACACGGCCCCGTACAGGCTAGAGACAGACTCATCCGACTTCGCAATAGGGGCAGTTTTGGAACAACTTGGAGAAGATAAACTATGGCACCCGGTCACCTTCTACTCCAAGTCCCTCAATGTTCACGAACGCAACTATGAGATCTACGACAAAGAGCTTCTAGCCATCATCCGAGCCTTGGAGGAATATCAACACTACCTGGAGGGACACCTCGAACCGATTGAGATCTGGTCAGACCATCTCAATCTCACCTACTTCCGACAAGCACAGAAGCTCACACACCGACAAGCCTGATGGAGTTTATTCATGTCTCGCTTCAACTTCGTTCTGAAACATCGCCCTGGGAAGACAATGCTACGAGCCGACCCTCTGTTCAGGAGGCCTGATCATGAAGAGGGGGTAAGCAGTGATAACTTTGGACAGACACTACTGAAACCCGAGTTTTTTGCAATCAACATCTGGAAAAACAGCCTTTGCGAATTGACACTAATTATCACTATTCAGATAATCTCATCTATATTAGCAAGTGTTAGCAGAGATGACATGTACATTAGAGCTACTATTCAGACGCGCTTCTTCAGTAGTGCAACTAAGCACTAATTAGTATACTTGGTACTAGTTATAACTACTCTTCACTATCGCTTTTTCTATAGTGCCATGTAGTGCCAACATGATACTACTATAGCACTACTGCAAATGTGGTCCTCTAATTTTTCGCTATTTTGCACTACTGTAGTACTATTTTGCGCTATTTTAGCACTACTCATTTAGGGGAGACTCAAATAAGATGACAATCCTTTATTTATAGCTCATAGTTCTCAACTCAAGCATTACACACCTCTATAGCTGCAAAATCACCATGATAGCTGACTTATATTTGAGGGCACAACTCAACATAGAACTTGTTATCATGTATAGGACTAGGCTGTCAGCACAGCATTCATACCATAAAGCATACTCTATAGCACACTCCATATTATATACATAGTCCCAGAC
>NW_006766887.1:582759-588420 GCF_000275845.1 Dichomitus squalens LYAD-421 SS1
GCAAATGTGGTCCTCTAATTTTTCGCTATTTTGCACTACTGTAGTACTATTTTGCGCTATTTTAGCACTACTCATTTAGGGGAGACTCAAATAAGATGACAATCCTTTATTTATAGCTCATAGTTCTCAACTCAAGCATTACACACCTCTATAGCTGCAAAATCACCATGATAGCTGACTTATATTTGAGGGCACAACTCAACATAGAACTTGTTATCATGTATAGGACTAGGCTGTCAGCACAGCATTCATACCATAAAGCATACTCTATAGCACACTCCATATTATATACATAGTCCCAGACATTACACATATGCAAGCCTCAGCAGGTGAATCTCAAGATGAGGTGTCACCACTTTGCCCAAGTTCAGCAGTGATGGATATATATAGTAATTGTGGAGAGGATCTATGTAAGCTCTGGTGGTGCAGTGGTATAGATCACCCTTTCGGAATAGGAGTGTTATCTGAAAGTGGGGTTGGGGGTTCAAGACTGGGTGAGGATATTTTTTCATATATTTTTTCCAGCACTTTAAATGCATCTGGGGCTTATAAATAGATGGTTTTGAGGTCATAGAAAGCATCTCTACACCAGTCAGAAATTATAGACCCACTCTATCCACTACTATCAACGTCTACTGTAGCACTATTTCCGTCTACTATAGTGCTACTTTGCACGAATTTGCATTAATAGTGCAAAATAGTGCAATTATTTTTGGGGACCTCTCGATTTTGCACTATTTTTCACTATCCAACTACTGTGTCTATTAAGAGCTAATTTGTACTGAATAGGTGTAATTCACAAAGGTGGTTTTTACAGATGAAAGCCATGCAACCTGGTCATACCTCCATCGTTGACAACAAGGAACTGCTCGAACACATCAAGAAGGCCCTTGAAGATGACAAAATGACGAAGCACTACAAGGAATTGCTAGCTAGTGGACCCCTGGAGTTTGGAAAGTACCTGCAAGACTGGAACATGGAAAACGGTTTACTGTTACGACGAGGCAAAGTCTACGTACCCAAGGACCAAAGTATCTGCCTCGACCTGCTCAAACTACATCATGACACGTTACTAGCTGGTCACCCAGGAAGGTGGAAGACCTTGGAGATTATTGCACAGAACTATTGGTGGCCCGGCATGTTCGTCAACGTCAAGAAGTACGCACAAGGGTGCGACACTTGCCAACGAAACAAGTCAGTCAGGAAACCACCGTACGGATTACTGCAGCCAAATGAGATCCCTGCTGGACCATGGGAAATCTGGTCAATTGATATCATCTCCCAGCTTCCACCTTCAGTTGATAGACACAGCAACACCTTCACCGCGATAGTAGTGGTAGTGGACTGTCTCTCGAAACGGTCCCACTTCTTCGCAGCTGACGACCACTTCTCGGCAACAGAAGCAGCTGAGCTCATCTACGAACACATCCTGAAACACCATGGCCTACCGCGGCAGATCATCTCTGACTGAGGCACACAGTTTGCGAGTGCAGCGTTTAAGGAGTTTTGCAAATTGCTAGGAAATCGATCGTCAATGTTCACAGCTTATCACCCACAAACAGATGGACAGACTGAACGAGTCAACCAGTCGCTTGAGCAGTACCTTCGGATCTTCACAGAGCACCGACCAGACGATTGGGCATCCCTTCTGTCCACCGCAGAGTTTGCGTACAACAATGCCCCACACGAGTCAACTGGCCTATCGCCCTTCTTCATTGAGTACGGATACAACCCAAAGATGGTCCCCAATATTTGTGAAGAACTTGCCTTCCCTTCCCTCGAAGACGTATTCCACAATTGTGCAGAAGCAAAGGAACAAGCGCAAGCATCACTCAGTATGGCTGCTGAATGGATGAAGTGGTATTATGACCAAGGCCGTGTGGACCCTCCTTTTAAGGTTGGCAACAAGGTTTTGCTCAAAGGACGTGACCTCAAAATCCGCAACTCGTCAGCCAAGCTCTCAGCCAAGAACTATGGGCCTTACGAGATAACGGAAAAGATTGGACCTGTCGACTTCAGAGTCAAACTTTCGCCACAGAACAAGGTCTATCCCGTCTTCCATGCTTCAAAGCTCATCCCCTACAATAAAGACGAGATCAGCAACCACAATCTGGAGAAGCCTGACCCAATTGAAGTCGAAGGTCACGGCGAGTTTGAAGTCGAAAAGATTCTGGACTCTCGCGTCAACCGTGGATATGTGCAATACCTTGTCAAGTGGGCCGGTTACGACGTCTCTGAAGCGACTTGGGAACCTGTGCGCAATGTCAAATACATCAAAGAACTACTCGACAAATTCCATGCCCTTCATCTGAACACACCGCAGCCGATCGCTCTCAACAACCCACAACCAGTTTCCCAGGAGTTTCAACACAATATTTGGTTTGAACGCTTCGCAGGAGCTCAGATCTTGAAGAGGGGGTAGTGTCACAGTTTTCTCGTGCCACGCGACCTGGGGGTCATGTGTACTGGGACAGACGCTCACCTGGACCGCGGACAACTTGTATCGGAAAGTGGAGGGGCTAGGATCAGACCCCAGACCTCATGACAGCCGGGAGCGCCCATCCTAACTCACTGACAGGTGACTGATGTGATAGCAGGAGCGCTTACTCATTGAAAGAGGTCCGGACTCGGCACAACTCAGGTATTAGTCGTAAGGTCACCATGAGGCAGGTCAGAAGGTAGGACATGAGGCAGAGAACTCTGACCAAACAGTGGTCAATAGGTACCTGTTACAAACACCCTGTGGGGGCGTCTCTTTTTCCTTTCTCCTCGTATCCTCTCTACCATGCATTCCCTCTCCTTACGGCACAACCCGGACACTCGTACCTACCATGGTTCCAACACCATGCTCCATATCCCTATTGTTCTCATCACTATTGTTCTTTTCGCCATTGTACTACATGGTCACAACACCACGTGACTCCTTTGTCCCCATTCGCTATTGTTCTCCATCATTATTGTCTTGTGACTATTGTTCTCCGATTAGTCAGCGACCGTGTACTTTAGTATATAAGGACAGGTCTTGCACTGGGCACCCCAGTTTGACCTCTTATACCAATCAAGCGTTCTCACTCCCTAGACCCCTAGTGACCCCCAGACCCCCAGTGAACCGGTGTGCTAAGCTTGTCATCAGTCTGCGTTGTTACGTCCCATGCCCAAGTCCCTCCAGAACTCTATTGGACACCGCGCTAACTCCGCCGGACTTTCGGACTTGCTTACGATTAGACACTTACGTACTGGTTCCAATTCCCTTTCTGTTTCCTTTCCGTTCCCCGCCGGGGCCCATATGGCTTTCCGAGCGTCTACCCTATCTCCGCTGGAATGTCTGTTTTCCCATATCAGTGCCTGGCACCACTTATATCACTTCTCCACTTAGTGTCGGTATTCCGCCACCTCCGATCAGACCTCCACCTCCAATTCGGACTTAGGGGACACCAGCTTCTTAGTATATAAACCCCCGGACTTAGTGCGGTGTTCCTCAGTTCGGATATCTCATTACCTTACGCTCCGCTTGTACTCCATCAGCTACCTTACTCCAATCTACTCTCTCTGTCTCTGTCCAACCTCTGCCCGACCTCCGTCCGATCTCCGCCCGACCTCCGTCTGACCTCCGACTCCGAAATCGAGGACACTGTCGGGATCCTCAGGGTGTTGCTAATAGCTTCGCCGAAGTCCTTACCCCGTGTCCGCCCAGCTCCGACTCCTAACCCCGGAACTCCAGCGACACAGTCCTAACAGGGATGTGGAGTTGCAGATGTATCCCTTTCGAAGGTTTTCTTCAATGAACTCGTCTAGTGCTGCTTCCTCCTTTGGGGACAGGGGGTAGACCTTGCAGTTCCTTGGAACGAAGTCTCGTTTGAGGTCAATTGGGTGGTCGTAAGGATGGGATTCAGGGAAACGCTCTGCTGCCTTTTTCTCAAAGGTTTCTCTGAAGTCATGCAGGTATGCTGGGATCATGTCATCCAGGTCCCGTACCTTGTCCGGGGTTGCCGACTTGTGTGCCATTTCCTGCGATGGGTTGATCTTGGCTCTGATCCACGCAGCTCCTCCATGAGAGTAGAAGGTCCTTCCTTGCGGGGATTTCCAGTGCGAGACACAGTTGAGAGAGAGGGGTGCCTGATTATGGGAGATGGTGTGTCGGTGTTCTGTGGTGGGGGGTGATTTGAGGGTATCCTGAAAGATCCCCATTACAGGTTCGCCCTTGATGTAGGCCAAGAGAACTTCATTGTCATCGAGGGATAGGTTCTCAACTGGCGGTTCTGGGTCTGTTGCTGTGATCTCTACTGTGTTGTGTGCCCAGTCGATGATGGCTTTCTGCTGTTGCAACCAGGGTAAGCTCAGAATGACGGTTTCATTGCCGAGGGCCGTCGACAGCAGCTTGGAGTCATGGTCTACTTCAGCAGCATTCAGGGTCGTGTGCACAGCGTGGGTGATAGATCCTGCGGTGTTGGGTATTCCATCTATGTTGTAGACAGGGATGGGGGCGGGTAACGGTGTCAGAGGGAGCTGTGTCTTGGTAGCAAAGGACTTGTCGATAAAGAGTCCTCCTGCTCCAGAGTCGATAAGGGCATGGGTTTCGACGGTTCGGTTCTCACAGGTAAGAGAGACAGGTATATGCATGGATTGCTTGGATACGTCTGCTACAATTACTGGTGATACTGTGACCGGCGGTTGTCCTAACGTCGAGGTAGGCGACCGCTTCAAAACCCCTCCCTTTCCGCCAGGGTGACCACCTCCTGCTTCTCTTCTGCAGAGAGTTCTTGAAAGACGGTGCGGATGCGGTCAGTTGAGGGACTGGGCTTCTCCTCCTGTGTGTTCAGAGAGCGAATCTTTCAAAGGGGAGGCTTAGGTGCGCCCTACCTTGGATCATGTCCTCGGAGGGGGCACTTCTGGGCAATGTGGCCCACCTCACGGCAGCGAAAGCAGGCCCCTTTGCTGGTGAGTAGGGCACGTTCTTCGTCCGTCAGCTTTCACAAGCGCACAGGGTTGGAGGGGTTTGAGCCAGTGGGTTTCGAGGAGGTTGACGTTGACTGGGACGGTTTGGAGGCCTTTGCATATCCGGTGGCTTTACGCCACTGCAGATCCAACCTAACAGCCAAGGTGTAGTACCCTTCTATGTCGGTGGGGAGTGTTTGTGCAGAGAGGATGTTTTGGACTAGGCCAGCAGACAGTCCAGACAAGAAGTAGTCCGACAGGACTTCTAAATTCCTTGACCCCTGAACGTGCTGCGAGGGGTCGGAAGAGGGCGACGTAGTCCTCTGCAAGGCCTGTTTGCTTCAGGGCTTTGAGCTTGGTGATGGCGTCGGAGGTAGGAGAGAGGGGTTCAAACGCCTTCTTGAATTCCGTGACGAAGTCGTTGAAGGTCCCAAATCCCTTCTCCTTGCCACTTACAACGGTGAAGGCATCTTCCTCTCGTGCTTCCCTCCAAGGGGCTGCCGTTCCTCCCACCATAAATGACAGGACAAAGATCACCTTGTCCTCATCATCAGTGTAAGCATCCTTGTTGACGCGGAGGTACGTCCTACAGATGTTCAGGAAGGCACTGGCCTCGAGACGATCCCCTGAGAAGTCCGATGGTTGGTGAATCTTCCTTTCAACTACTTTAGCTGGGAGGGGGTGGTTCCCATGATGACTAGTGGCTGAGTGGTAATGGGTTTGGTC
>NW_006766887.1:592913-596940 GCF_000275845.1 Dichomitus squalens LYAD-421 SS1
TTTGAAGTGCTTCTGGAGGTCGTCCTTGACGCGCTGGATGGCTGACTTGGATTTGCCAGCAATGGTGATGTCGTCGACAAAGACAGGGATGATAAGACGCACTCCATCGCGCAGATAGACCCAGACACTGTGCTCGCAGCTGAGTCGCTCAAAGCCAAGTTTGGTGAGCACCTCATGGAGCTTCTCATGCCAGCATCGACCAGCCTGCTTGAGCCCATAGAGCGATTTGCGAAGCCTCCAGACCCAGTCAGGTGTCTTCTCCTCAAAGCCCTCAGGCTGTCGCATGTAGACCTCCTCCTTGAGCTTGCCATTGAGGTAGGCAGAGGAGATGTCGACAGACTCGAGTTCGAGGTCCTCAAGTGCAGCAAGGGCTAGAATGGCTCGAATCGACGCCCACTTGGGTGTAGGGGCAAAGGTCTCGTTGTAGTCGAAGCCAGGACGCTGGGAGAAGCCCTTGGCCACAAGGCGACCCTTGTATCGCTCAATTGAGCCGTCTGCATTGCGCTTCACCCTGAAGACCCATCTGCAGCCAATGGCCCTGCGTCCTGGGGGCAGCTGGACGAGCTCAAAGGTGCCATTCTCGACCAGTGACTGGATCTCGTCCTGAGCAGCCTTGAGCCACTTGCTGCGCTCATCTGGAGCGAGCTGCATGACCTCAGCAATCGACTTGGGCTCCCCAAAGTGCTCCTGGTCCGCCTTGAACGCGTGCTGGACCACTGACTCGAATGCGAACTCCAGGGCATCGTCATAGGGCAGGAAATCGTCGACTTGGCCAGAGTAGACGTACTCAATGCCTGCCAGCATGGCCTGCAGAGCGTCCGCATCGTCGCTTCCTATGCAGTCCAATTTGTCGTCTGAGGATGTGGGACTTGGAGGAGGGGTGGTAGAGCGAGGGGCGAGTCTGCGAGCAGGAGCTGGATCGACTGGTGCGTCAATTAGAGGATCTGGTGAAGGTGAATTCTGTCGAGGTTCTGGAGCTGGAGCTGGAGCTGGAGCAGGGGACACAGAGCGAATGCGATGGCGAGGAGCGACGAGGTTCTGGCGTTCAAGGTCCCTGTCATTGAGGGAACCCTGGTAGCGAGTAGAGCGAGCTGGGAGTTGTTTTCGAGCGAGTGCTGGGTAAGGTCTGAAGCCGCCTTGACCCTGGGCTGGCTGGTGGACAGACGGTGCAGGGGGACGAGCTATGGGCGCAGGAGGCGGTGGCTGAGGAGCCTGTGGAGCGACTGGTGCAGGAGGGAGTTGTGGAGGTGCTGGTGGACTCTGAGAGCGCGACTGGGGCTCTGAAACGTCAGGAGATGGAGAGCGCGATGGAGCGATGTCAGGAGGTGGACTCTGAGGCGCAGGGTGCGCAATTTGAGGCACAGGAGGCGGAATTTGAGGTGCAGGAGGCGCAGGTGGAGCTGGTGGTGCAGGAGGTGCAGGAGCATCATAGTCGTCGTCTCCCCCCTGATCCTGCAGCTCTGGCACATCTGGCACATTATCCTGGGGCGCAGAGTCCGCATCCTCGTCGTCTGGTGCACCAGGGACATCCACATCGTCCAGGGGAAGGCCAAAGACATTAATGAAGGGCGAGTTGCCAGGAAAGCAGCTCTCATCAAACACTGCATGCGACGAGATGAGCACCTTCTTCGCTGCAGGGTCCCAAAATCGCCAGGCCTTGGTGCCATCTGGGTACCCAATGAAGATGCACTTGCGAGTGTGAGACTGCAGCGCTTTGCGATCCTTCTTGCGCACCGGAACATAGGCCAGAGAGCCAAAGACTCGAAAGTAGGACACATCTGGCTTCCTCCCATCGCCCTTCCATGCTGTGTAGGGTATGCCGCTGTCTAGAGCAGATGTGGGCATGCGATTTCGCGTGTGGACAAAGGTAGAGACAGCGTGCACCCAGAACGAAGGAGGGAGCTTGGATTGCGCTAGGAGGGCAGTAGCACCCTCAGAAATCGTCCTGTTGGCTCGCTCTGCCACCCCATTCTGGTGCGGCTCGTCTGTCTCTGTGTGCTGACGATGGATGCCGTGTTCTGCGCAGAAATCGATGAATTCCTGGCCCATGTACTCGCCTCCCTTGTCGTCTCGAGTGGCCTTGATGCGCAGGCCCAGGGTGTTCTCAGCATAGGCCTTGTATGACTTGAAGGCTGCAAATGCGTCGCTCTTGCGCTTGAGATAGGCCACAGCCCAGAAACGCGATGCATCGCAGACAAAGACCATCCAGTAGAGGTAGCCCTCAGGCAAAGGGACAGGGAGCTTGCCTTTGAGGTCTGTGTGGACCAGGGCAACGCGAACAAACCTCCGGGAGGCGAAACGAGGGATGGGATGGCGATTGAGCTTGCCAGCAAGGCATGGCTCGCAGATAGGGCTGGGCTGACGCTTGGAGCGGATGGTGAGGCCCTGAACGAGGTCCTTTCGAATTATGGAGCGGAGATCGTCTAGATTGACGTGCGAGCAACGTCTGTGCCAAAGATCGAGGTCCTCCTCGCAAGCGGTGGAGGCAGAGAGCGCATTCTTCGGCTGAGCAATGGTATGGCCTAGGAGGTAGCCTGTGTTGTGCTCGTCGACCTTGGCCTCGAAGCGCAGCTTGCCCTGGTGATAGAACAGCACAGAGGCGGCCTGTAACTCGACGGTGTAGCCCTTCTGGCGGGTGAGGTGGAAAACAGAGAGCAGGTTGCTGGCAAGTGCAGGAACATGCAGGACATCATGCAGGACGACAGCAGGGGGTAAAACGCCGCCCCTAGACGCAGGTTGTAAAACCACAGACCCCAGACCAGCTGAGTAGACAATGTGCGAGTTGGCGAGGCGAATAGGGACGTTGTGGGGCGAGTAGGAGCGAAACCAGTGGCGGTGTGGTGTCATATGGGCAGAGGCACCTGTGTCGGTGTTCCAGGACGTCGCAGCAGGGGTAGAGAGCCAAGAATCGCGCTCTGAGGACGATAGGAGTGCAGCAGCGCAGCCAGCACTGACAGCGAACTCCTGGGGTGGGTCCTGGTTGCACTGGGAGGATTGGGAGGCCGCTTGCTGGGTCCTGGTCTTGTTTGGGCAACAATGCGAGCGTTGAGCAGCACATTGAGTCGCCCTGACACTGGCATAGCGTTTAGCCCTGCACTGGTCCTCAGGATGGCCTAGTTGACCGCAGAATGGGCAGGAGGTGGAGGGGCCAGCCTTGAGAAGGGAAGGGTTGGGAGAGGGAACCTTGGGAAGGGAAAACGACGCAGCAGGGGTGCGCGAAACCATGGGTGGTGGTCGATGACGTGGCAGGGGTCCGACGGGCGAAACAACGAAGCGAGGGGACAAAAACTGCGTCCAGGGGAGCGAAAAGATGAATGCAGGGTCCCAGAGCGAAAATGCGACCAGCAGGGGCTAGGAAAGCGAGCTGGGGACCAGGGAGCAGTTGGACAGGCAGGGATGGACGTCTGAGGCAGCTAGAGCGCAGGGCTCATAACCTGTTAGCTGCAGTGGGCCTCAGAGGGGTCACAATGGCCTAAGTCGAGCTCTGTAAGTCTTTTCATTGCAAGGAAACTGTGCTACACACCTAAGTCGAGCTCTGTAAGTCTTAGGGCCTGTTCGGCAAAGAGTTGGAGTTAGAGTTACCGGCATTTCATGCCCAAATATAGTAATAATATCTCGGTTTTCAATCTCGAGAAAACTCGAGTTACTCGGGCGAGTGCATGCGTTCGGATGCCTCCCAGTAACTCCGGGCGGTTGTTATCAGCTCAGGTCATAAATTATCTCGAGGCTCTACCCTTTTGGCAGCCTGCTTGATTCTCTCTCTATAGAGTATTGGGATGGCTACCATGACCGGCGTAGATTGTGATCAGACATCCGAGACCATCCTACTTGAGGGATTAGGGCAGGCTACTACCAAGGCCCGCCCAGTCAAAACAATGACAGTTACTGCTATAATAGCCTGTCTTCGGCGCTCTATTTGAGCCTGATGGATAGCTTGGTGAATTTAGACAGCTGCTCTTGTGTGGACCATGGTGAAGCAGGGATGAAGCAGAGCCCATCTGATAAGCCATAGCTATTGGTATACTAG
>NW_006766887.1:597053-601310 GCF_000275845.1 Dichomitus squalens LYAD-421 SS1
GAGGCTCTACCCTTTTGGCAGCCTGCTTGATTCTCTCTCTATAGAGTATTGGGATGGCTACCATGACCGGCGTAGATTGTGATCAGACATCCGAGACCATCCTACTTGAGGGATTAGGGCAGGCTACTACCAAGGCCCGCCCAGTCAAAACAATGACAGTTACTGCTATAATAGCCTGTCTTCGGCGCTCTATTTGAGCCTGATGGATAGCTTGGTGAATTTAGACAGCTGCTCTTGTGTGGACCATGGTGAAGCAGGGATGAAGCAGAGCCCATCTGATAAGCCATAGCTATTGGTATACTAGATACATGTACGAGTTCAGGGCGCTTGTCTCCTCCGGACTTCACGGGTACTCCGCCCCTGTAACTCTAACTCGCGCAGAAATCCTCGGAAATGCCGCCACGTGACAAAATGCCGGTGACTCGTAACTCCAACTCTTTGCCGAACAGGCCCTTAAGGACTGCAGAGTCGACTCAGGCACAGATGACGGCGCACAGAGCGCGTGGGAACTAGCTAACACGACCATACACTAAGTGGCGCTGAAATGGCGCCAAACGGACCAGAAGTGCGTGAGGTAGACACTGAGTGCAGTCAGATCTACAGTAATGGAGACTACCAGTGAAAGAAATGTAGTATCTGTATGGAAACGAGAGTTGTGACTATACGAAAATTACCGTAGATAGCGGACAGCGCGAACTATGTATGGCGCGATGCGGGACTTGGTGCGATTATAACCGCAGGCGCTACAGCACCGACTCCAACACTGTTCGGACAAGAAGACGCACCTCTTCCTTCTTGAGGTCGACTTCCTCGGACACCACATTTCCGTGCACGGTGTCGAGCCCGACAAACAGAAGGTCGAGAAAATCGTCAACTGGCCCACACCGCGTTCCGCAACGGTGGTGCGCGCGTTCCTGGGTCTTGTTCGCTACGTCGCCAATTTCTTGCCCGATCTTGCATCACATTCCGTTGTGCTCACCCCGTTGACCTCCAAAGATGCCGAAACGTCCTGGCCAGGCTGGGCCGCCCCACACCAGGCGGCTTTCGACGCCATCAAGGACCTCGTCTGTAGTCACCGTTGTCTGACCGTGATCGACCACGACACGCTTGAGATGAACTCCATCTTCGTCTCTTACGACGCCAGTGACCTACGCACTGGTGCGATGCTGTCCTTTGGCCCGACCCTCGAATCGGCGCGACCTGTGGCCTTCGAGTCCGCACATCTGAGCGGCGCGGAACTCAACTACCCTGTCCACGAGAAGGAGCTGTTAGCCATCGTACGCGCCCTCAAGAAGTGGCGCATCAATCTCCTTGGCGTGCCCTTCACTGTCTTCACGGATCACCGGACACTGGAGAACTTTCACCGTCAAAAGGACTTGTCGCGCCGACAAGCCCGCTGGCAGGAGTTTCTTGCAAAATACGATTTTGACATCAAGTATCTCAAAGGAGAGGAGAATGTCGTCGCCAATGCCTTGTCGCGACAAGACTTCCCCGATATCATCTCTTGCGCCACAGTGCGTGACATGCTCCTCGCCACCCGCGACCTCCACTCTTGCAGTAGCAATAGCAACAAGCGGGACGGACGACCGACCGTCGCATCTGTACCACACGGAAGCTTGCGCATCTCCACAGATCCCGCTTGGCTTGACATGATCCGAAAGGGCTACAAAGCCGATAAATGGTGCGTGAAGCTACACGAAAACGTTGGCTCACTGGGTATCCACGAGACCGACGGCCTCCTCTTCATTGGGGACCGATTGGCGATACCCCGCATTCCCCACATTCGTGAAGGGATTTTCCGCTGTGCTCACGATGCGCTGGGACATTTTGGCTTCGACAAGTCATACGCGACATTGCGCGACGCGTATTATTGGCCGCACATGCGGAAGGAGCTGTCGGAGCTATACATCCCCTCTTGTGATGACTGTCAGCGCAACAAGGGCACAACGACCAAACCGGCGGGACCATTGCACCCCTTGCCCATCCCCAATGCCCGAGGAGAGACGGTCACCGTCGATTTTGTTGGCCCCCTCCCCTCTGATGGCGGTTTTGACTATCTTTGCACAATCACCGACCCTCTCGGTGCCAGCTTGCGACTGATCCCCACCCGGGCCAACATCACTGCCGGGGAATTTGCTGTCCAATTCTTTGACGGGTGGTACTGCGAAAATGGTCTGCCCCTCCGCATCGTGTCCGACCGAGACAGGCTGTTTACATCCGCATTCTGGACCGCGCTCCACAAGCTCACTGGGGTTAAGCTAAAGGTGTCCTCAGCTTTCCACCCACAGACAGATGGCAGTTCAGAACGCACCAACAAGACCGTGATTCAGTGTCTGCGCTACCACGTCGCCCGCAACCAACAAGGCTGGGTGCACGCGCTGCCACGCGTCCGTTTCGGGATCATGAGCGCTGTCAATGCCAGCACTGGTGTGTCGCGTTTTCAACTCCACATTGGGCGCCAGCCGCGCATTCTTCCCCCCATTCTCACTTCCGACGTCGAGGTTGTCGAGCGGGACACGCCTGACGAGGCGCGACTCGCCGCCGACATCCTTCGACGGATCAACGACGACGTTTTCGAAGCGCGCGACAACCTCCTTGCCGCGAAACTCGCGCAATTGACAGCCGCCAATCGTGGTCGTTCCGAAGACCCTCCATACGCACTCGGTGACCTCGTCCTGCTCTCCACCTTCCATCGACGGCGCGACTACATGCGCAAGGGCGACAACCGCGTTGCCAAGTTTGTCGTGCGTTATGACGGGCCCTACAAAATTATCCGTGCGTTCCCTGAATCGTCTGCGTACACTCTCGAGCTGCCCCCCTCCATGTCCATTTTCCCTACTTTCCATTCTTCTCTCCTTAAACCATATCGCCCCAATGATGACGCGCTGTTCCCCTCTCGTTCCTTCATTCCCCCTGCTCCTGTCTTCACCAAAAACGGTGTCGAGGAGCAAGAGGTCGAGACAATCATCGACCATCAACACCGCGGTCGCGGTTATCGTTTCCTAGTTCATTGGAAAGGCTTCCCCACTTCCCACGATTCCTGGCTTCCAGGTTCTGAGTGCCGCGATTTGGCTGCATTGGACTCTTATTTACTGGACAACCCTTCCCTGCGTTCCGCTTTCCCAGAGACATAGCTTGTTTGAAAGGCGGGGAGAGTGTAAGCCTCACCCACCGCTTCTGTCTTACTCGGCACACTTCACAGATTACGTACATCACCATTTATATAGTTGACGTCCTATACCGTGCTCCTTAGCTCTGCTCACCACGGTATAGGTACCTATATCCGCACACATGTATATTAGCTCTGCTCACCACGGTATAGATCTCGTTCTAGTTTATATTCTCGGAGTCAGTGAGGAGGTTTCGTGAACCTCCTTTCACTTTAGGGACCATGGTAGATTACATGCACAGAATAAAAGTGTTCCCACCTAAGGAAATGGCATAGGTGACCTTCTTTTTGTCCGTTTTGAAAGTCTGAGGCTGGGCCTTGAAGACCAACTCTAGCTGCGTGAAGAACGACCAGAGCTTGGTGACCTCCGACCCATCGAATTGGTCTGGGTCACGGACATTGCTGCGCTCTGAGAACGGTGCCATTTGGTTGAAGTTTGCAGCGGCCGGAATCTAGAGTGTTTGAGCAAGGAGGCTGATTGCCTGCACTAAGTCCGCAGTCAAAGTCGACGCTGCTTGCGGAGTTGTTATCAGGTTTACGGGTGGGTTTTCCACAGGTCTGGCTGAGGGTTGTCTCATGAATATGGGAATGATGAAGGGGTTGTTCAGAGAATGTCAGGGCAGAGGAGCGGATGTCAGGTGTGGAGTGGTGGGCAAGGACTGAGTCACAACGCGGTGTCAGGTTGAAGATTCTGGAGAGGAAGTCCGAGGTAGGTTGGGAACACATTGTGCTGTGAACCCCCTGAGGGTCTCACCAGGGTTAGTCATCGGGATCTCATGTCGCGGCGACTAGGCGCGTAGTGTTACAGCGAAGCGTGTCAGCACTCAAGGGGTCGTGTGCAGGTTATGCACAACGAGGACGCAGACTGATGACAAGCTTAGCACACTGGTTCACTGGGGGTCTGGGGGTTCGAGGTCACTAGGGGTCTAGGGAGTGAGAACGCTTGATTGGTACAAGAGGTCAAACGTGGGGTGCCCAGTGCAAGACCTGTCCTTATATACTAAAGTACACGGTCGCTGACTAATCGGAGAACAATAGCGAATGGGGACAAAGGAGTCACGTGGTGTTGTGACCACGTAGTACAATGG
>NW_006766887.1:601710-609063 GCF_000275845.1 Dichomitus squalens LYAD-421 SS1
AGCATGGTGTTGGAACCATGGTAGGTACGAGTGTCCGGGTTGTGCCGTAAGAAGAGGGAATGCATGGTAGAGAGGATACGAGGAGAAAGGAAAGAAGAGACGCCCCCACAGGGCGTTTGTAACACGTAGACTCAGGTCGACGTTCGGCGACGACCCCGTGGGCGAGCGGCAAGGAGCCGAAAGGGAAAAGGGAGGGGGAGAGGGATAAACGTGACAGAAAACTCGACGAGGGCAGAGCGGAGGTCGGCACGAAGGCACGAGACCTACGAAAGCTAGTCTTCACGCAGACAGCGACAGACTAGTCCTAATGACCAAGTTATACATTAGCGCTCGAAGGGAAATACAACACTATGGCCACTCACCTAGTCCCAATGACCAAGAGGTCGAGATGGGGACTAGGGAGCGCCTAGGGGGGTCCTTATATACTAGAGGGGCAGCTTAGCAACCAAGGACAAGGCACGAGAGCGAGGCAGTGAAGATGACAAAGGGAGAACAAAGGGCGAGAAGAAAAAGGCAAAGGCATGGCGATCACGGGAACGTAGCATGCGGCTGTGGGAACGTATCTACAGTATCCAAACTGGGATGAGCTAGGAAAGAAAACAGTCCGAAAATGGAAGGTGGGCGTCAAAGGGAAGGGAATGGACGGTAAAAAGGGGTGTCTGTCCAACGTCCGTGACATCTCAGGCTGAGTTTGGATATATTATTAGGACTGTGCCGCCGGAGTTCTGGAGTCCCAGAGGTCAGAGTCAGGACCAGGTGGACACGGAGCGAGGACTTTGACAAAGCTATTGGCAATGCCCTGAGGAACCCAAGGGTGTCCTCGATTTCAGAGTCGGAGGTTGGTCGGAGAACGGACAGAGACAGAAAGAATAGATTGGAGTGGGATAATAGATAGTGTAGCAGGCAGGAAGTGATGTAACAAGATATCTGAACTGAGGAACACTGTACTAAGTCCAGAGGTTTATATACTATGGAGCCGGTGTTCCTCAAGTTTGAATCAGAGATATCAGAGGAGGAGGTCCGACCGGAGTTAGTGGAACACTGACACTAAGTGGAGCAGTGCGGTAAGTGGTGCCAGGCACTGATATGGAAAAACAGACATTCTAGTGGAGATGGAGCAGACACTCGGGAAACCACATGGGCCCCATCTGTTACGACTGACTGTCGAGCGAGTAAGTGGAGACGAGCGAGGCAGGCAGGAGCGCCGACGAGCTCTGATTGCAGTGAGACTGGAGCGGGGCTCAACAGGCAGGACTGGAGACAAGGTGTGTATTGAGTGAAGTATCCACAGAGCAAAATACACGATGGCTTACCTGGAGACAAGAGGTCAAAACTAGAGTCTCTAGGTAGCAAGGGATCCAGCTATATACAGGGAACGAACAATGGGCGCTAGAGAACAATAGTGTCGCCATGGGTACAGAGTACAAGGGACATAGGACAATAGCGGACGTAGGAACAAAGGGAGCTATTGTCCGTGTGCAGACAGAGGAAAACCATAATGAGTAGTGAACAATAAGGAGACGTACGAGGCAATGGTTCGAATCGAAAAGGAAACATGGCGCCGTAGGGGCGGTTCGTGACAACCATGGCTACTAAACGGATGAAATGGTATCATGACCAAGGCTATGTGGGTCCCCCCTTCAAGGTTGGCGACAAAGTTTTGCTCAAAGGACGTGACCTCAAAATCCATAACTTGTCAGTCAAGCTCTCAGCCAAGAACTATGGGCTGTATGGGATAACGGAAAAGATCGGACCTGTCGACTTTAGAGTCAAGCTTTCGCCACAGAATAAGGTCTATCCCGTCTTTCATGCTTAAAGCTTATCCCCTACCATGAAAACAAGATTGGCAACTGTAACCCAGAGAAACCTGACCCTATCGAAGTTGAAGGCCAGATGAGTTTGAGGGCAAAAAGATCTTAGATCTGCTTGTCAACCGTGGATATGTCCAGTACTGTCACAGCCACACTCCGCATAGCGCCCATGACACCCTCTGCCTGCCTTCCCCAACCGTACGGACCGGGACTCTCCACCTCTCAGCACCAACAATACCTCGGAATCCGCCGTCCCCCCCTCCAAGCCCACCAGCGCTCAGTACAGCGCCCCCTTTCTAGCAGCACCACGACATTCGCCACGTGCAGCCTCACGTCGGCATCCATGTTCCTGGTACTCAGTCTAAGCGCCTATACCCCCAGCAGTGCACCACCACCACGCTCCCTCCCTCATGGCCTCACGATCGTTAGATTAGATAAAGATCCCCCCACAGTAGTTAGTACGACATACACCCCCTCTGCCTCATGCCTAGTACTTAAGCCCTCAAGCCTCTGGCTGTGCCAAACACATACAAATAGCTACATGGTCTGTGCACCGGTCTACAGGTATATAGAGTAGAGCCCTTTAGCCCCTAGTCCCCATCTCGACCTCTTACGTCACTGGGGACTAGGCGAGTTACTGTCTGTATCCCCGTACTTGTCAATATACTTACGTCACTGGGGACTAGCCTGTGCCTGCGTGCCGCTACGTCTTGCCGGTAGGTTTGTGCCTCCGTGCCGCCCCGGCCCTTTCGACCATTGGTTCGGTTCCCTGGTACGTCGGTGCCGTGCCGTGCGAGACCTCTCTGTCCGCTCCGCCGCCTGCCCTCTGCCTTGTATACCCCCTCTCTTTTCCTCTCCTCCTACATCCTCAGTCTTACGCTATGCTTGACTCGGCGCCGACCGCTGAGCCTCGGGCCGTCGCACCTAGTCTCCGCCACAAGTACTTTGTCAAGTGGGCTGGCTACGACATCTCGGAAGCAACTTGGGAGCCAGTACACAATGTCAAATACATGAAGGAACTACTTGACGAGTTCTATGCTCTCCACCCGAATGCATCGTAGCCAATTGCTCTTAACAATCCACAACCAGTCGCCCAGGAGTTTCAGTGCAATATCTGGTTTGAACGCTTCGCAGGAGCTCAGATCTTGAAGAGGGGGTAGTGTTACAGTTTTCTCGTGCCACATGACCAGGGGGTCATGTGTACCAGGACAGATGCTCACCTTGACTACAGACAACTCATATTGGAAACTGGAGCAGTCAGGATCGAACCCCAGACCTTGTGGGGCCCGGAATTGCCCATCATCACTTACTGACTAGTGACTCACCTGTCAGCAGGGGCGCTTACTTATCGGAGGAAGTCCGGACTCAGCACGACTCAGATATTAGTCATAGGGATACCATAAGGCAGGTCAGGAGGTAGGACATAAGGCAGAGAACTCTGACCAAACAATGGTCAACAGGTACCTGGTCTGTGCACCATTGTATTACAGTCATCAACCGGCTGACGTGACACCACCATCAGGTGTGACAATTTGCTCATATCTCAGCGAGCTGTTCCGCTTGCCTCCTTGTTCTTTTTGTGAAATATACAGAGAGCTTGAACGCATATGTCTGCCAGATTCAGTGAGAAAAGACCTTCAAGTTGCTTTGGGATGGGCACATTTAGTACAGGATTTTGGACCATATGAGGGGCTCAGAATTATTCAGAAATGACTTGATGTCAATCTGGCAAACAGGATACACCAGTATGCACCTAGAATTATATTGACACTACTATGCAATGTTTCCTAGAAGTATAGAAGGGAAAAAAGGTGTGTGGCATGATAGAGCCTCCTGCTCTCTGCAGAATAGCATATGTTACCTGTTGATGCTGTGGTGATGGCCCTCGGAACATACTGGCCTACCCTGCCTAGGCAAGTTGGGGTTAATTCAAAATTGGTGAAAACATCTTCATAATGGCTCTAAATGATTTGAAAGTCTTTTTGCGCACTGGAGGATCCTATGAAAAGGCCAAATTGCTTGTGTTACATTGGGCAGTGTTGCCTAGTTGGAGGCACTCGGGTATAATCACGCCTACACAAGCAAAGCTCTCACTATAACGGGATGTAAGCTAATATATGGCCCGTACAAGATGTGTAGCTATCTACAAGTACCAGAATTGCAGCCGTAGCCCCAGAATTGAATGAGGACGGCCCAAAAACATTTGAGCGTTACATCGGGTGGTTGATAACTGTAGTATAAATAGTGGGGGGTCTGAGGCAGGGAACCTCAGACTTGATCTTCTCGTTGATCCCCCATCTCTCCGTAGGTAGCTAGCAGCCCTACCTTCTACTGCCCCTTCTAGTCTAGGGAATACACCTCTTCACATCTCTTACTGTGTCACCTCTGGTTGCTTCGCATCTCAGCACCAACCTCTGCATCAGTAAGCTTTGCCCTTGTTTGTTTTGGTGGCACAGCTCGTTGGCTGTGACAGGGCCCCCCCGTATGCTGGGTGGCCCAGGAGGGGCATCTGATAGTGGACTGTGGTGGGGCCCGGGGCGGGGGCGGGGTACGGGGGGGTGCGAGGGGTGTGTTGGCGGAGCGGCGGAGTTGGAGGGTCAGGGGGCGCGGACAGGGTGTTGGGGTCGGTGGTGTCAGTGAGGTCGCCTCCACTGATGGTGTCGAGGACCGTTCAGACGGCTGAGGTCGGCCACTCCAGAGGCGACGCGGAGTCGACGACTATGGCAAAGGGGGGTTCATTCTCGTCGATGGGGCTTGGGGAGCGGGGGGTGGGGCTGGGAGAGCAGGGAGAGGGGCGTGTACGGGTTGGAGGGGGTGTGCCGGAGCATAGGCGAGCGAGCATTGGGCGGAGGTGCTACGGTGTTGGGGAGGGGGAGTCGCGGGGGGAGGGGAGCGGTGCAGAGGTTGTACAGGGGGGGACCACTCCATGTCAGCCTCATCCATGGGGACGTCCCCCCAGTTAGTGTTGCTCCAGTCGACGTTGGTGTCGCCCCATCCGGAGACGTCGGCCGGGTTTCCCCATTCCGGGGTGGGCAGAGGCGGGGTGGGGGGGATAGGTGAGGCGGTGTGGCTGTCGTTGGTGGCGAGGATGCGCTCCAGCCAGGTCCACTCGTGTTCACGGTCAACCTGCTCTATGTGGTTGATGAGGTCAGCAATGAAAAAGAGATGATGGGGGGCGCAAATGATATCTAAAGCGTGGTCGGACATGGCGATTGTTGTGGCCCGCAGCTGGGAGACAGTGTCGTAGGCCCGTCGTTGGCCAGTTGGGTCGGTGAGCTCGCCGACGTCCCAGTCGAGGGTCCGGAGGTGGGTGAGGGTGACGACCGACTCGCCATAGATGGCCCAGGCATGACGGGCGGGCGGAACGTCCCGGAATCGCCATTCCAAGACGTTGCGCAATTCCGGGTTGGGTTGCAGAAGGAGCCACCCAACGTATTGGCGTGGGGAGGGCTCACCGTATCCGGCGACTTCGTTGCCGGGTAGGTGGAGGAAAGAGAGGTGGAAGTCGTGGTCGAGGAACCACTGGGGGGTGGAGACGTCTTCGGGGGCAGCGCGGTAGGTGGAGGCGAGTTGGGGCATGGCGAGGATTGGTGGGAGAGCGGAGTGGGTTGAGGTCGTTCCCTAGAGTCGCTGTTGCTTCTTGTACTTGGTGAGGAGCTTCGGCGCATTAGTCATCTCCTTCCCGGAAACCCACGAGTTTTCGCTGCTAGGCCAGCCCTTCCAAGAGACGAAGTATTGATAGCCTTTCCCACGTTTCCGATGGGCTAAGATGGCCTCGACTTCCCACTCTTCTTCGCCTTCTACGGTCTCCGGAGGCAGTCTGGGGTAGTCTGGACCGTGTTCCTTGGTGACTCGATAAGGTTTGAGTAGATTCACATGGAAGACGTCGTGGATCTTCCAGGCCTTGGGGAGTTTCAGCCGAACCGTGACTGGGCCGGTGATCTTGTCGATCTCGAAGGGTCCTTCCCTTTTTGGAGCTAGCTTTCGGTGGGGATAGGGGAGTCTGAGATTGGTTGATTCGAGGAGGACCCTGTCGCCTTTCTTGAACATGACCAGCTTGGTTCCAGCCCTTCGGGCCATGATCTCCGCTGCTTGATTGTGCGCGGCTTCCGCGTTGGCTCTGTCTTTGAGGAGTTGCTGGATTCGTTCTTCTGCACTTGGGTGCGTGGATGGAGAGAGGGAGTTGGGGAATACGTCGGGGTTGTAGCCCATGATGAGTTTAAACAGAGACTTGCCCGTAATGGAGTGCTTGCGTTGATTGTGGCAGAACTCGAATGCGGGGAGTTTGTCCGACCAGCTGTCCGGGTCGTTGAGGCAGTAGATGCGCAGAGCCAAGTCGATCTCCTGGTTGACTCGTTCTGTCTGTCCGTCCGTCTGGGGGTGATACGCCGTGGATCGAGAAGTCTTGACTCCTACGAGTCGTTGCAGTTCTTGAAAAACCCTGGACGCGAACTGGGGTCCTCGGTCGGATATGATCCTCTGAGGGGCTCTAAACCATTTGTAGACATCTCGGAACAGTAGTTCGGCTGCTTCCAAGGCGGTGACGTTGATAGTGCAAGGGGTGATGACTGCGCCCTTGGTGGAGTCGTGATCTACTACCACTTGAATGGCATTGAATCCGTTGGACATTGGAAGGCCCGTGATGTGATCCATGGTGATGACTGAAAACGGTCGCGTGTTTCCTGCGTGGGGAATAGGCATGGCGGGAGCTTTCACGGGGTGGGTGTTAACCTTGGATCCTTGGCAGATAGCGCATCCTTGAACGAATTTGCGGATGAAGTTTTCCATTCCGCCCCAACTGTACTGACATGAGACGAGTTCGATGTTCTGGTCCTGTCCGGGGTGCCCATTACTGCCGGGTCGTGATGTATCCAGACAATGTCGCGTCGTAGGTTTTTATTCGGAGATACGTAGATCTTGCCCTGGTACTTGGCAACTCCATCGTCCAGCTTCCAGTCTTCAGGTTTGCCATACGGAGGTGGCCTGACAAGGATTAGACGTCCATGACGGCTAGTCTGTACCACCTTGGTGTCTTTCTGGGTGGTGTCCTTGATTCGTAGCAGTAGATCATCAGTGACAGCTCGAATAAATACCCCGTCATTTAAGACAACAACATCCTTGTTGTCATGCTTCCCATCCGCATGGTCGGGGCGGCGGGACAGGGCGTCGGCTTGGGTCAAGGTCTTCCCGGCCCGGTGGTGGATTTTGAAGTGAAACTGGCCAAGGAATGCACTCCATCGGGCCTGGCGTCGGGTCAGCTTCTGCGTGGACCGCCAGTAGGTGAGATTCTTGTGGTCAGAAATGACCTGGAGAATGTGGGGGGATCCTTTGAGGTAGTGTTGCCAGGTCTCAAACGTGCGAACGACTGCTAGGAGCTCCTTGTCGTAGATCTGATAGTTGCGTCCCGCAGGTGAGTGTTACAAACGCCCTGTGGGGGTGTCTCTTTTTCCTTTCTCCTCGTATCCTCTCTACCATGCATTCCCTCTCCTTACGGCACAACCCGGACACTCGTACCTACCATGGTTCCAACACCATGCTCCAT
>NW_006766887.1:609303-635099 GCF_000275845.1 Dichomitus squalens LYAD-421 SS1
ACCTTGGTGTCTTTCTGGGTGGTGTCCTTGATTCGTAGCAGTAGATCATCAGTGACAGCTCGAATAAATACCCCGTCATTTAAGACAACAACATCCTTGTTGTCATGCTTCCCATCCGCATGGTCGGGGCGGCGGGACAGGGCGTCGGCTTGGGTCAAGGTCTTCCCGGCCCGGTGGTGGATTTTGAAGTGAAACTGGCCAAGGAATGCACTCCATCGGGCCTGGCGTCGGGTCAGCTTCTGCGTGGACCGCCAGTAGGTGAGATTCTTGTGGTCAGAAATGACCTGGAGAATGTGGGGGGATCCTTTGAGGTAGTGTTGCCAGGTCTCAAACGTGCGAACGACTGCTAGGAGCTCCTTGTCGTAGATCTGATAGTTGCGTCCCGCAGGTGAGTGTTACAAACGCCCTGTGGGGGTGTCTCTTTTTCCTTTCTCCTCGTATCCTCTCTACCATGCATTCCCTCTCCTTACGGCACAACCCGGACACTCGTACCTACCATGGTTCCAACACCATGCTCCATATCCCTATTGTTCTCATCGCTATTGTTCTTTCCGCCATTGTACTACGTGGCCACAACACCACGTGACTCCTTTGTCCCCATTCACTATTGTTCTCCATCGTTATTGTCTTGTGACTATTGTTCTCCGATTAGTTAGCGACCGTGTACTTTAGTATATAAGGACAGGTCTTGCACTGGGCACCCCAGTTTGACCTCTTGTACTAATCAAGTGTTCTCACTCCCTAGACCCCTAGTGACCTCGAACCCCCAGAACCCCAGTGAACCAGTGTGCTAAGCTTGTCATCAGTCTGCATCCTCATTGTGCATAACCTGCACACAACCCCTTGAGTGCTGACACGCTTCGCCATAACAGCGAGAGGGCGTGGGATAGGTACGCTACCGGCATCCAGTCTTAGTTGCTGTTCCGTTGGTGGAGGACGGCCCCAGTGGCAAACATGGAGGCGTCGCATTCAATTTGGAAGGCCCCGGACGGGTCGGCCATGCAAAGGATGGGCTTCTGCTGGAACAGGTTGCGAAGCGTGTCGAATGCGACCTGACATTCTGGCGTCCATTGAAAGGGTAGGTCTTTGCGGGTGAGTTGTGTGAGTGGTCAAGCGATCTTGCTGTAGTCACGGATGAAGCGTTGGTAGAAGTTGCAGAATCCAAGGAAGCTCTGGACTTGTTTGACGGTGGTGGGTACAGGCCAGGTGCGGATGCCGTCGAGCTTGACCGGGTCCATGCTAAGCGATCCTTCACAAATGATGGTGCCCAGGAACTCGACTTCACCAGCGTCGAACACGCACTTCTCGTGTTTGAGGAACAGGTCCATTTCGATGAGACGCTGAACGACCTGCTGTGTTCGATGATGGTAGACGTCCTCCGTCTTGGAGAGTATCAGAATGTCGTCCATGTAGATGATGATCCATCCCTCAGCGATCATGTCCTTGAAGCCGTTGTTCATCATCGCTTGGAATGTTGCCGGGGCGTTGCATAACCCAAAGAACATTACAGTTGGCTCGTAGAGCCCAAGGGGGGTCTTGAAGGCAGCCTTCCACTGATCACCGTCTTTGATGTGGACATTGTTGTACCCAGCATGGACGTCCAACTTCGTGAAGTACTTGGCCCCTTGCAACTTGTCGATGAGATCGTTGATCAGGGGAAGGGGGTAGACATTCTTGATCGTGCCAGAATTGAGGTAGCGGTAGTCCTGGACGGGTTGCATGGAGCCATCCTTCTTGTCCACGAAGAAGAACGGGAATGCCATTGGTGAGGTGGATGGGCGGACGTACCCCTTGGCTAGGTTCTCGTCGATGAACTTCCGAAGTTCCTGCATCTTGAGCGGGGACAGGGGGTACAACTTGCAGTCCCGGAGTTTGAAGTCAGGTCGCAGGTCGATGGGGTGATCCCAGGCCCGGGGCTTGGGCATTCGTTCGGCTGCCTTCTTCTCAAACACCTGGTGATAGGTTTTGAGGTAGTCGGAAATGGCCACGGGAGCCCTGACGTCGGCTGCTTTCGACCCGGCTTCGACAGCCAGTTGGGTTGATACGGTGGTGCGAGCGATGGGGGCGTCTCCAATGATGAGTCGTCGAATGATGGCAGATGGGTTCCATTCGGGATGGATGTCTCCGTGAAGGAAAGCGGTAAGGTGTCGACGGGGATTCCCTGAGGGGCGCTGGTGGTATTCCCTAAGTTGCTGTTCCGCCCGCAGGTATTTGGCGTCAAACCGGACCTTGCCCTGTACCCAATCGATATGGGGGTTATACTGGATTAGCCATGGCATTCCGAGAATGATGTTGTCTCGGCCGCAGTCCGCGATGAAGAGTTCGGTGGGGAACTCGTGGCTATTGATTCGAAAGTGGCCAACAAACTTCTGGGTGACTGGTCCGGCCGTGTTGGTGGTGCCATCGACATTGGTGAAACGAAGGGGGGAGGGTAGGGTGATGAGAGGGAGTTTGTGCTTCTTGGTGAAATTCCGGTTAAGGAGAGAAGCACTTGCTCCGCAATTGATGAACGCATGAGCTCCAACACTTGTAGATTCGTACTCGATGCTGCCCGGGATAAGAATAGATTGACGTCGTCGTTCTGTAGTGGCAACAAACGAGATACTAATACAGTCAGAGGGCAGTTTTCTGTCGGCGAAGACTGTCCGTTCAAAAACCCTCATCCGAACCATCTACGTCGACCTGACTGATCGTTTTGTCAGGTGTGTCTTCGCCATTGTCTTCGTCGTCGGCGACCTCACCATCCTCTAGTTCATCGACCTTGCGCACCTTCCGCCTCTTCTGTCCAGGCTGTCATCCCTTGGCACGATTGTCCACCTTCTTCTTAAGGCAGTTGTGTGCGATGTGACCAGTCTTGTGACAGTAGAAGCATTGCTTCTTCTCTCTGTCCTCCTTCATGGCTGGAGCGTCGACTCGTCGTATGGAGTTGGTACGAGCGGATTGTCCCTTCGAGCCTTGGCCCTGTCGGTCGTTGCGAGAGCGTCCCTCGAGTTGGCGCAGGTGTCGTTCTTCGTAGTTGGAGTGTTCGATCTCCAATACCCGTGCTGCCCACTCGTTAATGGTGGTGGGGATGGGGTACGTGAGGCGAACCCGTCATCGCATGCTTTCTGGGAGACGCTCTTTGTAGAAGGACAGCTGAGCACTGTCTTCGAGTATACCGGCGAGGGCGCAGAGGCGGAAGAACTCCGCATTGAAGGTGTATGGCGCGGCAGGTCAATAGTCGAGGTGGTACAGCGTGGAGGCGGCTGTAGTGGCTGCCTCGATGGGCTGGAAGGTCTGTTGTAAGACAGTCTCGAACACGTTCCAGGTGTTCCAGCCGTTTCGTTGTGCCTGAACGATGTATCTGTCCTTCTAGGCGATCACCTTCGGTCCGTCCATGAACGTTAGGGCGGTGACGATCCGGCTCTGGTCGGTGGCATAGTTGGCTGGACGTGCTTCAAAGAACAGGAAGAGTTCATTGAGGAAGGTGCATAGATTGTCGCGGTCTCCGTCAAAAACATTGGGTGCGCGGACTTTGGTTCATCCGGCAGTGACGCCTGGTGCGCCGAGAGGAGCCACAGGTGGTGGTCCGCCGGGGCCTTGGGGAGGTCCGCCACCCGGAGGGGGTCCGCCGCCGTGGGGAGGTCCACCGCCTTGAGGTGGTCCGCCACCTTGCGGAGGTCCGCCGCCCTGCGGAGGTTCGACAGGTCCTTGAGGCAGACCAGCGGGTGTAGGTGGGCGACCAGGCGGTGCAGCAGTAGTAGGTGGCATCACGGGTTGTGCTGTCGGAGTCCCACCGCTGGCGTAGCGAGTGGTTTGGCCGGGTTGGGCCCCTGTTGCCTGGCGTAGCGAGGAGATGCTGTCTTGGGGGGTGAACAAGTTTCCGAGCTGAAAACTGGGGAGGCTAGAACGGGGTGGTACGTCTGGGACGCCCGGCTCGTTCGTTGCACGGGACGAGAAGCTCTGGGTCCGAGCTTGTTCTTGCTGGGTTGCAGACATAGTGGTGTCTATGAGTTCTGTTGTCGTGTCTGCGTCGCTGCCTGGTTCGTCCGGGTGTCCCTGGAGAAGATCGTGAAGGGCGGTGGAGATTTTGTTGTTGTATCGAGGAGCGGAGTTGTCTTCCGACAAAGGTGTATCCTCGGTGGGCTCATTTGCTACGTCTGGTAGGGAACTGGTTCGGTGGGTAGCAGGGCTACGTGGAGGGGAGGGGGCTGTTGTTCGATTGAGGGCCCAAGTCGTTCGGATCAAGGCTTCCTGCCTTTTCTGTGGCGCGTTTCCGGCGGTGATGTTGGGGCTGCTCTGTTCGTTGTATTGGTTGGGGCACAGGTGGTTGTTGCAATTGCGCTTGTTCTGTCCTTCTCTATTGAAGCTGATGTCGCGTTGATTCTCTGGGTCATATCGGTGAATGCGTTGGGTGCAATCGGTCCATTGCATATTCATGCGGAGGAGTACCTAGTCCAGGTGGAAGTTGCGTAGAGTCGCCGAATAGTCGGAATCGGAACTAGTGTCAGGGGACTTGTATCTGTTTTGAATGATGCAATGGTGAGATTTGTATAGTTCCCTGGCCCCAACGAGTAGATGTAGGCATCGGCAGTGTTCAGCGAAGTCTGGGTCCAAAAGACTCTGAATGTTACGAAGAATCTCGGCCTGTTCGCGAATCCGAGCAGTAAAGTAACTGGATCCGTGGCGCTCTTCTGAGTCGTGGCTAACGGGGATGGGGGGAAGGGGTGGGCTGACGAGCCGTTGGAGGTTGTGAAGGGTGTTGAGGACCAGCTGAACTTGTTCGATGAGAACCTGGATGTGTGCTTGCTCAGAGATCGGGGTGAGGGTTGGGTGGTGGTTGGTGATGTCGTGCAACGCGCTCGCATTGTCCCGAATTCTCGTAAGGAGGGAGAGGATGTCTAGTGGTTCGGGGCTTGGGGGGTTGCCTGCCAATGATTCTTGCTCGATGTTGACGAGCGATGGTAGTTTGTCGTCCGCGTCGTACCCGTCGTCACGGAGTACCCAATGCTCGAGTTCGTCAAGGATAGTAAACTCGAGGCTTGCCTGGCTTGGTGCCCAAGAGCCGATGCTTAGGCGATATTCGTTCCAAACGGGGCTGTGAAGGACGGCTCGTGCGTGAGTCCTTCCGATTCGGTCAAGTGTCCGTTGACGGATGAGTTCAATAGCTGCCTGTCTCTGAGGCATTGGTGCTACTGGTCGATCAAGGAGTAATCCTTCCTGGTAGGTCGTACGTCTGTATGCTTCCTCGAGCTGCCGAATGGAACGTTCGGTGTCCGCTGGTGTGGCTTGGCGTCGTACTAGGTTGTACGCTCGATGTTCCTCGGGGGTGCGGTTGTGGTTGTAGACGACTACCTCATCGTCCAAGTAATTGACCGTAGTATGGTCACGGCCATGCGTTCGTCGAAGTCGGTCTGCAAGTTGACGAATAGAGTGCGCCACAGGGAGTCCTATCCAGGGCGTGGTGGAAGAAATTCTGTTCTAATGTTACGCTGAAGTACCAACACAAGTCTATCCAGCCTTATCACGCAGACTTATCCAAGTACACGGTGTAGCACACAGGGAGAGAGTATCGCACAAGTCTCTTGATTGAGGGATATAGGGATACAGGAGGTAACGAAGAGGAGAACAGAAGTGGGGAGCCTCTACCGACTACAGGCCTCCTTATATACTATGGGGTACTGACCGTATTAGGAAGGGGAAGGGAACCGACCAAAGTGGGGAGGTATGAGGAGACTGTAAAGAAACACGTCTGGTCGAGGCTGGGCCCGGTATAGTACACGACCTAGGTCAGGGTCCTGTGATATAACCGAAAGGGGATAGAGGCGGGACAGGGTTCTGAGTCTGGGTCAGGGTCGGGTAATGTAACCAAAAAGGGAAGGGGGCGTGACAAGGGTCGGGGTCTGGGTCAGGGTAAAGTAATGTAACCAAAAAGGGAAAGGGTCAGGGTCGGACTCAGGGTCCGGTCATATAGATGAAAGGGGAAACATTAAGGGAGAGGGCCGGGACTAGGAACGCAGTCGTCAGGGGGCGGAATGGGGGATGGTAGTGTACAGGCGGACGACAGGGGAACAGGAGGGTAAGCATAGGTCACCGGGAACAGGAAGGGGGTTGGAGTGTACACGAGGGCGATGAGAAGGAGTAGTCCAATAGCGAAAAGATAGGGGGTGGAGCGTACCAACGGTAACACTTGAAGTGACGACAGATAAACTCCGGTAGGTCCGAGTCGGATGGGAGGATAGTGGGAGGGGATGATAAACCTTCCAAAAAACTCCTGGGAGAAGAGATCTGGTCCGCAAGTGGTTGAGACACTTCACGGAGGGGATGGGTAAGAGACTTGATCTAATGTCACAGCCAACGAGCTGTGCCACCAGATAAACAAAGACAAAGCTTACTGGTGAAGGGGTTGGTGCTGAAAGCGAAGCAACCACAAGTAACACAGCAAGGAATGATGCAAAGATGTGAATTTCCTAAACTAGAAGGGGCAGAAGAAGGTAGGGCTGCTAGCTACCTACAGAGGAGATGGGGGATCGACAAGAAGATCAAGTCTGAGGTTCCCTGCCTCAGACTCCCTACTATATATACTAATACAATGGTGCACAGACCAGGTACCTATTGACCATTGTTTGGTCAGAGTTCTCGACCTCATGTCCTACCCCCTGATCTGCCTCATGGTGACCTTACAACTAATACCTGAGTTGTGCCGAGTCCGGACCCCTTCCAATGAGTAAGCACTCCTGCTGTCACATCAGTCACCTGCCGATAAGTGAGGATGGGCGCTCCTGACCGTCATGAGGTCTGGGGTTCAATTCTGGCCCCTTCACTTTCCGATACGAGTTGTCCACAGTCAAGGTGAGCGTCTGTCCTAGTACACATGACCTCCAGGTCACGTGGCACGAGAAAACTGTGACAGACACTGTAGATATGTTCCCACACCAGCATGCTCTGCTCCCGTGATCATCATGCTCTTGCCTTTTCCACCCCACCCTTTGTTCCCCCTTTGTCATGTTTCCTGCCTCGCTCTTGCGCCTTTGTCTTGGGTTGCAAGCAGCCCCTCTAGTATATAAGGACCCCCTTAAGCGCTCCTTAGTCCCCATCTCGACCTCTTGGTCATTCAAACTAGGTGAGTGACCATAGTGTTGTACCTCCCCTCAAGTGCTAATATATAACTTGATCATTGAGACTAGTCTGTTGCTGTCTGCGTGAAGGCTAGCTTTTGTAGGTCTTGTGCCCTCATGCCGACCTCCGCTCTGCCCTCATCGAGTTTCTTGCTATATTTATCCCTCTCTACCTCTCTCTTTCCTTTCAGCTCCTTGCCGCTCGCCTACGGGGTTGTTGCCGAACATCGACCCGAGTCTATGCGCCAAGTCGCCACAACAACATCTGCCATCCAGTCAACAGCACTGTCCGAGGGAGCTGGAAGGGCAGACGCAAATTAAGTTCAGTACCATGCCCTGCCCTGCGCGCCATATTCCTGAGCCAGAATATGCAAGAATGAGGTGTCCATACATTGCGCAGTCAATGAGATATTGCCGTCCAAAGATCCTATGGGGGGCGCTTAGGAGGGGGAAAACGGGCAAATACACGAGACGCGACGCGGCGCTCTCACGACAAGCGCGCTGAAACCAGCTGTACCAGATATCTATCCCTCGTAGGGATCAGACAACACCTGCTGTATATCACAAATCCATAAGAGATGGCAAAAACAAACTAAGCTGTCGACGCTACAGGAATGTCCTGACCATGGTCCAATGATGTTATTTCCACTTCATCGCCTCCAGATGTTATTGGCTTCCCATCAAGCTTTCCCACACTGGTTCTCGGCACTTCCGATACGGGACTTACCGGCCCCGTGGAATCGGCCATCGAGGAGGTATCTGAGCCGTTAAACATGGGCTCCTGGTGGAGAGGGTCATAGGAAGGCCGAGGCGAAGCGTTCGAAGGAATGCTTGTCTTCGCGTTGAAGAGCCCGCCGAACTTCCGAGGGATAGCCTGACTGTGGCTCGAGACTGCCGATCCCGGCTCAGGAGCTTGCATGGAGATGGGAGTGAGAGCAGGCGTGGCGGATTTGGGAGAATCCGCATCCGAGGTAGTCCACAACCTGAAACCCCACCTCGAAGCTGTGCTTCCCTGCTTCGAATGTGAGGGAGTCGTAGGAGCTGCGGCAGGGCTACCCGTCCTCAAGGCAGACGCCACGCCGACGTTGTTCTCCGATATGAAGGTACGCAAGGCGCGGACGCATTGCTCGGAGGCTTCGCGAGCCTCTTGAGACTCGATGAGGTCGCGTTTCGTGTCATCCAGCTGCCGCTGCATGGTTCGAAGCTGTGTACGGAGCTCCACGACGTCGGTGTCGGTCGACGGAGGTTCGGGTGGCGTTGCAGCGCCCCGCCCAAAGAGCAGTGACATGCGCCGGTTGTTGCCAGGGCGGTCAGTGGGGTTGGACTCCGGAACCTCCGGTATGTATTGAGACATAGGTGACGGTGGGGGCCACGTCGAGGGTTCTCCGTTGGGTGGGCCGGTCAGCAGGAATGCTGAGTCGGAGACTGAGGAGATGCGGCGGTGATTGTAGCCCCCGCGCCCAGCAGGAGATCCGGTCAACGGCGCGAAGGACGCACGTTTAGACGAAGGGGGGCCACTGAGGGAGGTCTGCGTGGGAGGTGGCCTTGATAAGTCGAGGGTCAGATTAGAAGCCACGCTCATCCGCTTCTCGGTCTGAAGGCGCATCAAAGCGCGTCTGCCCCCCAAACGTCGCAGATCAGAAGACGGGAATGGTACCAATGATGTTCCTCAACGTACCTGCTCTCCTCGACCTTACCCCTCAGCATCACAATTGTCTCTTTGCTCTCCCTCAACTGGTCTGCGACGACCTCGAGTTCGTTCTCCATTCGGATACACTTGTCTGTGACGTGCTCCAGGGTCTCCCGCATGCCTTCTTCTCTTGTTTGCGCCTCAGTCACCTTCTCAGCAAGGGTATCGCGTTCCTTCGTGATCTCAGCCAAGGACAGACGAAGTTGGGTAACAATGTTGGCAAGGACGTTGGTATCGAGTGACTGTGGCCGCGGCGGATTTGGCGAGTTGGGAAGGGACTCGGCCTCGAGCTGTCGCTCGAGCTCGAGACTCAAGTCTATTGACATTGGGCGAGTGGTGTCCGAGTTGAGGATGATCTGGGGTTCATCAGAGGGAAGATTGGCCATAGTGGTAAGGGAGAGGAAGACCGAACAATAGTCGTGAGTGGTCGTAACGTTATGAGAACTGAATAGGAATGGAGAACTGTGCGTCGGGACACAGGCCGGACCCGCGAGGCTGTGAGACGGACAGGAAAGCGTGCCGAGGCGCAGCGACGACGAGTTGGTAACCGACGGGATTGATCTGTGTTAGTTGCAGATCATGAGCGGTGGTTGCAAAGTGCCACGCCGCCATCCTCGCTCCACCGCGTGGCGGTCACCATCAATGCGGCTGTTGAATATCAACGTCAGCTCTGTCCCCGACCTTCCACATTGTTGGCTATAACGATGACTAGCTCATATATATGTACAATGAAACAGACAGCAAAACAATCCCATGTAGTCTAGTGCATACATATCCTACCTCCTCATCCACTGCCTTCTCCGCCCCCACATCTGTCGTCGTAACGTACACTAAATCCTTTCTTTGTTTCCATCCATAATGATTCCAATCAACCACTGATCTCACTGATGCGTGAGAGGATCTACACAGATGACACCGTCCCTTTCGCTCCAGGGGTAACCCCACATGTGCAACCACTCGCGAACGCCAGTGGCAAGCCGCGCCCTGGAGGCGCCACGAGCAGGATCTTGAGTGCCCGTGTGCTTTTCTTCTCCGACGACAAGATATGCTATGGAAATCTCAGCACGACGAGCACGCTATGAAACGACGAAACACTCACCCAGACCATAGAAGTGCTCTCTCTCAAGCTACGGATCATGTAATCGTTCAGCACAAGGACACGACCGCTGAAAGACTATTGTCTTACCGCGAGCAGGAATTCTTCCAATACTTCCGTGGCTTCTGCGGAATGCAGGCCATGCAGATCGAGCATGGACTCCGTGCGTTCCTCCGGCGTCATCTTGGTGTCTCCGCCAACCGACTGGCTGGCGATACCGAGACAAACACCTAGTCCGGCGCCGCAGATGCGGCCACGAGCCGTCCTGTCACCCGGATCGTCCGACCAGCCCGCGTCACGGCTACGAACAGCTTGTTCGACCACTCTTGCACGCTCCCTAACCAGCTTGCCTGCGGCCTCAACCATCTCAGCCGCCATTTTAGCATTCAGGTCGTGCCCCTCACGACTGAAACGCTTCGCAGCCGCCCCGTCCCCACGCCTCCAAGCGTCAGCGGCGCGCGAGAGACAGGCGTTGCGTGCAGCCCCAAGACGAAGAGCCCTTGAGCGGTACGCCATGTACAGCTTGTTCACCGACTCTCCCGTGGGCAATGTAGGCAGTAGGGTCGGCGGTCTGAGCTTGATTCTGGGCGATGGTTTGGGCGCCACGATAGCAGTGTTGGGGTGCAATGGCTCTGCAGAGCTGCCCATGGCCTCTCTGCGTGCTGCCAAGGTGGCAGGGTCCTTGGGAATCTGCGTCTGGACGTTCGCAGCTGGCTTCTTGACCGCCGCAGCGAACCGGGTGCGGCCCGGGTCATAACCACCTTCTCCGCGACCGAAGCCGTACGCGCCACGCCTAGTTCCATTGTCTCTGCCGGAGGAAGCCGCGTGACTGAGACTCGGAAAGTCGTCGAGGGAGGCACTTTGTTTTTGCTCAGACTGTCCGCCATGAATGTCCACGCGTGACATAGCATGGCCCAAGCCCTGGAGGTCTATGTCTTGCGGAAGGTGATGCAAAAACTCGCAATTTTCTCCCTTGGCGCATGTACCCCGGAGCCAGAATCGACAGAGCGCTCGCTCCAAGTCATGACTAAAGGCAGCCATTCAGTGGTGCGCGCCGTTGAGTATCACAGAGATGAACCGACCTGAACCGACAATCCGCCCGCAAACACTCTCCCGCAAGGAAGTATCTGCATACACGGTTCCCACCCTGGACAGGCCGACCGTTCACAAATCGACCTCCATTGCGGCCTTGAGGACCGTGGAATGCTGCCCTGCCTCCCCGCACGCCGTGACCGTCGCGCTGGACAAGCATGACTCGGTTGCCGACCGACTGTATCCTGGGCTGAGCTGGACCAGGATGGCTCGTGGCCGAACGGTCAATCAGCCAGGACATAGCACGCTCGAAGTCATAGCCATTTGTGGCCAGAGCTTCTTCAAGCTCGGACGGTGCGAGGGTAGCACCGAAGACTGAGCTCAGGACATCGAACGGTGTCATACCATCGGTGAGCATGGCAGCCATCTCAGGGTCCATGTCATCGTCCTGGCTCTGCCGCGAGGATGGTTCATGGGATGATCCGTTGTGGTCCAGATTGCTCCCAAAGATCTGAGGAAATGGCGAATCGTCCGCAGATATGGACGGACTAGACATGGGAGAATGACCCCATAGCAAGTCGTCGGGGGCGCCTGGGTGGAACGACCGGGGGATAGATCGAGCAGCGAAGGGGTCGAAGGGATCGTCATCTTCTTCATCAGGACGCATAGAAGAGCGCAAAGACGAGTTGGGAGTACCGGCCCTGTGAAGAAGAGTGCTGTCAGGAGTCAACGGAGCAGCAATAGCGAGCTTGGAGGTCGGCCGGGAGGGCGGAGCCCACAAGTCCGGGGAAGGAGTTTCACCGCGGAGGGCGGCTAGCGAGCCTGGGTTGGAGGAGGCTGCAGAAAGAGGACGAGGGATCGGTTTGAACTCTGAAGCCTTGGCGTTGAGCAGGCGGGGGGACAGCATGGGAGAAGACGGGAGGCTGACGGCGAACTGAGCATGAGTGATGATGGGAGACGCGCCCGGAGACTCGCTGCGACCAGAGATATAAGAAGACGGCTGTGGGCCTATGGGACCAAGGGGAGAAGAGAGGGGGGTATGAGGCCTGCGGAAAATCATAGCCAGAGGGGAACTAGGAGCGGAGTTGGGCGTATCAGGACGGTTTGGGATGAGACGAGCGGAGTGGGTGGAAGCACGGGAAGAAGGCCGAGAGATTGGTCGACGAGTAGGAGTCAAGAAGAGGAAGGGGACGTTGTCTATGTCGTCTCTATGCTTGTGCATGAGGTCGAGGACATGTTGCTCGAGCTGGAGAACGTCGAACGCCGGGGGTGAGCGCGGTGTGGCAGCGAAGGGCCAGAACGATGTAGGACGCACCTCTTCATCGCTGATGGGGCCAAACATGTCCTTGAGAAGGCTCTTGAGCTCCTCCTCGCGCTCGGCGTCAAGAAGGCTCACGACGCGGGCGATGAGGGAGGAGCTGATGCTCTGGTCGCCGTCGGTATCTCCGATGAATGCGTCTGGCTTGTAGAGACGGGCGATGGCGGCGAGCTGAGCACGGGTGTGGGGGAAGCGTGGAGGGGCGGAGTGGTCGGCTTCATTATGGAGAGAAGCAGAGTCTGAGAGAGAGCTGAAGCTAGACTTGGAGCGGAGGAGGGAGATCGAGGGCGGCTCTAGGGTGGTAGCCATGGTGAACACGGGGAGTGCGGGACGGTGCGGGAGCTAGCATCCAGCAGCGGGTGCGAGGGGGTGGAGGAGAAGTGTGCGACGAGGAGGAGGAGGAGGAGGAGGAGGAGGAGGAGGAGGAGGAGGAGGGACTTGCATCCAAGCGGGAGAGTAAGTAAGTACAAGCAACCACTCCCCGGAGCCGCTCGCGCGTCGCAAGTGCCCCGATGCCCACGGCTCGGAGGCCTCCCACAGTGGCCAGCTCCCAGCACCCGCCTGTCCTCTCATCCCCGCCCGCCGTCTGAGTGGGCTCCGCATGCCATAAGTATTACGCCACGCCCGCCAACGCCTCAGCCCTGATCGCCCGCCCAACGTGTCCCCCGCGAACGCCCCCATTTGCTTCCGTCTCTGGCCAATCACCGCTGCCATCACAACGCAATCGCCAGTCATTAAGCGTATATTCAAGCTAACACCATGTACTCTAACAATCGTCCTCTGGGAAAAGTGCGATCCAAATCCCGTCCATCCCAGACTTCACATTCAAACATTACGCTTTACTAACCGTTGATCGTTGCCATCGAGTCCCTTCTGCCGTGTCCCGCGGCCCCATTCGTTCCTAGACCCTCCTCCTCCGGCAGCCGGTTCGGATGGTCCGGTATCTTGTCAATCTCTGCCTTGGCCTCCTCCCATGCTTCCAAGTTCTGTTCTCTAACGTCAGAGTCGCACTCCGCTTTCCCGACTGCTGTCCTCTTACCTTCTTGCACCAGTCTCGATGGCTCCGAGCCATGCTGATCGCCATCTCCCGCAAGTCCGCTACCTTTTGCCGCTGGAATCGGTCCAGATCCGCTTGTATCGTCGAACTTGAGTATTTCAGATCCTGCGCCGACAAGTGCAGCGCGTCTTCCAACTGCCTCTTGCGTCAGCAACCATCACAGTTCTCGTTTCGAACGCCCGCTTACCTGGGAAATCGACTCCCGCGTCTTGGTGATCGAGTTCCGACGAGCAGTCTCCGGGTCCACGTCCATCATCCCATGCAGCGTGTAGCTCAACGCGTTCAGGAGACCCATACCCGGCGCCCTCCGCTTCACAGGGTTCGGTCCTGGATGTGGCGGCAAGTACACCGATTCTTCCTCTCGCCGCGCCTCGTTCTCGTCCGTCGCCGGTCGACCCTCCTCCCCAAGCTCCCCCTCACCGTGCGAGTAAGAGGCACGAAGCGTACTGGGGCGCCCCTGACTCAAGGCCTCTTCTAGTCTCCGTGCCTCTCTCTCGCTCTTTTCGAGGTCCTCCAACTGTTCGCGCTTTGTCTCCAAAGCTTCTTGAGTCATCTCATACTGCACATGTTTCTGATGTCGGTACTGTAGCAGTTTCTTGATGATGGACGCGAATTGGCTGTACTCGTGCAGAGGTTCCGCCCAGTTCTGTTCGAACTCCTGAAGCTACATGTCCTATATGTCAATGCTTGCAAAAATACGTACGATGGATATGACCTACCAATTTCGTCGTAGACATGTAAGTCGCATCGACAGCCTGACCCGTCTTCTCAATCGCCGTAGACAGCTGGCCAGTCTCGTTCAGGCTGAAACCGTTCAGGGTTGCACCGAGCTCCGCATGGTCTTGGGCATAATCTGCACGTCCGACTAGGTTCAGTAAATCGCCATCGACAAAGTATCAGAAAACCAACCCGACCACCTCTTCATCGTTCGCCTTGTAACCTTCTCCATCGGCCCACTCAGATGCGCAGCGAACTTGTTTGTGAACACTTCCGAGTCCAAGAATCTTTGGTCGGGCCTTCGCAAGGGGTGTGCCGCGGAAGGGTTGGGCAGAGCAGCATATGCCGGCGACGCACTCTGGTCAGTGGGGTTATGCGAGGGTGCCTTCAGAATATTCTTCGGTAGCAACGATATCGGGGGCGAGTTCAATACTTCCGTCTAGGACACATTAGCATCCGCGGGGTCAGGTGTGGTTCTTGTGGCCACCCCCAATCAATGAGGATAAATTACTCACCCACGACACTTCGCCGTCCAAGAAACGGTGAAAGACGTGCTCGTTCGACAGGATAGGGTGGCGCGCGACACGGTTGAGGAAGGTCTGGAGCATACGTTTCCTCCGTGCAATCATTGCGGCATCCTCCTTCGCCTTGGCCTGCTTGACAGCATAATCACCTATGGTCTGCTTGGAGGGTATCGGGGGTATAATGAGCGTAGGGTAGAGCTTCACGAGGTTGTTGCGCAGCGACTCAAACTCGGAATATCTATGATGCGCTTCTGCGCTCTGCGGAATGCCCTGAGTTCAGACGATACCACTACCACTGATGCCAACGTGCTTACCCCCGCTCGAATGACGTATGTGATATAAGGAGAAGACGAGTTCGCAGAAGTCTTGAGTGCGTCCGTGATCTACAACGAGGAAAGCAGGTAGTCGGGCGCATTGGTCAGAAAGCTCATGGTGGTGGCGCATCGAGAAACTGACCAGAATCTCCACGTCCTCGCCCGAATGGAGCCAGTGATCTCTGCCGCAGCAGAAGTCGCTCTTGTACGCCTGCGGCTGCCTGTGGGAACCTAGAGAAGGGAAAGTGTTCCTCTTGGAAGGGGATGTTGGTGGTGATGAAATTTGTCCAGGCTGAGTATTGATGTCGGGAGACGACACGCCCGAGATGTTCTCTCGGGAGGAGGAGCCATCGGACTGGACACGCTCTGGTTCAGATTCAAAAGGATTTTCGTCTTCGAAGGCGTCCATAATTGTAGGCTGTTGCTGGGTACGGATGAGTACGTACGACGAGAGACTGTGGAGGCGCAAGCTGAGGGGAACGTGGAGGTCGAGGCGGTGGTCGGTACCAAGTAAGTATGTACGGCGGTCATGGACATGGCTTCCCGCCAGGCACCCCTCTTGGCGCTTCCTCAGCTAGTACCCGCAGCGCTAGCACTCTGCCTGTAAACACAGTCTCGTCGCAAGTCTTACAATGTCAACAAGACCAAAGCCAGAAACCTCAGACCGCCGCTACGAGTGCTAGATACTCAGGATGCTACGTATGAACAAAAGCAAATACTTGCGTCTCGCAATGGAACAACTGCTATACATACACTAACACTTCTTGTACTGACCGTTCTAGATGTTCTGTGTAATGGCCAGCACGCGCGTAGCTAGAGGCTGTCTTCTATCATTATACTATCCTAACTATCGAACAGAAGAAAGTGCACAAGTCCGACCCTATCAAGAGCAGCGATCGCACCAGATTCACGTACAAATACACGAAGACAGAACTCTGCATGTCAACTGGTATCATATCTCTTAGCCTCCGTACATCGCTTCGCTCGTCAACAGGTATCATTGCATCCCCATCTGCGCCACGAAGTCTGACCATGCCGTCTGCATCGTGTTCTCGGGGGAATACGACCTCCCACCACCATAGTCGCCATCCATGGGCACTGGCGACGTCGCAAACATTTCCGAAGCCCCTCCACCACCCACATGCCCGTAGTCGAACACAGGGAAGTACTGCGGAAACATCGGCTGTAGGCCCTCCATCTGCAGGCCAGGCAACTGCTGTTGTTGCTGGGGCTGCTGCTGATGCTGGAACGCGTCAGGGCTAGCAAAGGACGTTGATATCGGCTGCAAATTTTGCATGTTGTGGGTCTGATGTGGTTGGTAGTGGGTGGGCGAGACCGGGACGCCATTCTGTATTCCCGCCGGCTGCGATGAGAGAGAGTGGCTGGACCCGGCGCCAAGAGATGATGTTCCGTTCGGTGGGGAAGGAACAAAAGTGCGTAGGTACTGAAGGACGTATGGGTGGACGGACTGTTCGTCTGGTTGCTTGAGGGGCAGGGGCACGACTGGATTCATGGATGTAGGCGATCGATCCGTGATCTGCGGAGACATCGACTTCTCCTTCTGCTCGACCAATCGTGTTCTGCCTCCGAGAATGGTGAGCTCGTCGTCATCGTCCGCAGGCGTTGATGGTTCGGAGAATGTGCCCGCCCGCGTAGGCGGCGTGTTGCGATAGGCAGCTAGACTAGCGTGGGCCTTGTCGTGAAGTCTGAGCATGATTCCCTGTAACACCGCCAGTAAGGCTCCCAGACAATCTCCGACATGGATCGGAACACTCACCAGCACCTTCTCTGCGTGGAAGAACTTGGCTGTCTTGGAGAACAGGTCGCAAGCTGAATCCAATTGTATGAGAGCAGAAGGCGCCAAGCTCATCGACGGGCACCGAGTGACAATGGACCCCAAGATGATCTGCGTTTGTAATGTTAACCTTGAGTGACTGCAGCAAATATCGGAGAGCTCGCATATTGCTCACCGAACATGAGAAGAGATGCGTCCAGAGGAACCACATTCGCTCGGTGAGCTCCTTCAGCTGTGAATGAATGTTGCGCACGAGGGCAACGAGTGACCCAGCGCTCCTATAGGCGGCAATGAAAGAACCTCCGTACGGGCTTCCGAGAGGATCCTTGGGATGATCACTGATTGCCCGAGCAAAGAAGCCGCGATGCATGTACAAGAGGTCTATGATAAGTTTGATCAGCTGATATTGGCTGAGCCTCACGGCGTCATACGCACTGGATTCCCGGATCGCAAGGACGAGGTGACGCTGTAGGATAAGAGGCACACTCTCGTAGTATTGCCCAACACGAGACTCGGAGTTACCAAACCCAGCAATTTGAAGCGAGGGAGGCACGGTGAAACCGCGCAGCTTGCGGTCGAGCTGGAGAACCGTGCCATATGTTGGAGTCTTCGCCCCGAAAGCCTGGTCATATACGAGATTCATACACTCTGACGTGAACCTGTGCTTCCACCAGTGGACTGCATGGATGCGATTGAGCCACCTGACAACCGAAGCAAAGAAAATGACAATGACTCACATGTCTCGTCGTTACAAGGATCCTCTGTATACGGTTTTTTGCAATCGATATGAACTAGCGTGAAGGACGGCGGACGTCCGAGGGTGAACGACTGTAACCAACACCGTCAGCCTTCTTCCCTCAGAAGCGAATGATACGGATACAGACCTGGAGGAGATCATATGAATACAGTTCCCAGAAGCTCTCCCGGCGCCTCTGAATCTCAGCTTCGTCGACCTTCCACCTACCAGCATCCCGGTCTAACGTGCATATGAGTATGAGAAGCCAGGGTCTTGAATGAACCAGAAAGGGTGTAGCACTCACGTAATCCCATCTGAAGACACATCAAGATATGTCAATACTCAAGGCACCATACCAACTGAGTTACTCACGCTAACACCTAACTTGACCGCGAGACCCATGAAAGCCCAGCGCGAGCCGACACCGCTCCCGTGACGCTCACTCAAGAAAAGATAGAACGCCATCAAATACTGTGGACCACTTTGCGATAAGAGACTATCGCCCGCAACTATCAAGCTAGACTCACCAAAGTTTGAACCGCAGCGAGAGTTGGCTCTTCGAATATGGGGCTCTGGAAAAGCGCTGCTCGGGAAAGCTGGTGGTATTTCTCGGCTTCAATGTTGTACGCCGGTCGCTTGATGTCCATCAGGCTCCCGATAGCGAGCACCATGAATAAAAGCGCCAACTGATGGGACATGAGCGGATCGTCCATCTGTGGGGAAATATTGGGATTGTAGAATTGATTGAAAGCTGTTTCATGGAACTGAGCCGGCGATACTGGGTTGTACCTAGACGATGAGGTGAGAGTAGTACTCATAGTGGGAGAAATGACTTACATCCACGCGGCGTGTTGGTAGTAGATTTTCTGCAACTCAGTGGCTTCGTCGACTGGGGGTAAATACCAAAATAAGCTACGTAGCCGCTCTATCCGCAAAGTTTCAGCGTCTAGGGTGAGCGGAAGGCTAGGTGCGATAGGGAAAAGGCCACTGAGGGAGAGGACCTCCGGAGAAAGCAGTTTGCGCAGGTTGGCTGATCGTTGATCGCGATCGTCATCATTGTTCTCCTCGTTCTACACCCGATGACCTGTCAGTCATCGAGTCATTGAGAGAGGCAGTTCTCACGGACCGTCAAGAAATACTGGGATGCGATAGTCGGATCATGAGCAATGCGTGCGCACAAAGGGCGGGCTGGACTCACCCACGAGCTAGTAGCTTGGCCGAAATAGTTGGTGCGGCCAGTATCACTTATAGCTAGAGAACCGAAAGAATCGACGACGTCGGCTCCTGGTTCCTCCGCATTGCCATTGGAGGTACCGGTA
This sequence comes from Dichomitus squalens LYAD-421 SS1, assembly GCF_000275845.1. Classification (NCBI taxonomy): domain Eukaryota; kingdom Fungi; phylum Basidiomycota; class Agaricomycetes; order Polyporales; family Polyporaceae; genus Dichomitus; species Dichomitus squalens. Next base: position 627,999 of record NW_006766887.1, read on the forward strand.
TTGATGAGGTTCTCCCTTTGGATAGGTGCCTTGATTCGCAAGAGGTCGTCGGACAGGAGGGGATGCGGCTCCATGGAATGAAGGGTATGGGATGCGCGAAGAGCGTCTTCGAGCTCTCGTACGCGGTTTGCGAGCTGATTAATCTTCTCGTGGAGGTCCTGGGTCGAGGCAAGGACGAATCTGGGTGCGCTGAGTGAGAACGTCGTAAGAGAGGGAGCAGTACAGAGGGTAGATATATACCGATTGCCCTTGCCAGTGGTGAGAGAGCCTATGGGTGGACAGGCACGGGGGGCCGATCAAGACCGGAAGAGGGTATGTGGGATGGAAGAGACGAACCGTCTGGGCATATTGCAGCACAACCTCGCTTGACGCAGGATGAGCAGGGGACGGCACGGTCGCAGCGCAACTTCAATCTGTCGGGTAAGAGAGTTAAGGGCTCCGGGATAGGAGCTAGACGCTGGATCAAACGCACCTGCGACACTCTGCACAGGAAAGACGGGTTGCCCCTCGCTTACGCTTCTTCTCGCCATTGACCGGCTCCTTAGGAGAAAGGTCTGGAGGGGGGAGCATAGGTGAGTCCGAAGACATGGACATGGGGGCGGTAACAGGAGAGGGAAGCGCGGGAGAGGAGAACGATATATGATGGCCTGGGAGATGACACCCCGAACCTTCTTTCTCGGCAAGATCCCCTCCGACCCGGCCATGAACATCCCACACGCCCCCCGCTCATTTCGCCGTCCAAGCTGACCCACAATGTACTCTGTGCCCCGCACGAGCCCACAAAGACTCGTCTGGGCCTGTAATCGCTCAGTGTGGCTCGCCCGGCTGTCCCGTGTAGGTGCAGGTCGAACAGCTGTCGTGAAGGCGATGAGGTGCCTCTAGCGCAGCAGCATCTCGTTGCCTTTTTACACGAGAACCTGATGTAACCTCTTGGGCACTCTGTGTAACCTCTTGGGCACTCTGCAAGAGTACACAACTTGGTGGCACTTGCCACAATATACCTCTCGCCCCAAGTATTTACCGCTGTGCACGCAACACCGCCCTCAGGGCCGACTGCTCGGGCCGGCAATTGTCCTGTGTTTGGTTCCAGCCTGATTTGGCAGCTGGCTCCGTTTGCGATTTTTCCTCACTCACTCCCCCGGCCGATTGACCTCTTTCTCCTTTCCTCAAAGCGACTCACTATCCTCCGTTGTAAGTCTCCGTTTCCGTCCCTACTTTACAAGATGAACGTTCTAGATGACGAGTCTGAAATGTTGCGAACGAGCTTCTCCGCCGCAGCAGTCATTGACGATTCCTTTAAAACTATACCATTCATGCTTTTCTGACCTTCCAAACTTTTCTTCGCCTCCCTTCTCGATCGTACTCATCCTGACTCTTCTGCACTGCTTCCAGGTCATCCGACACGCAATGCCTCACCCAGACGTCGACGACACATGGTCAGACTCGGACGAGGAGTTGGAAGCGGCAGACGTTGAGACCGCCGTTCAGCTGGGCATCCCAGACGGCCCCGTGGACTCCGTCGCCGACCTCTCAGACCCCACTGTATCGCGAATAGGTGGTCATCCTGTACGATGCGCCTTCGCTTCTCCTGCATGTACTTGTCGTGTATTGATATCGATCTCATGTTACGTTCACCCTCTATCGTGAACGTCGTCTTGGGTCCATTCCGCCCGCAGACGTTCCTTGCTGCACCTCACCCTCCGCTCACCCAAGCGACTTGCAACAATTGCTCTCGGCCGATGGAGCTACTCGTTCAAATCTGGTGTCCCTTGGAGGACAGCCCGAACGACAGGGCACTCTTCGTTTGGGGCTGTGCGAATAGCAACTGTCAACGCAAGGAAGGGAGGTGCGTGTCCCGTCCCGAGCTGCACGGGGGACAGCTCGGTTGATCGTCTCCCGTAGCATCCGAGCATGGCGGGAGCTGCGCTACAACAAAAAGTACGCTGAAAAGCTCGAAAGGAAGCAGGCTCGCCTGAAAAAGGAAGCCCAGCAAGGGAAAGCTGCTGCAGAAGCTCTAGCTCAGAAAGCTCAGGCAAAGAGCAACCCTTTCGCTGTTAGTGCCTCTGTCGTCGCGATGTACTCACCTAGGCCAGGGAATACTAAAAGACGTGCTGCAGCTGGGCGCATCATCCGCTCCACCCACACCATTCGGGTTAGGCTCTCAAATTTTCGGCGGCTCTGATCCTATGCCTTCCTCGGAAAGCTCTACAGTCGACTCCCCGCAGAATCAGATCTCCGAGCGCGACGGATCGCCTCATAGCTCCGAGAGTAACAGCGAAGACGACGACGACGGCGACGACGACGCGCTGGCAGCAGCTGTCCAGTCAGTGGCATTGGAAGATTCCCCGTGGAAGGACGCCCCAGCGTATTCGGCGCAGTATCTGTCCACTGTCTCCGAGTATCTACCTCCCACACCGAAACTCAAGGGGCCCGCGGGGGCGATCGTCGATGAAGACAGCGAGAGGGCACCCAAGGATGGTGGATGGGGCGGTGAGGGGTACGAGAACTCTATGGAAGTCGACCATGCGTTCGAACGATTTAGCAAGCGAGTGTCATACGAGGGGGAACAGTGCCTGCGGTAGGTTCTCCAGGGCCTCCACCTGCCACATTCGATTAAACATCGTCGAACGACAGGTATGAACTGAAGGGCACTCCGCTCCCATACGCAAGCGACAAGGTTTTTGACATGCTCTTTCCTCTTCCTCCCGCACCGCCCCTGCCTGTCACCAAGGCCAGCTTCATGGTGACGCCCCCACGCAAACGGACCTACACCCCGGAATCACTCCCCGCGTGCCCGCACTGCAAGTCTCGACGGGTTTTCGAATGTCAGTTGATGCCGAACTTGATCAACGTACTCCGGTCAGGCCCGAACGATGCCCAGGCGACCATGACAGACGAGGAACGACGGGCGGAAGTGCTGAAGGTACTGAAGGGGCAGGATGCATATGGACGAAGAGAGATGGAATGGGGCACCTGCATGATCTTCTCCTGTGAGAAAGACTGTGCTGTGCACGAAGTGGCAGGAACGACTTGGCGGGAAGAATATGTGCTTGTCCAATGGGACGAGTAGATGAAAGCGTATCGGGCGTGTCATCACCGGGCATCTGAACTCGACTAGATGCGATCCATGTTGCAGTGGGGTTCTATGTTGCCGCCTCTTCTCCATCACTCTCTTCTGCCCGCCTTCTGTGGGAAAGAACTTCACATACGAACCCATTGTACTCGTCGTCGGACACAGTTCCAGCAGACAAGTCACGGTCGTTGCTACGGTGGAGACTAAACTTCTCGCCCGGGAGTGCCGGTCGGTCATGGTAGGTTGCCTCACGGAGAGAACGGACTGCATGGTATTTGTGCCTCTCGTGCGATCATTGTGCGCGAAGGCGTGTATTGTGTGGCAAATAAGTAAAGTTGTGGCAACAATGCACTGCCTGTGCTAGCTTTTTTATTATTATTATTATTATTATCTTGTCTTATACCAAACATAGCTACACAGTACTGTAGGTATGTAAGTAAGCGTCTTATCCGAGATTGTTTGGCATTTCCACCCAGCGCGTCACTTAAGACTTGCACCAGCGTGCTCGGACCACGACCGAAGTCAGCGTGTGGAGTAAGGACCCGCACCTACCCGCTCACACCATATCTGCCAACGGCGACCCGGAGTCGCCGTCCCCATCCGTAACAAGAGTGGTCGCCGTCGAGGAGGAGGACGACGACGAGGGGGGGGGAATGAAGTGTCGCCAAACTATCCGCCCGGCTAGTTCGGTGACAGTGAGGGGATAAGACCGGGATAGTCGCCCATCCGGTCGTAGGAGCTTGCGGGCTTTCCGTCCGTCCGGCCGCATCCGGAACGGGGCGTACTTGTGGCCTCGCGCAAGTAGGCACCGCCGGTCGTGCCGGCAGCGCTGGGGGAGGAGGGACTCGTGACCGAAGTCCAGTAGGGGGAGGAGCGCCCGGGGCAAAGGGCGAATGTGCGCGTGCTCAAGGAACTGCGCGGCGATGGCCGCGCGGTCATCTTGGCGGCACGTGAGGGGGAAGTCACGCCAAAGGCGCCGGGAAAGGGCCTCGTGACGGAGGGAGAGCTCGGCGAGGCGCTTGATGGCCTGGCTGAGGGGGAGGGGAAGCTCGTCGGGCGCAGCGTCGTCGAGGGCGACTGGGAGGTCATCAAACGTGAAAGCCGTGGGGTTAACTTGAAGGAAGGCCCGGATGAGGGGGAAAGGGTCGAGCTCGAGGAGGTGAGCGGGTGCGAAGTTGCCGCGGTAGTACGCGGGGCACTCAAACGCGATGTGGTAGTGTGATTGTAGGGGAGGAGGTTCAGAGAAACCACACGTGCAAAGTGTGGGTTCCCCTGCCTTGGGGCGAAAGCGGGCGCGATACGCGCCGGAGGGACCGTGGCCGGTGATTGCGCGGACGGTACGTGCGTAGGAAGTGATGGAGAGGTTGCCCATGCGTCTGATGATGGACCCCGTGAGATTGGGAAGGAACGTGGTAGTGGCCTTCGACATGACATAGTCGTGGCCGAAAAAAGAGGGGTCCGGGGTTTCCCCGTCCGGAAGGAGCGAGAGCGTCTGGAACGCGTCCCAGGCATCAGTCCGGACGGAGTGCTTGGCGGTGGAGTAGTGGGTCTGGGCGAGGCGTTCGGCGGTCGCGGGAGGGAAGCGGTCGAGCCACGTGTCGGGGAACTCGTCGATGGTCGCAGTGATGTCATCGAGGAGGGCGTGGGCGAGCTTGTCAGCAGCTTCGTTGCCGTCGATGCCAACGTGTGAAGGGCACCAAGAGATGGTGATGTGGTGATCGGCAGAGGCCGAGAGCCAGTCGTAGAGAGTGGCGGATACCTCAAGGTGGAGAGGGGATCCATCACGGACATGGAAGAGTCCAGAGGCTGCGGAGGAGGAGTCTGTGAAGACAAAGATGTGAGGCTGAACCGTAGTCCCAGCGTAGACGATGGCGTCGCGGAGAGCGGTAAGTTCAGCCGTATAAGAGAAACCAGAGCCGGCGGGGGCGGCGTGCTGGTGAAGGAGTGTGTCACCGGGGAAGTATGCGGCGAAGGAGGCAGTGGTGGGGCGGATGCGGGTGCGGTCCGAGGCGCTGCCGTCGGTGTAGATGACGAGCGTGTCGGGGTCGCAGTGAGCGGAGGAGATGCGGGGGCGGAGGATGGAGTCGAGCCATTCCGGGAAGGCCTCGGAGGCTTTGGGCGGGTGGTCGAGGTAGAGGGTGATGCGGTCTGGGAAGCAGTTGATGAGGCGATCACCGGGGCGACAGAGCGGGTCGAGTGGGTCGAAGTCATGGGTGACGCTGTGGTGGAAGGAAGCAAGAGGGGTGGGAAAGTTGGGAGGGAGCGGAAGGAACTTGGGACGCGCAGGGAGGGAGGAAACGGCACCAAGGCCGGACCGGAAGACCGGAGCGCGGGGGGGAAGAAGAGGGGGGTAAAAAGAGAAGGTGGGAATGGTGCTGTGGACGTGATAGAGCGAGGGGAAGAGGGCTTTAACGGGGTGGGAGGAGCGTAAAGTGTGTATGCGGAGACGGTAAGACTGTTGGAGTTTTGCGCAGTAAATAGAAACGGGGAGAACCCCAGAGAGAGCATGAAGGGCGCCAACCGGGGTCGTTCGGAAGGCGCCAGTGATCCAGCGAAGAGAAATGTTCTGAGCTACACTAAGGGGCTTGACCAGATGCTTGGCACCCTTCGGGCGGTACCAGATCTGGCAACCGTACGTAAGGACAGGAAGGACACAGGAGACGTAGAGCCGGCGGCGTTGCAACGGGGACAAGCCCCGGAGCGACGAGCCGAGCATGCGGGTGGCGATGGCAGTGGACGAGGCACGGTTCGCCCAGAAGGAGATGTGCTGCTTCCAGGACAGGGTGGAGTCGAGGAAGTATCCGAGGATGCGAACGACAGGCTGAGGGCGTAGAGGGTTGGCAAGCGAATAGGGACCGCGGTTGAGAACGAGTGGAGAATCGACGTAGGGTCGTTGTGAGGCATTGTTGGGGGAGATGAAATGAATGAGATCGGTTTTGTCATGCTCGAGGATGAAACCAAGACGGGTGAGGAGGGATTCGGCAAAGAGAAAGAGATCGTGAATGAGGGTGAGGTTTTGAGAGATGGAGGGAGAAGAGACGAGGATGTTGCCGTCGTCGACGTAGAGGTGTGCGTAAGAGTGTCTGTATTGTCCGGAGTGAGTACGGAATAGGGAGTAGAGAGCGTAAAGTAGTGGGGCAGCAGTGACACCGGAGAAGGTGGGGGAAAGGCACGACCCTTGGCCAAGGCCGACGGGGGGTGTGAGAAACTCAGGGGAGGAAAGGGAACCGAGCTGGAAAGACGTGGTGCGGGGGGCGAGATAGGCGCGGAGCCATGTGGTGAAGGCAGGCGCGTAACCCTGTCGAGTGCAGAGGGCGAGGAGGAGGTCGTGGTTGACGGACGGGAAGAATTGGGAGACGTCGAAGGCAAGGAGGGTAGTGACCATCTTCTTGCGCCAGCTGCCGTGGATGTGGTTGACGACGGAGGCTACGGCATCAGTGGTGCTGCATTGCCACGTGGAGCCGAACTGGAGGGGGTGGAGTATGCCGTGTGAGTGAGCATCAAAAGTGAAACGATTGTTTACCACTTTCTCCATCCACTTGGCAATAGTGGAGAGGAGAACGATGGGCCTGTAAGATTTCAAAAGTGTGTAATCAGTCTTGTTCGGTTTAGGGAGAAGGACGGAGACGGCACGGCGGAAAGGTGCCGGCCAGACGCCGTGTGAAAAGATCGCGTTGAAGAGGTGGACAAAGCCAATGAGGATGGCCTCATGACCTTTAGTACGGGTGGCGAGGACCCACTTGAGGAATTTCCACGTGATGTGGTCCCAGCCGGGGGCGGACCGGGAGTTGGTGGCGTGGAGAGCGTCGAGGAGCTCTTGACGGGAGAAGGGCGGCCAATCGCGGGCCGGGAGAGCCGGCATAGAGTCGACGATGGTGAGGTCTACGGGCCGACCTTCCGCAGAATGGAAGGTCGGGCCGGCGTTGTCGCGTAGATCCTCGGGGGTGAGGATTGGGTTGCCTAGGGAGTCAACGATGTCAGCAGTGTCCGACCGCCGTGGTTTATACCAGGCTGTCAGGTCCCAGACC
>NW_006766887.1:635558-689545 GCF_000275845.1 Dichomitus squalens LYAD-421 SS1
AATAGTGGAGAGGAGAACGATGGGCCTGTAAGATTTCAAAAGTGTGTAATCAGTCTTGTTCGGTTTAGGGAGAAGGACGGAGACGGCACGGCGGAAAGGTGCCGGCCAGACGCCGTGTGAAAAGATCGCGTTGAAGAGGTGGACAAAGCCAATGAGGATGGCCTCATGACCTTTAGTACGGGTGGCGAGGACCCACTTGAGGAATTTCCACGTGATGTGGTCCCAGCCGGGGGCGGACCGGGAGTTGGTGGCGTGGAGAGCGTCGAGGAGCTCTTGACGGGAGAAGGGCGGCCAATCGCGGGCCGGGAGAGCCGGCATAGAGTCGACGATGGTGAGGTCTACGGGCCGACCTTCCGCAGAATGGAAGGTCGGGCCGGCGTTGTCGCGTAGATCCTCGGGGGTGAGGATTGGGTTGCCTAGGGAGTCAACGATGTCAGCAGTGTCCGACCGCCGTGGTTTATACCAGGCTGTCAGGTCCCAGACCCGGGCATTGTTGGTGGCGACATCGTGGATGCGCTGTTCGAAGAAGGCGCGTTTGGCGTCACGGATGGCCTTGAAGTAGGAGCGGCGAGCTTCAAGGCGTTGAAGTTGTGCGATCTTGGGGAGGGCGGTGTTGGAGGGGGTGTCGCGATGCTGGAGGAAAGCGCGACGGCGTGCACGGGCGGTCTGGAGGGGTGGGGTGGTGCGTTTAAGGGTGGTGGAGAGATGTCGCTGTGCTGCTTTGGTGACATTGTTCCACCAGGGTTTGGAGCGGGCACAGAGATCGCGGGGCTGGGCATGGGATTCCCAGGTGGTGGAGATGGAGTCGTAAAGCGCCTGTGTGTAGCGCTCGACGTCGGGGCCAGAGTCCGGGCGAGGTGTCGAGTTGAAGAAGCCGACAAGGGTCTGGGCCAAGTCGGTGAGGAAGTCTTCGAGGTTGTCATCGGAGATTGCCGGTGATCCAAGAAGGGATATGGGATCGGTGGGCAGGGTGACGTATAAGAGGGCGTGGTCGGAGAGGCCGCGGGCCGCAGCCCGGACTTGAACGGAGTCACGTGGGTGGTCTCGTGAACTCCAGATGAGGTCTATGACGGAACCCCGGAGTCAGGGGTTGTGGGGGAAGTGCGTGGGGACGTCGACCGGGGAGCGGAGGTCAAGGTCCCAGGCGCCTATAAGGTGGGAGAGGGTGAGTAGGTCAGTACGCGGAGAGGATGTTCCCCACGAGGGGTCCCAGTTGGGGCTGTGGAGATTGAAGTCGCCACCGACGCAGCGTACTTGATCTGGGAGGCGGGGAAGAAGGGAGATAAGGTCAGTAAGGACAGCAGAGTGGCCGCGAGGGTCATTGTAGACATTAAGTAGAAAGAGAGGAGGGTCAGAGGACCGTAGCTGGAGACCGAGGAGTATAGCGTCTCGGTGCCGGAGTGCCGGATGGCTGAAGGCGCGTGTTAGCGGCAGTCGGGTGTTGACGTAGCAGACTACGCGAGAGGGGTTGTCGTGATCAGTCTTGGAGGGTTCGAAGAGGCGCCAGTGGGAGTCGGACTGGGTGCCGAAGTATCTGTTGTCGTTGGTCCGGTCGCCGGGCATGGCGACGTTGCGTTTACCACCGGGCGCGGGAATGTGTTTGAGGGGGCCATACCACGGTTCTTGGATGCATAGAACATCGACATGGCGAGACAGCGAGGAAAGGAGGGAGGACATATGGGAGGGATTGCGGTTAGCATTGTGGAAGACAATGGTAAGGGAGTCAAGGGAGGTGTGGTCTCGAGTCATTTAGAAACCGGCCAGCCCAAGCCCGGGCGGAGGGTTGGCGGCGGGACGCGAGGGCTGGGCTGGGGCGGGAGCCGGTGGGTGGGGAGCGGTGGCTGTGAGGACGTGGACACCGTATGGGTGGGCCGTGTTGCAGCGGCGGCAGTGGGAGACGGCCGGTGCACGCATGGGGGTGGCGCCGGGAAGAGGGCGGGGACGTGTGTGGTTGCCAAAGGGGTGGCGGCAGCCGCACGCGCGGCAGAAAGGAGAGTTGTCCACTGCACCTGGGCGGTGGCGGCCGTAGAGGTGGGAGGTTCCACACGCAGTGCACGGAATGGGGAGGCCCATCTGGCGGGCAACAGCGGGATTCTGGGAAGGACGATTAGCAGTGCGGGCCGCAGTTTTACGTACCGGGCAGGTGGGGGAGGTTGAGGCGTGGGCCCCGTTGCAGAGCGCACATTGTGTGGAGGCGTCTGGGGCCGCACGGGCTGAGTGGTCAAAGGTGCGGTGAGGACCGGCGCATGTGGCGCACTTGGGAGGGGACCGGCAGGCGCTGGCGGGGTGGCCGAGGGCTTGGCAGTTGGTGCATGCGAGGATGCCGCGGCGCACGGGACACGCGACAGCAACACGTGAGCCCGCCCCGAGGTCGAAGACGAGGGTGCCGTTGTGGAGGGAACGGAGGCGCGCGAAGGCGGGAGAGTCTTCCCGAATGTCGACATAGAGGGTCGCGCTGTCGGGCGAGGGAGAGGGGTTCCAGCGGGCCGCCAGGACTAGGTCCATGGTAAGGGCACGCCAGGCCGGAGACGGGGAGCGTTGGGCAGCTGCGAGGAGGTAAGCGACCGGGTCGACAGGCTCAGAGGCCCCGCCGACTCGGTAACGGACAGAGGGGAGTTGGGAGATGGAGAGGGAAGAGTAGTATACGTACGACGTGCTGGTGACCGGGACAGAGAGGATAGTGGAGATGCAGGTGTCGAGCCTGTGAACGTCATCAGTGGACAGGAGAGAAGATGGGAAAACAACAAGGTTCCGGCCCGTCATGTTCCATGAGGCGGAGACAATGCGGAAGTTGGACTGGTTGAGCGCGTCAGTGATGGCGACCGTCGACGGGCGTTGGTGTTCCGGGATGGCCGCGGGGAGGCGGAAGTAGCGGGCTTTGGCATGTCCGGAGGGGAGGGTGGAGATCTTCTCGTTGATGACCTCGTTGATGCGGATGGAGGGTGATGAGGACCATCCAGTGGCCGGGCGTTTGGCAGCCATGGTCGACCACGGGGCAGGTGGGACAGTAGGCTGGACGGGGGCGGGGGTAGGGACTTGGGAAGCGGGAATGCTCGGGGCGGGCGGCATAGCAGTGGTTGGGGCGGCGGTGGGGGCTGGTACCGGGGTCGAGGCGGGAGCTGGGGCAGGCCGGGCCGAGGGAGCGGGGGCGGGGGGCGGGGCGGCCGTCTGTTTGGCGGCTGCACGCTTGGTGATGGTCTCGTGACGTCTGGTGAGGTGATTCCCGCGACAGACATCACAGCGGACGCCTTGCGGCAGGGAGGGAGCTTTTTTGGGAGGAGGAGTGGGATAGTGAGGAGGGGCGGACGCATCGAAGGTTGGGGCGGCCGGGGTGGGAGTAGGGGGGCGGTTATGAGGAGAATGGATAGAGCCGGGGAGGCCGGGGTGGGTGACGCCAGGCATGGGAGAGGGGGAGCGGGATGGGGGTGTGGTGTGGATAGTGGCTGGGGGAAGGTTGTTGATGAGGTCGAGGACGCCTTGTCCTTCGCGCGTTGAGAAAGAGGTGGCCTGGGGCGCCGGGGCGGCAGGCGGGTCCCAGGAGACGATGCGGATTGCCGTGTTGATGATGGAGGGATGAGAGTCGAAGATGCGTTCCAGGTGGAACGGGTAGACTTCAAGGGCGTCAGCTACCCGGGGGACGTGGGACCTGTCAAAATCCTTGGGGGGAACGTCGGGGTGAGTGCGGAAGAACATAACGAGTGCAAAGAGAATGTCAGTGACTGTTTCTGAGTCGAGTGAGTCGAGATCCGGTGTGAGGTCGTGCGCCTCGGGGGGGGCGTCGCTGGTGGGGAAGGGGGAAGCGTCGAGGAGGCCGCGGACGTACGCATAGGCCGCGTATGCCTGTGCTAGCAACGGATCTCTCCTCTGCCATGCAGTTTGTGATGCTCTGTTGACCCTTAGTACAATAAGCCCGCTCGGTCATCTCACTCCCACCTTCGCGCTTCTACCATCTCTTAGACTACGCATTGCACCTATACCCACCAAAGTACGAATTGCACGGTTCCCAACACTTGGCTGAAGAATGTCTGCAAAGAAACTACGCGCCAAGCTCGACTTCAAGTTTGTTCTCCCGCGGAGTCGACAACGTCCAACTGCGGAGATCGCCCCCGACTTCAGCGAGAAGATGTTCCGTCCCCGCACCTCCGACACCAAGCCCACACCCGCTGTCCTCCCCGTTTCAGTCGACGCACCTCCGCCCCCGCCTCCGCCGAAAGACCATCGTACGAAACGCGTCTACTCTCTATACGACCCCAGTGGGGTTACCTGGGACGACGTCCGCTACACAGTCCTGGCGTCGCCTATATCAGAGGATGCCGCTTCGCCTCCCGGCTTGAGCGATGCGACGAACAGGTCCCCTACGGTTCAGTCGACCCCAAAGGTACGCCCGCCGCCCAGCTACTCCAAGCTTCCCCCGCTTCCGGACGAGATGGGTGTTCTCCCGCCTACAACACCACCGAAGTCCCCGCACACCCGTACCGCGACATCCCGGATCCCGGTAGCCTCTGGGCGGGTGCCCGCCCACCAGCGGCGCGCCGCGACAATCTCGACCCCAGAGGAGGCGGAGCTCCGCCGGCGTGAGATGGCGCGTCGTAAGGAGCAGGAGGAGCGAGAGGCCATGCGCGAAGAAGCACAACGGCAAGCCCGCCTGAAGTACGAGAAGGAGCAACTTCTCATACAGGCCGCGCACGAAGAAGAAGAGCGTAAGGCTGCGCTGGAGGAGGAGTTGCGGCGTGCCGCGGAGGAACGACAGAAGCGCGAAGCGATTGAGCGAGAGGCGGATGTGCTTGCGAACATGGTCGCAGCTGAGCGCAAGCGGCAGGACCGCGAGAGGCGGAGGCAGGAGACGCAGAAGGCGCAGAGGATGCTACAGGAGATCGAGGAGCAGCGGCTCGCCAAGGAGGAAGAGCGCAAAGCGTGGCGTGAACGGGTAGCCAGGCAGCGGAGGGCTTTGGCGGCAGGGCTGGAGACCCAGAAGACGAAGAACAGCCGAGGCCTGACAGTACTCTTGACGGGCTGGTTGACCGTTCAGAGCGAGGACTGTTTGTCTTACAAGAGGCGACACTTCCAGCTGAGGGAAGACTCGCTATTGTTGTTCAAGGATGCGGAGGTAAGCTGCCTCTCACTGTGTTTGGCCCGTTGATCGACCCTGATGCATCTAGGACGACTCCAAGGCCATGGAGACCATTCATCTGTCTAGCATTCAGCGGATTCGTGAATGGCAAGATGGTTTCGAGGACTTGGCTGGGATACCAAACTCGTTCGCCCTCGAGATTCGTGGATTCGGTGATCCCTGGAGCATGTTCACGGATTCGAGCGAGGACAAGGTAGGGCGACCACAAATGTTCGGACGCAATCGATTTGCTCACTGTTGCCTGCAGGAGAAGCTGCTTGCGCTTCTGAGCAGCAGGCTCACCACGCGATGAAAAGCGTGGAGAACCGATATCGGCGTTGACAGGACTGTCTTCATTTCTCGTTGTCTGTAATAGGTGTTGTATTTGGCCGCGCTGCCGCAGTGTGTAGCACTATACATGTAGAACTCTGTAGTCGATACCCTTGGAGCTCATTGCCTTCCTGTGCAGTCCTTGTCATGAATGATCACATAGTTTTGTTAGCACCTGGTTTGACTGCGGAGTTCATGAGCGCTTTGCGGGAAACGCCTGTGGACTGGCTGAGCGGACCGCGAGTTGGTAGTCGTTGCGGGCCTGCGGCCAGTCAATTCATGCTGTTGTTCGCCGTCTACTCCACCTTACCTGCCTGCGTATATTGCTGGCCCTCGTTTTGATTATCGTACATCAAGGGTCTCTGACAACTAGTACTTCGCAATGACGACCTGGGTATCTACTCTCGCCTCCGTTGGTATGGCCGTCGGTCCGCCTCTTGTTTATGCCGACCAAGCCTACTCAATTGTGAGGAAACAGTGCGTGTTTAGCATATCTATGTATTCCAATACTCATGTTTCGCTCGATGTTGCAAAGGGATGCTACAGGCTTCTCCCGTGACGTCTGTGCAATACTGTGAGCGTTGACGGCTTCGACATGGTGGCATAGTTTGACGATCCACAGCCTCCTGGCCAACATCACGCGATGTTTCTTCTGGTTGGGGAATCGCTTCGAAACTGCCCTTCTAGTGCAGTCGTTCCTCATGATAATTGCTCAAGTGAGTTATGGCCACCGTGCTCGCATGCTGGTCTAAGTGTCGTGTGTTCAGTTAGCCCTCTTGTACATCTGCATCCGCTTCCGCCCAAGACTCAGCCCAGAAAGCTTGGGTGCATCAACAAGACCGTTCTCATTCTGGCAATGGCCGACATACACCCAACACCTCGAATTCCTCGCTGCGTTCATGTGAGGTGTCATGCCTGTGGAACGTCCTTCCGCTTGCTTAACCCTACGCAGCCTTTGTGAATCTATCCTCTTCCTGATACTCGGACGGTCCGAAGTTTTCGTCTCTATCCTCGGCTTCGTAGCTCTCGGACTGGAGAGTACGCTCCCTATCCCGCAGCTCATCAGGTACGTGCATCATCCGTTGCGGTTGTCGGTTGTACCCATTATCGACTCCCTACGCAGCAACTACAAGCAACGGTCTCTATATGGGTTCCGGATGTCGACCCTGATAGGATGGTTCGGCGGCGACTCGTTCAAGTAGGTCTTGAGGTGTTGTGCCGTGGCTGTTACTGACAATCATGTAAGAACGGTGTACTTCTTCCTGCAGGGTTCTCCACTCCAGTTCAAAGTCTGCGCCATATTTCAACTTTCGATCGACTGCGGTGAGCACAGTAGTATCCGCGGTTTTTGAGGTCGAATGAACTGATCGATTCTGCAGCTATTGTGCTTCAACGTATTTGGTACGGTAATGCGCCTCCTGCGACGGCGTTGATGGAGGACGAGGATATTGAGCAGGCGCTCGCATTAGATGAAGAGTAGTTCTTTCTACACTATCCAGTGAACTAGGGACGATCTGTAACATATAATCTCAGTAATCTACGCGTGTGCAGCGAATGCTGGGCAGACAGCGTGGTGAGCGCGAGCATAGTTGCGGCCTCGGAGTCGGAGGCCAGGCAACGCGGGCGAGACGCGCGAGAGGCACAGGCGATGTCCCAAAGCGGAAGGGGACACACGTCGACTGCCCAGGCTTCGCGTCGTTCCCTGCCTTTCCACATCGTCCCGTTCCCCCCTCCTTGCCTCCTCTATATCCACCCCCGCCCTGCTGCAGGACAGAACTGCGACGGGTTTGACGTGGCCCTCACTTCGACGAACAGCACCCAACCATGGATATCTCGAAACCCATCGCGTTCTGTGAACACCTACAGCTTTCTGCCATCGGCATCCAACCCGCCTCTATCTCGTTCCAGGTCAGTCACCCGAATAATCGGCGTGTGCAGGTTCCTTGCTAATGCGCGTGTGCCTCGACCACTCAGACTCTTACGCTAGAGTCCGACCACTTCATCTGCGTTCGGGAAAAGGTCAATGAAGCCAACCAAGTCGTCATCGTAGACCTTGCCGATGCCAACAATGTCCTCCGGAGACCAATCACGGCCGACTCGGCCATTATGCACCCCCACCAGAAGATTCTCGCTCTGAAGTGTGCGTACATGCTTTCGCACATGCACTTCTGAATTGACACAGCCCTTCAGCTGGCCGTACACTTCAGGTCTTCAATATGGAGACCAAGCAGAAGCTCAAGTCTCACGTCAATGCCGAGGACATCGTCTTCTGGAAGTGGATAAACGACTCAACCCTTGGCATGGTCACCGAGACGGCTGTCTACCACTGGACTATTTCCGACACAACCTCCCCTCCTCAGAAGATCTTCGATCGTCATCCTACACTTGTCGGCGCGCAGATCATCAACTATCGCGCGACGTCGGACGAGAAGTGGCTAGTCTTGGTTGGCATTTCCGGAAACACGACGAATCCCTCCGCGTTCAAAGTCAAGGGCAACATTCAGCTGTACAGTCGCGAGCGCGGAGTTAGCCAGCCGATCGAGGGTCATGCGGCGGCTTTTGCTGAGCTCAAGATTGATGGATGCACGAAGCCCACGAAGCTATTCACGTTCTGCGTCCGGACGGCCCAGGGTGCCAAGGTACGTCAATCGCTCGAGCTATTTCCCTCGGGCTGGACACTGATACGTATCCCCTTGCGTTAGTTGCACATCGTAGAGATTGATCACCAGGCTCCGGACCCGCCTTACGTGAAGAAGAACGTCGATGTCTACTTCCCTCCTGAGGCAACAAACGACTTCCCCGTCGCTATGCAGGTGTCGAAGAAGCACGGCATTGTCTACCTCGTCACGAAGTACGGTTTCATTCATCTCTACGACCTCGAGTCTGGCGCATGCATCTATATGAACCGCATCTCGGGCGAAACCATTTTTGTCACCGCCGAGCACGAGGCTTCCAACGGTATCATCGGTGTCAACAAGAAGGGTCAGGTGTTGAGCGTCTCGGTCGACGAGCAGACCGTCATTCCCTATATCCTCACGACGCTCAATAATACCGAGTTGGCGTTTAAGCTTGCAAGTCGCGCGAACCTGCCTGGTGCCGATGACCTCTACATCAAGCAGTACCAACAGCTCTTCCAGAGCGGCCAGTACGGTGAAGCGGCCAAGATTGCTGCGAATTCGCCTCGGGTGCGTACCTCGGTCTGTCAGATGACCTCTCCCATGAATCATCAGTTTGTAGGGCATTCTGCGTACCGCGCAGGTCATTGAGGCATTCAAGGCGGCTCCGTCGCCCCCAGGCGGCCTCTCTCCTATCTTGCAGTACTTTGGTATCCTTCTCGAGAAGGGCGAGCTCAACGAGCTCGAGTCCCTCGAGCTCGCCCGCCCCGTTTTGCAGCAAGGCCGCAAGCAGCTATTGGAGAAATGGTTGAAGGAGAATAAGCTCACATGCAGCGAACAACTCGGTGACGTCGTCCGGCCGTTCGACATGACCCTCGCGCTTTCGGTCTACCTCCGCGCCAATGTTCCGAACAAGGTGATTGCATGCTTCGCCGAGACAGGCCAAACCGACAAGATCGTGCTGTATGCGAAGAAGACCGGTTATACCCCCGATTACGTTGGCCTTTTGCAGAGCATCATGCGCGTGAACCCTGAGAAGGGTGCGGAGTTCGCGACGCAACTGGTGAAGGACGAGGCCGGTCCTCTGGTCGATGTAGAGCGTGTCGTCGACATCTTCATGTCACAGAACATGATACAACCGGCGACGTCCTTCCTCCTAGAGGCGCTCAAGGACAACAAGCCGGAGCAAGCTCACCTGCAGACCCGTCTTCTGGAGATGAATCTGCTTCACGCCCCTCAGGTGGCCGATGCTATCCTTGTCAACCAAATATTGACGCATTTCGATCGCCCGCGTGTTGCGAATCTTTGCGAGAAGGCTGGCTTGCTGCAACGAGTATGTGTGGTCTGCGACGTTTTCCGATCCTTCCTCTGATGTCTCTTCAGGCGCTGGAGCTGTACGAGGATATCGCGGATATCAAGCGTGTCATTGTCCATGCGACAGTGTTCCCTACCGATGTATGTCTCTCTAGGATTCTCAGACGACGTATCGGCTGACATATTTCAGTGGCTCGTGGATTACTTCAGTCGTCTCACCACGGAGCAGTCATTCGCATGTATGCAAGAGATGCTCAAGGTGAACATACGTCAAAATCTCCAGATTGTGGTACAGATCGCGACGAAGTACTCGGACATCCTTGGACCTGTCAAGTTGATCGAGCTGTTCGAGTCTTTCAAAACCTCCGAGGGTCTCTACTACTATCTCGGCTCCATCGTTAACCTATCTACAGACCCGGAGGTGCACTTCAAGTACATTCAGGCGGCGACTCGCACCGGCCAGATCCGTGAAGTCGAGCGGATCTGCAGGGAGAGTAACTACTATAATCCCGAGAAGGTCAAGAACTTCCTCAAGGAGGCCAAGCTCTCCGACCAGCTCCCTCTCATCATCGTCTGCGACCGCTTCGACTTCGTACACGATCTTGTGCTCTACCTCTATCAGCGCGGCCTCACCAACTTCATTGAAGTTTACGTCACTCGCGTTAACTCTGTCCGTACGCCGCAAGTCATCGGTGGTCTTCTCGATGTCGACTGTGATGAGACAACAATCAAGAGTCTCTTGGCCTCCGTTCAAGGCAACTTCCCCATCGACGAGCTGGTGCACGAGGTCGAGACTAGGAATCGTCTCAAGCTTATCCTCCCTTGGCTTGAGGCGCGGGTACAGGCTGGTAGTCAGGACCCTGCCGTCTATAACGCGCTGGCGAAGATCTACATCGACTCAAATAACAACCCTGAGCAGTTCCTCAAGGAGAACAATGTATGACTCCTTTTCACTATGATCGGTTCTGATACTGAGACTTTCCCATTTAGCTGTACGAACCGCTCGTGGTCGGCAAGTTCTGTGAGGCTCGCGACCCGTATTTGGCCTACATCGCATATGCGAAGGGCTTCTGTGATGACGAGCTTATCCACATCACGAACGAGAACGCCATGTTCAAGCAGCAAGCGCGTTATCTCGTCCGTCGCCGCCAGCCTGATCTCTGGGCGCAGGTCCTCCGCGGTGACAACTTGCATCGTCGTCAGCTCATCGACCAGATTGTTGCAACGGCGCTTCCCGAGAGCACTGACCCCGACGATGTGTCCATTACCGTCAAGGCCTTCTTGACCGCAGACCTACCGCTCGAGCTCATCGAGCTGCTTGAGAAGATCATCATCGAGCCCTCACCCTTCAGCGACAACCGTAACCTTCAGAACTTGCTCATGCTCACGGCTATTCGCGCGGACAAGGGCAAGGTCATCGGCTACATCGACAAGCTCCAGAATTACGACACTGCAGAAATCCCCAGGATTGCCATCGAACACGGCTTGTACGAGGAAGCGTTCCTCATATACAAGAAGTACGAGCAGCATGCGGAGGCCATCAATGTCCTTGTGGAGCACATCGTTTCCCTCGACCGTGGTGTGGATTACGCAAACAAGGTTAATCAACCTGCGGTGTGGAGCCGCCTCGCGAAGGCACAACTTGACGGTCTCCGTATCAAGGATGCCATTGGTGAGGTGTTTTCTTCCCACAGAGCGCTTACGTTTGACTGAACACGTCTGTAGACTCGTATATCAAGGCTGAGGATCCCTCTAACTACGTCGAGGTCATCGAGATCGCGAGTCGCGCTGGCAAGCACGACGATCTCGTTCGTTTCCTTCAAATGGCTCGGAAGTCGCTCCGTGAGCCGAAGATCGACACAGAGCTCGCGTATGCTTATGCCAAGACCGACCGCCTGCACGATATGGAGGACTTCCTGGCAATGACCAATGTGGCCGACGTCCTTGAGGTCGGAGAGAAGTGTTTCGAGGACGAACTGTACCAAGCTGCCAAGATCCTCTTTACGAGCATCTCCAACTGGGCTCGTCTCGCCACCACGCTCATCTACCTCGGCGAGAACCAAGGTGCCGTCGAGAGTGCGCGCAAGGCGGGCAACACCCAGGTCTGGAAGCAGGTTCACGCCGCTTGCATCGAGAAGGGCGAATTCCGTCTGGCGCAAATCTGTGGTCTCAACATCATCGTACATGCGGAGGAACTTCCGGCACTTGTGCAGTTGTATGAGCGTCGTGGGCATTTCGACGAAGTTCTGTCTCTGCTCGAGGCCGGCTTGAGTTTGGAGCGGGCACATGTACGTCTTTGTCTTGGTTCGACCAGATTTGTTCTGACCATGCACTAGATGGGTATCTTCACCGAGCTTGCGATTCTCTACAGCAAGTACAGACCCGAGAAGCGTAAGTGTTTAGATGTGATTTGCCGAACGAAGTGTTGATCAGAGTTGTAGTCATGGAGCATCTGAAGCTTTTCGTGTCGCGTATCAACATCCCCAAGGTCATCAAGGCCGCAGAACGCGCACATCTGTGGCCAGAGCTGGTCTTCTTGTACATCAAGTACGACGAATATGTAAGCACACAGCACTCTTCATATCTGCAGCTGCTCATCCAAATTACAGGACAATGCTGCTCTTGCGATGATTGAGCGGTCTGCGGATGCTTGGGAGCATAATCAATTCAAGGACGTCATTGTCCGGGTCGCCAACGTTGAGATGTGAGTCTCGCTCGCAGTGGCTCTTGGACAATCCATGGTACTAACGCCAGTGTCACAGCTACTATAAGGCCCTCACGTTCTACCTCCAAGAGCAGCCGACGCTTCTGACAGATCTCCTGTCCGTCATGATTCCCCGCATTGATCATTCTCGTGTCGTCCGCATGTTCGAGCAGATCGATCATATCCCGCTCATTCGGTCGTACTTGATTGCTGTGCAACATGTATGTCCATATGCGCTATGTATGCATCGACATCAGTCGCTGACTGAATTCTTACAGCTTAACCTCGAAGCTGTTAATGACGCGTATAACAAGATGCTTATCGAGGAGGAAGACTATAAGACACTGCGCGACTCGATCGACAGCTTCGACAATTTCAACAGCACCAAGCTACTCCGGGAGCTTGAGAAGCACGAACTCCTCGAGTTCAGGAGACTGGCTGCTCATCTCTACAAGGTAATCCCTTCGCAGGCCAGTGCTACACACTCAGCTGATGCGATTGGTGCAGAAAAAGGGCAAATGGGAGGAGTCAATCGCATTGTCGAAACAGGACAAGCTATACAAGGACGCCATCATCACGGCCGCGGCGTCAAACTCGTCCGAGATCGCTGAGGACATCCTTTCGTATTTCGTCGACATCGGCAACAAAGAGTGCTTCGCTGCTACACTTTTCTGCTGCTTTGACCTCCTACGTGCAGACGTCGTGGAAGAGCTGTCATGGCAACACGGTCTCAACGACTTCTACATGCCCTACAAAATCCAGCGTACGCGGTCGATAGTCGAGAAGCTCGCTGCTTTGGAGAAAGAGGTCAAGGAGCGGTCGAAGAAGGAGAGCCAGAAGGAGCAGGAGGAGGCTGAGCGACCCCTCATCGAGCCCGGATTCGGTGGCAGGCTGATGTTGACGCAAGGGAATGGCTACCCCGTGCAAGCACCACCTCCAGGTATGCTGCCCAATGGTACAGGCTTCGGGATTCCTCCTACGATGACGGGCTTCGGCGGGTTCTGAGGTAGTCGCTGTTCGCATAGTTGTATATTCTGGATCTCCATAATTCGTGCATACATGTTTTCGTTAATATCTTCCATGATCTTGTTGCGTGCCCACAAGATGCCATTCGAATATTATGCTTCCTGCGCAATGGCGAGGGAAGATATCCTAATCTGTACAACGTGCTAGGTGTAAGTATAGTACAAGCTGGCACAGCCCATCTGTCAAATGTCATAGTGGTATATTCCATTATCATGAACATAAGGTAAAGAGTGTATACAGGTCCATGTGGTGGTATCTGGAGTGGAGACAGCATAAATACAGCTCAGATGACGCACCCATCCCGAAGTCCAATCAAGCACTGCGCCGGGAAGGCGAAGATAGAACCAGGCTATGCAACAATGCAGCCGCTCCGTCCACTCCCGTAGCTCGCTGAGCCTTTTGCACGCGTACTGAGGGATACCCGTGCTGATTCGTAGAAGACCTCGTTCACCCCACGATTGTGCTTGGCACTGCACTCTACGCGACCACGGCCCATCAGGGTCAGGAAGTCAATACGAAGCGGAGATACACAACCTACCGAGATATCTGGAGGCTCGTATGCGGCGGGCGACGGCGAGGCCCTCCTCATATTGTACGGTGTGCATATTGTATCGGGCCAGGCGAAGTTGCGTCTCCTGATCTTCTCGCAGGTCGCATTTGAGGGCTGGTTACAATTGAAGGCAGTCAGCGATTCCTCAGCCCACGTATGAGCCAGTTAACGTCCATACCGACTAGAACGAGCTATTCCCTCCTGGGTCAACAGCACGTATTTCCTGAGGTTGAGTAACGTACCTTCACTCCAGGACAATATTCGAGCATCTCCGGTATCCACTACGCCACCGCTGAGTTCAAGGACAAAATACACACACGGCCATGACGTACCTTTGCCTCAACATTCTCCAGGGAAGTAGGGTTATCGACCTATCAGGAGATGTTCGAGGTTCAATAATGCTTGCTGGGGACGAAAGTGCATCCCAGAGGGCACTTACCGAGAAACACAACATGATCACATGTGTCTCTGCGTAGCTCAACGACCGTAGTCGATCAAACTCTTCCTGGCCTGTGGAGAGAGGATCGCAGAAAATGAGCACTCGCCAACACGAAGGGTAAAGGTGCAGACACCAGAGATCTAGAAAGACGTACCGGCTGTGTCCCACAAGCTCAACTCCACCAGTTGATCGTCGACGTACAGGTCGTGAACATAATTCTCGAACACAGTGGGCTCACTGTCGCAAGAGGCGTAGGTTGGCATACTTGCGAAAAACGTAAGAGGTGAGAGACGCACTATACAGCAGAGAACCAACCGCGAGTGAAGACGTTGAGCAATGATGTCTTGCCTACAAACCGCCTGCCATCAGCCGTTGAGCTCTAAGAATGACCATCATCCGACGCACCGCACGCGCCGTCCCCACATACAACTAACTTCCGTTGGATCTGAGAACGAGAAGATATACTGAGTGTTCAGGAGAGAACATTCCCAAAGAGAGAGCAAGACATACAGCTCGTTGGCGGCCAAACGATGGCGTCCCGCCGGATTTCTTGTACTTGGCCATGGAATGTTCGTGATACGCCTGACGCGCCCTGAGCAACCGTCGTCACCAGCAGAAAGGAAGTGGGTGAGCGCCACAGAACACGGTGGGGTGGGTGTGGTATCAGTCTGAGAGACAAGCGGGCCGTTGACGTTGGAGTCGAGTTGAATTCATCCGGACACGTGAAGTCGACCGTTGCTTCCAACAACGAACTCGTGTTCGCCCTCGCCTCCCGGACGTTCCCATCCCATCGCCTTCATTCCCACACGCGACGCGAGCTTTAAACACCACTGTATTGATTCTTTGCGCACACTATATACATTGTGACGTGCTACGCTGGGATGATTCGTCGCTGTATACAGCACAAGATGGAACGAAACGTGATCTGGGGGAAGAGTCGTTGGGGGATGATCATGAATGGATGGATTGCATGTACGAGAATGTTTGCCGATGAGTCCCGGAAGTGGTACAAAGAAACGAGGGGGAATGGCCACTGCGAGCAGGTGTTCTATTACATGACGAGGAGGGGGGAACGATGGGAGAACCGAGCAGCAGGGCAGATGGTGACTATCAGCACATGGATGTTACAAAACGCAGCGAATACACGAGGCGCCAATACCTCTCGTTAAGTTATTTGCCCGGGCTAAGATGGCGAGCATGCGACGTGGATTGAACCGGGATAGAGATCGAGGAGTGGCGGGTGAAGTGGGGAATTATGCAGGAACGAAGGTGATAGGACGGCTCGACGAGCGCCAAGTATTGAGGATAACTATATCGTGAGGGAAGGGATAGACGAGCTTGCACCAGCCGAGAAGCCTGACCGCTGGACCGCATTCGTCGCTCTGCTTTTGTGGTTGGGATGGTGGTGATGGTGAGCGCGGTGTGGCTGGTTGTAACGGTGCTGAGACGCCTTGGTAGTCATCTTCCTCTTCATCATCGCCTTCTCTTTCTTCAGCTCTTTCTTCGACTTGTTCGTGTGTCCGTTGTAAGAGGAGCCTGCCGCAGGCACGAATGGAGACCCAAGCTGCCCATCTCGCGCAGGGAGCAACGTAGGAGACGAGTTGTACGAATGACGTCCCTTCTTCTTGCGTGCAGACGCCCGGGACATTTTGTCAAGCCCGAGCGGGCGCGGAGGAGTGATCAAAGGCATTCCGCTCATCATCGCGCTGATACCACGATGATGCTGGAGAGCCGCAAGACCACTGTCGGAGGCGGCTCCGTCGACACCAGAGGCGGTAGCAGTCTCGCGAGTGCGGCGGAAGGTCGCCATGGGTATACGGTCCCACCTCGACAGATTGTGCAAGTGTGGACTAGTACCAAGTTTCGTTGGGCTCGATTGCGACTGGGAGCCTGGAACGTCGGTCTCGCACTCCTGATTCGAGGGCTCATCGTCAAGCAGGGAAGAGTCGAGCACGTCGTCGAGATCAATGGCTTCAGTCGTGCTGTCGGATGCGTATGAGTGCTGGGACATCTCTTGGACATGTTCTTCCGACGACTCAGCTACGACTTGTGAGCGCAAAGCAGACATAGTCGCATCCTGGTGCGAGACAGATGCAGAGTTAAGAGAGTGTGAACCCATAGAGCCGCCGCAGCACTCACCTCATCGGGGAGCACGTCCTCCACAACGGACTCAGGCTTAGGCAGACGGACAGCTCTCCGGTAGAAACTAGGGACTTCGCCCCCAGCACCCACAACGGCAGTCTTTCTCCCGGAGGGGGCGTCGCCCACGGTGAACTCTCCCATGATAGGAATCCCGCTTCCTCGCCGCCTCATGGGGGTGCCCTTCTGCTTGTCTAACTTCTCCATCTCGATGTCCTCCAGGTCATCCATCGAGACCCGACCCGCGAGGATATCGGCTGGGCTGGGGGTGGGCGGGGGCGACCAACGCTGGGAGGAGATAGACGCAAGCGCAATACGCGTGCTAGGTGTCGCATTCGGCGGTGGGTCTGAGAAGGAAGAGGGGCTGAGCGTCGAGAGGGGATTAATCGCAGAGATGGTGCTCGGCCACTTGAAGAGCATCATGGCACGAGGATTGGGGAGCCCGTCGGAGTCGACGAGTTCGTCCTCTGTAGTATCGCCGTCACTCTCATGGAGGATGACCGTGCCCGTGCCCGAATCCTCAAAGGAGGACGTATCCTCCAAGCCTGAGATCGAGGCCATCTCCTCGTCCTCATCAGGAGCGTCGAGGCTGAAAGAAAGCGCAAGACCGTCGCCGGGTCCTGTGCCTGCACTTGAAAAGAGGAGTTGCCCGTCCCACCCGAAAGAGAGGTTGTCCAAGTCGACCCCAATTTCGAACTCGCCGTGTCCACGACGAAGCTGCACGGATGGATCGATGTCCATGAGCAAGAGTGCATCCTCTTCGTCGGCAGAGAACGACCCAGAGGGCTCGGCGTCCTCGCCGCTCGCAGAGGCGCGCAAGGTTGCGAAGTGCATCTCCGGGGAAGACGCGCCTGAGTCCGAGTCCAGACCAGCGAAAAAGACGTCGGCATCGAACGAAGACTCCTCGTCGTCACTCCACCCATCTCCCGGGAAGGACACCCCGATACGACTGTGCGTCTCTTCCTCCTCGTCCAAATCCGCGATGTCCTCCGCCAATAATCCTCCACCTTCCACATCCGCCTCCACGTCCGCTTCGTCGACATCGTCCTCGTTCTCATCGTCTCCGTCTTCTGAGGAATCAGCGTCCGAAGAGTCCCCGCTGTCGGTCGAACTCTCCTCGTCCTCGTCCTCGTCTGCACCGACAGACTTTTTCCGCGGCTTGATCTCCCACTTATTACCACCGATCCTCTCGCGTTTCTTGTGACCCACATGGCTTGGAAGAAGCTTAGTAGAACGTCTCTCACTGTCGTTGCGGACGATGTAGTGGTCGTCGCCATCCGAATCCGAATCAATAGACGAGTCGGAGGACTCAGATGAACTCGAATGCGTTGACTCGCTGGCGGCGGGGACGAAGGTGGGGTAATCGGAGAGGGTGCTGTCGCTGAGGTCGGCAGAAGACGTACTCGCAGCCGGTATGGGGGGCTGATATACTCTGCGAACGGTTGCAGACGTCCCGCTCGTGCCTCTGGCCTTGTACTCCATGTCGTCGGCAACCGTTCTCTTTCTCGCGTTGTACTTGGCAGCAGCAAGTGCTTTTGGGGGCCGGCCCCGACGCTTGGGGGCGGGTGCGGCGGCGTGTACGGGCGGCCTTGAGGACGGGCCCGCATCTGGAACGGCGGAACCGAGATGAGCGCTTGAGGAAGAATGAGGTTGAGTCTCGGGCGGCTTGCGAGACTTGAGATTGGGGGGCAAGGTTAACTTGATCTTGAGCGGACGCTTGCCCGCAGCCGTTGTCTGATGGCTGGTAGATGGAGCTGAAGAGTGTGAAGAGGAGGCTGAAGGCGTCGGCGCGGAGGAGGTTGAGGGGACGGATGGCTTTTTGTGGCACGTGCACTCGCTCTCGCAAACGGGACAAATGTCGTCGAGGTCGTCGTCGTCGTCCTCCTGAAAGGGACTGTGATGGGCGACAACGGTTGCGAAGCCGCTGTTCATGATATGGGCATGAGCAGGCGGCATTGGAGAAACTTGCTTTTTCTGGGGATCTGCAATGAGAGGGAGGCGTAAGATGAGTACTGAATGGTTACGATGTCGATCGAGGACCAACGAGCGTTATGGAGAGGTACGAGACAACATGGAAGACGCAAAAGAAGGAGAAATGAGCACAAAGCAAGGACAGGGCACACGAGGCGTCGACCGAGGCAGGGTCGGGACGAAAGACCCGGAGGGGGAGAAATGTTTCGGGCGTCGGGAGATCAAAGGGCGCGATGGGGACGAAAATGATGAGAGGGCGAAAGAAGCGGGAGGAGACTCACGGTGAGCAGAAGTCTTTTTTGGCATTGTGTCCTCGAGAGCATCTGTTCGTAGGATATAAATCCAGGATGGCAGCGGGTGGGTGTGCAGCGGGGTCGAAGCGTAGAGGCTTCGGAGAAGGAGGTGAGTTGCCTGCATCCGCTGCAGCTGCACACTCACCCTGCGCGTCTCTCCCAGCGCCACGCCGTCGGCTACACCGTCGGCTGCTCATCATCCGCTCTGTCGTCCCCCTCCTGCCTTTCCCCTCCTCCCATCACCCTGTCCATCACCCCAACGCCCCCATCTACCCGTTGTCTAGCCGAGACAAACATTTCTTCGCTCCGTGCACTCCCATCACAAACCTCGCTCTCAGTTCGCCATGTCCGCTCGTAAGTTTTGTTCATTCACGCGACATATCCCCGTATAACTCAAACTTCACCCCAGGTCGGTCCCTAAAGGACCAGCTCGCAGAGCTCTCACAGCCAGCTCCTGTTGGTGCGTGCCTCCCAAGTCCTCACGTCCTCATGTGAGTCGCGCCTGACTTCTCGATCACCAGACCTCGACCCTGAGGAAGCTCTCGCAGGAGATGACCCCTCAGAACATCGATGGTCCATCGATCATTCTGCTGCCAGACAACACTACATCGACGTCGCGTGAGCACCTTTCGCCATCAGGCGTCATCCTATCCAACTCCAGTGCGCTGACCTTGCCCCAGACCGTCCACGCTACGTAAGTTACACGAAAGCGTGAGCGACCCAAAGTACGACGGTGTCCGCACGAGCCGCAAAAAGCTCTACGAAGATAGCGACGGAGAGAATGAGCCCGGCGAGGATGCAGACGTCCGAACCTTCTCAGACGAGGAAGCTGACGAAGACCTGAGCGAGGCTGGTACTGAAGAAGACAAAGAGCTGCGCAGCCCGCACGAGGATGAGACCTCTCAAGACGAATCTGGTATTGGATCCGAAGACGAAAGCTCCCAGTCGCCTAGAACACCCCATCGACAGGTCAATGAGGCGTTTTCACGACCCTCGAACACCAACATCAATGATAACGGGGCACCGGAAAAGACTCAGCCAGAGGGTGATATCGCCTCTAATCTTCGCGTGACCCACGAGGCCGACAAGAGGAAGGGCCGGGCGGTATCACGTCAGATTGTGAGTATTCACGTTCCAACTAGGCAAGTGAATGGCGTTCTCAGGTGGTGTGCCGTTCTTCGCCGCGCAATTTGTTCTAGGCCTTGTGGGACACGTTGCTCGACGCGCGTATTCAGTTGCAAAAGGCCGTCACTGCTGCAAATCGTCTCCCCCTAGTATGTGTATACCATATGATGTTGTTTGCTCGGTTCTTTCCTCACATTTTGATACAGCCTAGTGAGTCGGCACGTTACACGTCGCATCCTCATGCACGAGACGCATTGGATGGCTTGTTGAACGTGGCCAGCAGTCTCACGGAAGAATTGCTCACTTTGCAAGGGGTACGTCAGACGCCAGTTCTTAGCCCTCCACGCCGTTACTGCCTTTCTCGAGGCGCACGAATGTTCGCTCACACGGGATTCACATGCTCAGGATCTCTTACACTTCAACGAGTCGATCGAAACTCCGCCGAGAAAGCGGCGCAGGCTAGATGCATTATCAGAGTCGGATCCCGCCGGTTCGTACGGGACGGCATTGCAAGAGCTGTCGGCGTCTGCATCAGCCCTCGAGGCAGCCTACCACCCCTGGCTCGTGGACACGCTTTCGAAATGGTCCGCCAAGGTGCAAGCCGTGGCTCCCAACGTCCTTCTCCCAGACGCCCGCGGGTCGTTCATGCGGGACGGCAAATCGGGTCAGATCGGCGTCGTGAGCCTAATTGACGATACCTTCCGCTCAGATGGAACGAAACTGCTCGAT
Organism: Dichomitus squalens LYAD-421 SS1; assembly: GCF_000275845.1. Taxonomy (NCBI): domain Eukaryota; kingdom Fungi; phylum Basidiomycota; class Agaricomycetes; order Polyporales; family Polyporaceae; genus Dichomitus; species Dichomitus squalens. Next base: position 655,904 of record NW_006766887.1, read on the forward strand.
CGGACACGAAAGCGGAAGGACAAGCATGTCCGCATTGGCCAGCACCGACCGACACCGAGCGAAGACGGCGATGGACGCGGAGATGCGGAGGACCGGGAGGAGCAGCCGGACATGGACGTCTTCGATGACACCGACTACTACCAGCAGCTACTCCGCGATGTCATCGCCGCTCGCGGGGGCAGCGACGGGCAAGGGGGGGAGGCCCAGTGGCAGATCCAGCAGAGGGAGCGGAGGGCGAAGCGGAAGAAGACGGTGGACACCAAGGCGAGTAAGGGGCGGAAGCTTCGGTATGAAGTTCATGCGAAGTTGCAGAACTTCATGGTGCCTGTGCCGGTCGTGGGAGGGGAATGGCATGAAGAGCAGATTGATGGACTGTTCTCGTCCTTGCTGCAGACCTAGTCAGAATCCGAGGATCCTAGCACATCGTTCGTGAGGCGTCTATCGCGGTGTTGGCGCCGCGCCGGGTGATGGCACGGTGTGTAGGCAGGTCGATTGTCAGTTGTGCGCACTAGATGGCGACGATATGGAAGTCGTTGGACGCGTGGATGGCTATGAGCTTGCTATGAACGGCGGGGCGTATCTGGGCGGTCTGGGGGATCTGGTGCAAGACATTGTATAAGTTAAGCTGTGCCTCGTCGACAGGCGTGAGTACCCAGTGGCCTCAGCGCGCCCTGGTTCACCCTGGTTCACCCTGCTTCATGCGCCGCTTGCTCTCTCGCCCCTTTACCCGCTCGTTTTTGATCTCTCGCCTCATTGTCTCAACCTTTCCCGCTTTTCGCTCGTCAGTGTTCGCCACGTAATGTCCAACAACAGCCAGCTCGCCGCCAAGAACAAGAGACGGAATGCAACCCTGTCGTGCGCTGAATGTCGTCGGTACGCGTCACTGAGCGTTTCAATCGCCGCGCAATATTTACCCGAGACCGAATCTGCCGCGTTTGCAGCCTGAAGCTGAGGTGAGTACGAGGCAGAAACCACGAAGAAGACTTGGCGAGGCTTAGCGGGAGGTTACAAAGGTGCTCACGAGTGTTCCCCTGCGCGAGCTGCGTGAAGAAAGGCTGTGCCGCTATCTGCCCTGATGGTACGTTCGTCATGAGTGATCTAGCACTCGCGGCCCTGTAGTCTCTAACGTTTCATTGATAACCCGACAACAAATCGACACATAACAGGGTCCCTCACCACCGGCAAGGGCAATAGGTAGGGCCAAACGCGCACCGTCAGCTCCGCAGTCGCCGGGTTCTGCTGACGCTAACTCTCATAAGGTTTGTGCTCGCCAACACCGAAGCACTTCATGACAAAATCACTGTCCTCGCCAACCGTGTGCGTGCGCTAGAGGATGCGCTTGAAGAAGCCCACTCGAATCTCTCAAGCGAAGCCCACCCACTTTTATCCAATGAACTGCGTGCCCTGAAGCGGCCGCTTGAGAGAGAATCGCCGGAAGAACAGGCACAAGAGCAGGAACAGGAGGTCGTCGAGTCAATCAATGTTGGATCACTGTAAATCCCCTGCGCCCCTCTGCTGACGCTTTAGCCTTCTCGCCTGACCTGATTTCGGTTCCCAGATCTATCTCGGAGTCTGGGCATACTCAATTCTTCGGCGGGATGGCAAATGCCTGGGTACGTCATTCGCTCCCGCGACGGCCTAGTGGTACAAAGTCAATTGCTGACAGTGTTCCCATTCTGGTAGTACCTGTTGCAGGTACGCGACAAATTAAGATGCCTAGTTAGCATAGTGGCTTAGAGATTGCGCTCGGCTGTCTAGCAAGAAGCCGGTAGTGACGATGAGGAAATCAACCCGCAATTGCAGTTGCCAACGGAAATACCTTGGCTTAGTCACACGTTCCCCTTCTCCACCGCCGTGACTGAGACCGCGGCCGGTATTCGCGAAACCGTGTTAGCCTCGCTTCCCGACCATGCGAAAGCCCGTGAACTGGTCACAATATACTACAAACATGCCGCATGGATGTACGTTATGTCACCTACTTCACACTCCCTTCCGTGGTCACCTCGCTAATCTACAATATGGCCGTAGGTATAACCCCATTCCAGAAGCAGAGTTTGAAGACACGATCTTCTCCCGCATCTACGGACAGCGGATGGAGACCGAGCCTGCGCCAAAGGATTCGCACCGGCTGGCAGTGTTTTGTCTGGTCCTCGCGCTGGGAGCGCTCCTCGACCTCGACAAGCCCGCGCTGTCGGCGGAGGCAACGCGCTACTATCAGCTCGGTCGAGCTGTCCTTAGCTTGGACTCTATCCTGGAGAATCAGTCTATCCCGGCTATCCAGGCGGTGGTACGTATTTATTCATTTTCTGCCTTGATAGCGGGGCGCCGCTGCTGTGGCTTCGCACCGATGTCCACGGATCGTTACTTATCCAACGTGACTAGATCCTCATGTGCCACTACATGTTCCTCGCCTTCGTCGAGGGTCCCCGGTGGGCTTTGATGGGCCTCGCGGTGAAATTGGCCCAAAGCGTGAGTGCCTGAATCAAGTCACTTGTGTTCACCGCGCACTAATTCTCTCCCTTGCCAGCTCGGTCTCCGTAAGGTTTCCGCCGCAATTCACACTTTCATGATTTTTCTGATTTGGACCTCCTGGCAACAAAATCTGTAGATCGCGACAGTGGCAAGTGGAATTTGGACCCTAGGGAGACGTTCAGGCGACGCTCGCTCTTCTATGAATTGTACACGTACGACTCATGGCAGGTGCGTATCGGCTTCCTCGACTCGCAGTGACGTCTCCAGCTTACCGCCTTTCATCAGAGTTTGACCTATGGTCGGCCACCCTCTTTTGCAATGTCATTCGTCGACTGTCAGATCCCTGAGGAGCCCACGAAAAATGCTCACGGAGAGTATGAGATGAGCTGTGCGTCTCATTTGTCTGTTCGTGTGGTCTTCCTGACCTGACGTGTCGGTTCTTCATCATGTCGGCCCGTCTGCACGCTATGCTTGTACCTCCTCTGGCTCCAGTTGCGGCATGGAAGCACCGCTTCTCTTCCAAGTGTCTCAGCGTTGTCCATGAGCAGGCCTTCGGCGCGAAGCTCCCTCGCTATCACACTATCAGTGAGCTGGATAAGAGGGTGCGCGACTTCTATGTCCCGCCCTCCCTGCGGGTCTCAGGATTCGGTGGAGCATCTGTGGAGAGCCCTCATGTCCAGCCGCCTGTTGAGCTAACCATGCAGCGGTATATCGCTTTTGCCATCAAGGAGATAAGTAGGTGCTACGTCTCTCGGCGTAGCTATCAACTGATAGCAGGGGATATCAGCGTTATTCTACTTGCACCGTGGCTTCTTCGCAAAGGCCCTCGAAGATCACCCCGGGGATCCGCTGGGGAGCAAATACGCGCCATCCGTTCTAGCGGCATACAATAGTGCTTGCTCCTTTGTCGGGCTCATCCGGAGCTTGTACTCCCAGCATCCAAGTCTGACGGAGCGCATGTGGTTCTTGTTTACTCATGTCTTCTCTTGCTCGGTGAGTCGGGATGCTGCTTCGTCACCAACATCGCTGACATGGGGGTAGATCGTCCTGGGCTCCATTGCGACGAAGTGCCCCAATATGGCTCTTGCGCCTTCTGCTCTCTCCAACCTCGACTCAGCATTGAATCTCTTCGACCAGGTCTCACGTAATGCGCGAGCAGCGAAAGTTCTGGTCAGTAGTCCAGCACTACTACTTCAGGGTCATGCATCTGAATCTCTGCCTCATAGCCTGTTCTGCGGAAGCTCAAAGCACGAGCACTGGCTGCAAAACAATCCATGAATAGCGGTCCTATTTCTGCATCCTCATCTCAAAGCTCGGTAGACAACACCACAATCAAAGAGGAAGACGATGAGCTCGCTGCGCTTGGCGGGAAGACGAGGCTCATCTCCAGAAAGTCTCCAGGATCGAACTCCCAGCCCTCTTCTCCGCAACCATCGTCGGGACAGTCTATGAGTCCCGTAGACCAGTCAGCCGTGCCACCATACATGTCTCCTGAGACACCACCCTCCGCTCCTGACACCGCCTCGCCAATACAACATGATAACACCCAATGGAACAGCGGGTACATCGCGGCGGCAGATATGTATGGCTATCCCTATGCCCCTCATGAGATCAATGAATGGCAGCAGCCGCAGCCACAGCCGCAAATTCATCATGGCCACTCGCACGTGCAGATGCACAATATGGCGGTCAACATGGAGCAGGTGCAGTATGCTGACGGGTATGAGCAGCCGATGGCGCACGCGCCGGCTATGGTAGGCCATCCACACCAATACATGTCTCAGTCTCCTGTTCAGATGCACCCGCACACGCACTCGTCGGATCCGCATGGAGCGTGGAACTATCTGTTCGCCCAGTTCAACCAAGTATAGATGGCGCGGTGTGCATGTTGGTTGAACGTGTCACGGTTGACTGCTCCCAATATTTGTCTTGATGCAGAGTTCGTCTTGATCATCTTTTTACTTTGCTTTGGTGGTTTAGTCTCTGCTATGGGTATCTGACCGCGAGTAGCTATAGTGTATATTTTTTGTTGTATGGTAGCACTAGTTACTTACTATGTTCATGTACTAGAACTCATGTGCTACTTACTTAATATTCGTGATGTCCATTGCCGAGGTGAAGCGCTGGTTGGGACTCTCCCGCGTCAGGGTCCGTGTCCTGCTCGTGACCATGATTGTCTTTTCCCAACTGTTCACTGCCCTCTACTGCTAGACTCTAGTGACCCAGCCTTTTGCCGACTACATAACATCCTTCTTTTTCCTTCCGTTTGTCCGACTGTCGTCGGAAAGACTGGCTGCGCGACTTAGTTCGACCTCTGAGGCTACCGCGTCACTGGAGACACGAAGCGCACCAATTGTATCGGCCAGGCCGAGTGCACGAGCGAGTATGGACTCTGTCGACTCTCGTACACGAGGCAAGATATCTCTGCAGTCATCTGGCTCTGCCTCCTCTTCGTGAGTACAAGCGCGATCGCACCACATGAAGCGTTCGTGCAGTTGACCGGCCTTTCCTAGCTCCGTGCTACCAAGACGCCTCCTGGCTGACGTCTTACTTGTTATTGCGCTCAATGCTGGGAAGGACTACCTCCTCACTGAAGTCGGGGTCTTCTGGGTCTTAGTCAGGGTGCTCGCATGTGGAGGACTGTCAGTCATAATCTGGTTCGCGACTGCCGGGCAATTGCACACCAAGCGTGTAACCGAGGTGTGTGGAAGTTTCGCTTGTCTGGTGCGTATACTCTTCCTCAAGAAGCAAGTACAGTGGTCAGTCATGGGCATGTCGTCGTTGCTCCTATTCCTGCGCCACGCAGGGTTGTTCACCGCGCTGTATCGTCTGCCCTCCACTCGGTGCGTCCACCTTTGCATAGCCTATGATGCTGAACCGACTGTTATTCGTGCAGGGCTATTCTCTTTACCCACTTTTCGCCATTCTGGCTGAAATCATTGACGACGTTCGCTTCTGTGAGTGGGACTGCTGAAGGTTTCCCGACACGTGATCCTTGACGTGCAACAGCTCAAACAGGCTTCGGTCGTCGTGCTAGCCCTATCTCTATCATTTCTTTGGGATGCCCGCTTCTCTCCCGCGAACTTTGGAGACCATCTCCCTGGCTATGGAGCTCTGATAGTTGAAGCGGTGTCGTCTGCGGCACTCGAACACACGGAGTCCATCCTGTCGCCGTCCTTGGGACAGCCGGTAGCCACGGCCATCAGCTTGCTAGGAGCATGTGTATTCAGTCTCCCGCTTTATATGCTAAGACATATACTGGTCAGTCGCGTGTTGCTCCTTGTCTACGCCTGCCTTACCCCCCTTGTAGCTAGGTGATTCAGGCCATCGCATACCAAGTCTTGCATCGCTGGCCGTCCTCCCTTGCATGGCGTATATTGTACTGCACTTCGAGCCTAAGGCGTCGGTCAGCTCGAATATCGCAGTGACGTCCCCACGTTATTTGACGCTGTCATATATCATGACATTCAGCGCTGCTATAATCTTCGGGTATCTGGGATTCGGCCACGTTCCCAAACTTATCGACTTCGTGGTTCCAGCATTATTGTTCTATGGTATACTTCGATTCAGCTTGAGGACTGGCCTGATCGCTGACCTCCTTTTCTAGGCGTTTACCCCAAGCCAGCTCAACATTCTCGTGGAGCAGGGTCATTTTACGCGTCGAGCAGTCGGCTTATGCGAGCATACCTGAAGGATATTCTCTCAAATCCAGAGTCCCGCAAAATTTTCTACTTCCTAATGCTTAATATGTGCTACATGCTTGTCCAGATGTTGTATGGCATCTGGACGAACAGTTTGGGCCTGATATCTGACGGTACTTCGCCGCAATCAGTCTTCAGGAATTCCAATACTAACGGAATTCGACAGCTATTCATATGGCTTTCGACTGCATGGCCATCGCTGTCGGCTTGATTGCTTCCGTCATGGCCCGCTGGCCGCCCAATGAGAGGTTCACTTACGGGTGTGTCACCTGCTGAGGCCAGTGCTATGTCCATGCTGATGGATGCGTAGCTATGGTCGCATCGAGACTTTATCTGGATTTGCCAATGGCATATTCCTGATTCTCATCTCGGTATTCATTGTCTTCGAGGCTATTCAACGCTTGTAAGCCTGCTTCTGCGATCAGATATCCCTCTTAAGTTCTTATGTTCTCTCAGGTTGGACCCTCCGGAGATGAACACAAGTCAGCTACTACTCGTCAGCTCGCTAGGTTTGGGTGTAAACTTGTTCGGTATGTTCGCAATGGGAGGCCATCATCATGTGAGCGGAACATGCAGCAGTGCTTGAGTGCAAGCCATTCACCGTTTCTTCAGGGCGGTCATTCCCATTCCCACTCCCATGGTCACAGTCATGCACCGTCGGTTCCTCCGACACCCATCTCCTCTGCCCACGACCAGAGTCACAGCCATAGTCATGGTCACATGCATACGGAGGACCATAGCCATGACCACAGTCACACGGAGGACTATAGTCATGACCACAGTCATGACCATCATCACTCTCATTCCCACTCCGTCATTGCTGACAGCGAAAGTGATATACAGACTCATCCGACCCCGTTGTCTTCGCCCCGGAGTGAACACGGCCACTCTCACTCCGCATCGCATATACCCTCCGAACCGCACTCCCACTCCCATACACAACCTGCTCACAATCACTCTCATTCCCACTCCCACAGCCATATCGAAGATACCCATGCTCCCTTGACTTCCTCAGAGTCGCGCTCTGGGGTGCACTCCCGTCATCAGTCTCTCGAAATCAAGATTGACACCCCGTCTCATCTTCACCTTCACCCAGCCCATGCGCGTCTGCAAGCTGAAAATGTCATCTCCCCCATCACTCCAAATTACAAGTTCGGCCACGATGATCACTTTGAAACTCACCATTCGTCCGGGCATGCACCAAATCTCCATGATCATAGTCATGTGCACGACCATGCGCATGAAGGCCACAGCGACAACATGCGCGGCGTTTTCCTGCACGTTATGGCCGTATGTACTCCCCTCTTTGCCGTCGGGTGGGACTGAGTTATAACGAACGTACTTCACAGGATACCCTTGGCTCAGTTGGTGTCATCGTCTCAACCCTTCTGATCCAGTTGTATGGCTGGACAGGTTTTGACCCGATTGCCTCGTTGTTCATCGCAATTCTGATCGCGGCGAGTGTCATCCCGCTAGTCATTGATACCGGGAAGGTGCTTGCCCTGGATCTGGGCACGAAAGAGAAGTCCATTCGAGAGGCGTTGACAGAGGCAAGCTTTCTACATTCTACCGCATTGTGTACCTGACCTCCTCTCTAGCTCAAGCCCATCGAAGGCCTCGCATCGTATTCCGCCCCCCGTTTCTGGCCCAAGGATTCGTCAAGCACCATTGGCACAATCCACATCCAGCTCGCGCATTCAGCATCCTCTTTAGACCCCGGCGGACCTCACTCAAGTACCCGTGCAACTGTCACAAGAGTAGATCGCGTAGTGGAACGCGTGGATAAGCTTCTGAGGAGTCGCGTTCCAGGGTTAGAAGAGCTGACTATTCAGGTCGAAGATTCGTCTTCCCATTATGCGGACTGAGCTGTCGTTTTCTGTACGTTGCGAGAAGTGTACTGTATGTTACAATTTGGCGAAGACGTGGTACCATTCACAAGATGAATATGAGCGCCGAGTGTGTCTACGAGTTCCAAGATATTAGGTACAGATCGTAGTGTGCAAAGTCCCATCATCACCTCGATCGCGCTTGCCGCCACAGCTACCCCAAGGACAGCATGGAACCAATCATGGGCAGCAGGCGAGTAGCCTGTACCCCAAGCATAGTGAAACAAAACAGAATACAAGCAACCCGGGGTAATATAAGGTCCGTGGAGTCGTTCAATATACACGTTACTGCTCATTCAGGTTGTTGAGCAAGGTCGTCAAACATCTCTTCGTCACCATGTCGCCCTATGAGCATGAATCAGAAGTAAGCCCAGCAAGCTTCATGAATATTGATGTACCTTTAGTAGAGCGTTGAACGTGTTGTCCCGGAGCGGCTCCGGAAGACAAGCCCTAAGAGCCTCGCGAGCCCTACAAGGCGCGCTTGTAGGTCGTCCATGGTTGATATGATGTATAAGGACACTCACCTCAAGTTGTCGCTGAGACGCAGGTAGCATCGGACAACATGCTTGAGCAGGCGTACAGCCTGGGTCTCGACTAACTGGTTGACCATGTTGCTGAGGACCGTGCCGACGGCATAAAACCGTTCGTAGGTGTGGCAAATGTACGTTAGGCCTGTCTCGTCCAACAGGATCTTCTGGACAATGAAGATGGCAACCGTCTTCGAGAGCTCAGAACCGGTCTCCATGATCCGCAAACAGAGAGGGATAATCTCCGTTGACAGAAGGAAGTGGATGACGGGAGTATTGTCGTTTTGCTAAGTAATGGTGAGTGAAGGTATGTGGTTGCATGATGCGAATAAGGCGTACCTTAACCAAAGCTCCAATGACGCCGAGAGACGTCAGACGAAGGTATTCAAACGGACGAGTTTTTGATGTCGTGTTGAGGAAAGGGTATAAGAAAAGTGGAATATGAGCTGCGGTAATTCAGCATGTCAGCGAGCGGTCTGGAGGTCGCGGAAGGTATAGGACGCATATACCGTTCAGGAACAGCTGACGCGTTTCGGGGTGGGAAGCTACACATTGCAAGAGAGCCAGAGCATTGCAGACACGATTGGATACATAAGCTGTGAGATTAGGTGGTGATAGTAGCGGGTAAACTGAGACAATTTCCTGAAGGAGCGCGGGCATGATACCTGAACAAATGTCAGGACGGCCATTTCATATAACAATGAGATGAGCACAAGGCGTACCGAAAGAGTGCCAAAGGACCAACGCGAGGTCATCATACTGCTCCCTCTTCTTGCTTAGCTCAAGCAGAGCGCTCTCGCGAGTCTGCGAGTCGAGCAGGTCAATCACAAGAGCATAGATCTTGCTCTCTTCGTTAACCGTGAGGGGAGGGTTGGAGACGTTGCCGCCAGGAAGGAAGACGCCCTGATGCGGGGTAGGATGGGACAGAGGCGGGATAGAGTTGGCGGAGGTGTCGGGGTAAGCCTGGACACCGCGCTGGTACGGGTTATACTGCAAGTTGTGCTGCATATACGAGACGGGCTTTGGAGAGATGAGCCCCGCCATGGGGGAATGCGTAGCAGTAATCTCGTCGAGCGCGGTGGATAGAAGATGAGTGATGAAAGCAGAGTTCTCAGCAGAGAATGCAACGACCCCGGCTCGCTTAGTCATCTACCCCTGGCGCTTCTCTTGCCTGATCAAGCTTGCCCATCTCGGCACCCTGGTACGGTTCAGCACTCGGGTGTTGAATATCAGGTTCAGCCTATCAGAATCCGTTGTATAGTCTATGCAAGATAGGAGCAATATCTATAGCTATGGGTGTATTGGACTCGGCAACAAAACGTCCGCATAGTACGCTATATTGTCCAAGGGGATTACGAATGAAAAATAGCAAAGCACGAATATATCACGCTACGCTGCACGGGTCACAACACCGCCTCCTTCTAGCAAGCCGGAACTGTGAGAGGGATTTTCACCGTTCTCTGGAAGTCTGGTCAGCATCCCAGCGCTCTGTCGTATACCATCCACTCACAGCAAGACCCTGTACGACTCATATTTCAGCCTACCCGTTTCCCTGCATGCTCAACATGCTGCACTCACCGATAGACTGGTCTCCTTGTACTTCACGCTCATGTCAGCTGCAGTCAGCCGCATTGCTTCTATCGCTTCATCTAATGTGACGCTATAGACGTTCTGACTGGCCATCGCAAGTTGTGCGGCCGTGATCGCCTTGACAGCTGCGACCTACGTGTCAGCACACCCGGCAGCTGGCGCATTCCATGCTACATTACCTCCAAGACTATTCCGTTCCTGTCACACATGAAATTTTCAGGGGTCAGTAGGGCCTATGAATGTCATGCAAGAGAGACGCACTATACAGGGAACCTGGACCAGGCCGTCGATAGGATCACACGTTAAGCCCAAATTGTGCTCTACAAGACCGCGCGACGGTGAACCGATCGATTGCAGTTAGCTCCAGCATCAACATCGACCACAAACACGTTGGCGTTGCAAGGGAGACTAACCTATGCCAATCTCGGCCGCCTGCAAGATGGTCTCCGGAGATGCTGCGGGGCCGGCATCAGTCTCAATCAAATAACGAGTGCGCATGCGGTCACAGACCTCCCATGCAAGCAGCGAATCCTGCGCTTGCCATAGAGCACGCCACTGATAGCCCAAGTGAGACGGTCAGGGTCTCGTTATACACAAGACAAGACTGCAGCATACCGCCGACCTCAGCTTGACATCCGCCTTCTGCGGCAGAGATCGTGCTCCCACGCTTGAACAGCATCCCAATAGCCTATCATAGCGTCAGGCCCTATTAATGTGATGGTCAGAGCCAATGGAGGCTACGTACTGCGGCAGTGAGAAGGAACGTGACCACCGATTTCTCCGGGTCATCACTAACAAACTACAAAGCGCACATTGTGCGGAAGCATAATGGTCAGCTCCAGATTTTGGGCCCAGAACACGGCAACGGACCTCCACAATGTACTTTAATACTGCAGGAATGACTCCAGCAGCGCCATTCGTTGGCGATGTTACGATACGGCCACCGCTGGCGTTAACTTCATTGACGGCAATGGCATAGCACGAAAGGAAGTCCATCGCCGGTATCATGGTCTTGCGCTACCATTCAGGCCAATCGATCTATTAGCCTCATGAAGTCCGACGACATGAACGGAGCCCAGCTCACTGGAGGTACGGGCGAGACGGGGTGGTCCAGAACGCCAACGACGCGCGTGGGACGAGAGGCCGATATCCTGCGTCCAACACCGGACATGTTTCCCGTTCGGCTGAACTCCCCGCTTGTGCCGTTCTCGAAAGTTGCGCCCATTCCAGGGGTACCAAATCCTTCTGGAGCAGCGATATTGCCAGCCGGCTGCGCCCCTCCATCGATCGCAGGAAGCGTAGGCGTGGCAACACCCGGGTAGAATCTGTAAGAGGACACACAAAGTTCAATGAACACTGGCGGCGAAGTGAAGCGTGGCGTGGAAGGTACCCTCGCATGAGGCGGCGGTAAAGCAAGGGCGCGCGCCGCCGTAGGCCAAGACGGCCAGGAAGTTTTTCTTCGGCAGAGGACACGCCAGTCCGTATGCAGTCATCCATGACACCCCATATGCGCATGAGCTGTGGGCGTGTGCAAGTCCGTTAAAATCGAATGGCAATCCGATAGGCCCGAGTGCGCCCGAAAGCATGAATTTAAGCGTGGACGATAGCGGAAGAATCGCCACAAAACCAGTACCCACGCCTCCGGCACAAAACGAGAAGATCTGGCAGGAAAGGAACAATGACAAGGAGAAAGAAATGGGGTACCTTCTCATGAATTTCTTCATGTGAATAGCCAAAATGCAACTCGTTGTCGTAAACGATCTGAGCAATTGTCATCTAGAGCACAGACGGGTACAGAGAGGGGTTAGTCTCCGTGACGATCGGTGCATGTGCGTGAGAAGTCCAGCGGCACGTACGTTATGCTTCCTCGTCAGGGCCAGAAGGCTGTCGCCCGACTATGCCGCGAATCCCATTATGGCACATAACGAGGGAACGCCATCGAAGTAAGATCTGATGCCGAAACTTCACGAGTCATGTAACGTACTACGAACGGATATGGAGGCTGGATCGAGTCCGTAGCTTGTGCCGCTCCGCCAGAAGTGGGGTCCGGAGGATGTGAAGGCTGGTGCAGCCGCGCACCATGTACGGCACTCTTGTCTACACCCTTGTAGAAGAGATTTTCGTCCACTGATTCCGCATGGTAAGCCTCACCCAAATGAATGAGCGAAACGGAGGTCGTCACGCTCACCCTTTGTTTTCTCGTTGACGACGAAGCCGCCGCCGACACTGAAATGGGATGAGCAATTTAGGACCGTCGTCACGGCGTACTACATTAGAACGTACGGCACCCCATTGCCAAGCATACCTGAAGTATTCATTTGTTGCAAGGAGGTCTCCATTCTCACCGAAAACAGAGAAGCGCATCCCATTAGGGTGCGTTCTGAGAACTTGGTCCCACCTCCAGACCATGTCCTTATCCATGTCGTACACAATACGGTGGCGTCCACCTAGGGTCAGCGTCTTGGTATCTACGATGTTTTCGTACCGTGAAGGGATGGTTCCGGTATCGATAGTCTCTGGATCGGAGCCTGTGTGTGACACGCCGCAGAAAGCCCGTATCAGATGTGCGCCCTCACTGCTGAAGGAAGTCATATACCTTCCAGTCCCAGCAGAATAGCTTGGGGCGTGTGGTGACTACAGACAGTTTCCATCAAATTGGCGTATTCATGTAGAGGGAAGATGCGTACCCTTTCCCTGCAAATCAACACAGCTCATGGTCAGGCTACTCGAACTAGCTGATTTAGTTTTGCCGTACCTGTGGCAGCAAGGGAACCATAGCTTCGAAATCAAGACGTTCAGCCATCTTCTACGCTGAAGTAATTTGTGGAAGGTGATGCTCACAGGCTGATCTTCACCGTGCTCACCTGAATCAGATCGGCTGTCTCGTCAGGGGCACTGAGCACAGAGCGAATATAATTTTGTGTCACCTTGTCGAGTAAACCCAGTGCTTCCAAGTCACCGATGAATATCTTTCCTGCGCGCATAGGGCCGACGGTGTGTGACGAGCTCGGGCCGACTGTCATCCATAATCTCAGGCTACCCCTACCCAATGGCCGCGCGCGCGATTGTAACGCGGATGGCAGACATACCTCCGATACTAAATAGATCAAAAGCGGAAATGACAGCGTGCTCGTGTCTCTGCTCGTGCGATCCTATGGAAGCTGACTCGTCTGCGGCCATTACGGCATCTTCTTGTTCCTCATGTTCTCTGTCGTCCTCTCTGCCGCGCGAGCTCGGGAGACTAGTTGCTTCAATCCTCTGCCGCGCGGTAGTTGCGAAGTAACGGCTTCCGGGACAATGTTCACGGGTTTGTACGCGCTCCTTCGCCCTCCTTCGTCCTGCTTGCGTAAATGAAAGATTGGGGACATGCAAGGCGACAACTCGACGCGTCAGAAGAAAGTGCTTGCGAGTTGTGGCGGAGAGCATGCTGGAGGGCCTAAAGGTCGTCTCAGGCCGGTCACTTCCGCGAGAGTTTCTGTGCAGTGAGGGGCACTTGGGGGGTCTATGGCTGCTCAGGAGGAGATAGAGAAAGAGGTTGTACGCTGGCAATGAGGGACGCGATGGAAGACTTCATTGCGGTTCTCCGATGCCGCGCCCATCGCAGACGACGGCCTGAAACGCCTCCGGACCCTAACCCTGTCCTCGGTCTTGTGGACTGCATGTGACCGCGACGTCCAAATTTCACGCGTACGCGTCTCGGATCTTGAAGCCTTTCCCCTGCTGTCCCGCACATGCCCTTCGCTCATCCAACGGCTCTATGTACATAGCTTTGGGAACATTACACACACCCTGAGGCCGCCATCCTGTCAAGTTCACACACAAAACTTGGGCGATTATCGAACCTATCAATATATCATCATCTCCTTGTTCCCACTATCTCTCAAACACATCACTCCTATACGCAAACATGTCTGTGCACGACGCAACAACCGCATCCGCATCGTCTACCACACCGCCCGGACCTCTACTGCATATCCGGACGGACCCCTACGCCGGCAGGAAATATCACGCAACTTCCCCGCTACCCGAGAACGCCGATCTCCTGGGTTCCTGCGCGCCCTTCTCCTACACTATCTGGAAGCGCTTCCGGAACGAGGTCTGTGCGGAGTGCTGGCGATATGACCGTGGGCGGCGGTCCTTCCTTACCCGACGCGACGACGAAGGTCTCGGAGAGCACGTCCCCCCAGATGCATCAACAGGCACTCAGAACGTTCGGCAGAACGCACCTCGGGGCCCGAAACCTACCAGTACAACAGGTGCAGGGCTCTGGTTCTGCGACGCGGCGTGCCAGCGGAGCTGGATCGCACGAGAAGGTGCTGACGCGGTGGGTCTGCTCAGACAGCTGGAGGGGGCCCGCCGGAAGGCGAGGCCGAAACCGCAACCGCAACCGGTACCGCGGGGAGATGCTGAGAGGGAGCTTACGCAGGAAACCGTGGACCGAGCCTGGGACGCGGTGCGCGAGCGAGAGAGGTCGCCGAAAGAGGTGCGGAAGTGGCGGGACATCCAACTGGACGACTACGAGACGGACATGGCGCGATACGTCCTCCTCGCGTTCCTCCGCTATCATCGTGAGCGATGCGAGCGCCATGCCGACGAGGTGCAGTCGCCTCCTTTGACCGGTCGTCCTCCGTATTCGTGCACGTTGGGAAGGCTTCCCTCGTATCAGTCAGGTGTGCGACCGGACGGACTTCTAGATACAAATCCAATAGAGGCGAAAGAGGGTTATGAACAAGGTTCGGAGTGGAGCACGTTCGCATCTCTCCAGTCAAACGAGTTATCGCTCCTCCGCGCGTGCCCCGAGATCCTGGAGCACCAAACGAGGGTCTACCAGCTTCTGAGGGGCCGCTTCGGCCGTTCTAGCGTCGCGGCGGATTCCGTTCCCGCTCCTTCGAGAAGACGTCCGCTCTCCGCGTCATCTCCACCCAAACTTCCTGGCTCGACGGCAGATGTTGGTGGCCCGCGCGAGAAGCCAGCCGGAGGTGATAGCGCGACCGAGAACGGGACGCCGGAGTTGGGGGACATCATAACGGTCGCGGGTGTCCGAACGGCTTTGGGCATAGACCCTGGAAATTCCTTCGGCGTGTGGGAAGTGCCGCTCATGGATGAGAGCGAGTGTCTTGGGTTCGCGGTGTACCCTATAGCGTCCTTCTTCAACCATCGTAAGTGCTTTTTGTGTGCAGCCGTTGGGGCAGGTCTTGATTGGGTCCGCGCGGCAGATTGTTCGCCAAATGTCCGGAAAGAAAGAGAAGGCCGGACGTTACGGTTTGTGACCACACGCACCGTGGAAGAAGGCGAAGAACTGTGTATTAGCTATGGGCATGTGGAAGGGATGGATTGGGCGACGAGACAACAGGAGTTGTTGGAGGGTTGGTACTTCAGTTGCCGGTGTAGTCGCTGCAAGTCTGAAGACCCGAGAGGAGCGCAAACCTGAGGCGGCTGTGAATGTCAGAGTGACTGCCAAGAGACATACATACGTAGATATCATGGAGCTGAAGCCGACAGGATCTGTACAACTATGAGTAATATGTATGTTCAGGACGCCAAGATTGAAATGTTGACGGGGTGTACCCGGCCTTACAGCAACCGATTCACCGAATGCGTCTTTGACAGGTCATGCTCCTACCGCCACAGTACCGGGCATGATGGTTACCGCACCTCCTTGCCAATCATGTGGTGCCAGTTCTGTACTGACGATACCGGCACATGTTTGGAGGGTAACAACAGCGAACTGAAGGGTGTGTGATAGTATTGGTCGCGAAGGTTCGATGTATTTGAAGAATCTCGAAGTTTGCCAATGACAGCATGTCGCGACCAAGCTCAAGCTTTCTTCACCAGCGGAAGGGCCGAGAATATTCATGGCGCGTGGGTAGGAGAGGGACGAACGCAGCGGAATTGATACGTATGTATGAGGAATAGATATGTGTCCGTGTGTCCGTGGCGATCAGAACATCCGGGGAACACAGCACGAATGTGGAATGATGGCGAGCGTCGGGACGCGGGTGGATCCCGTCAGAGTCGTCGTCTGCGGTCACTCGAGCAAAGACAGCGTGCGAGCTGGGCCAATTAATGAAGACAGAGCATGACCAGGGGCCAATGGGCGAACCAAGGGCATCGTCGTCGTCGTTTGTTGGCGAACGGTTGGTTGGCCGCGAGTTGCGAGCTCGCCACGCCCAACGCCGGCGCTCGTTCCAATCAGCCCCGTCCAACTCCTCCACGTTAGAGTCCTCGGCTGGTTCCAAACTCCCTCCATCATCCCTCCCTCGAGCCCTCTTTCCCCGCCAGCTCCCCGTCCCCTCTACTGCTCCTTGACGGCTCTGCTTCCCGGCTCTGCTTCTCTACAACCCGTCGGGGCGGCATCCGCTCACCAACTCATTCACCCATATCAATTTCTCGCCTCCTTTCTCTCATACCCGGGCAATTTCTCAGTTCCCAACCTCGCAACGTCTCCTCTGACCTCCTCGATCTCGGCGGTCCATGGCGACTCCCAACCCGCCGAGAATCTTGACTAACGGCACGCCCGTCCGCGACAGACTGTACCGTAGCGACTACCCTCCATCCGCCACCAACTCCCCTGCTACCATGCGTCCAGCTGCTTCTTTTCCCAACCCGCTCGCCTCCAACGCATCCATCCATCCCAACCCCAACTCGGCAGTCCCCACCACTCAACCGCTCACCGTCGAGGGCCTTCTCGCCAACAATGGCAACTCCATCTCGGCCGCCTTGGACGCCGCCGTGAACGAGCGCAATGCGCTCTCTGCCCAGAATACCCAGCTATGGAAGCTCATCGAGAAGCAAAGGTCAGGCTACAACCATCTCATGAAGGAAGTCGAGCGTATCCGCGGTGAGCGCGACCTCTACCGCAACCGTCTCCAAGCCAATGGCGAGCACACCGACGCGCTCCTGCGTGCGCATCGGGCCAAGGAGAAGAGCGAGGGCAAGGATTCCACCCTGCGACCGACGGCGTCGCATTCCCAACTCAAGTCGAGCGACTCGAGTGCTTCGAATAGTTCCTCAAGAGGCACTCCCTCTGCCAGTGATCCACGCTCTCACTTGATGAGGACCCATTCGGACGACTCGCGTGCGTACAGTCTTTCATGTCTCTCCTAGACGTAGCGTATCAATGCTGATGGTCCATCCAGCTGCTCGCGCACAACATCTGTCAACCTCGCGTTCCTTCGATCCATCGCAAACTGCGAGCCCGAGTGCTCGATTCACCCCTGAGCGCAGGGGATCGTCGGACACAATGCAGCGTGCAGAATCGCCGGTTCGTAGGGAACCCCCCAACGGCCACGTCCTTGCGTCGCAGGCGTCTTCCTCTGCCCATACGCCCTCACCTCTATCAATTTCCAGTGTTGAGCGACCCGCCGACATCCCCGTAACGCCGCGCAAGTCTCCTCCGTTGTCAATGAGCCCCACCGAAGAGTCCTTCCCATCCGCAGCCCCTACACCCATCCCTGCACGCTCAGCGTCGCTCTCCATCTCCTCCACACCAACTCAGTCGCCCTCCACGGCTACGCGATCGGCTAAACCTCTCTACCCAAGCGACCCTGCTGATCCCGTGCTGGGCGGTTGGGAGGCCCAGGGTGCACCTCTCCCCGCTCCCCCAGAGATTCCAAAGCAGCAACTCCAATCTCAAACGCAACTCCAGAATGGCGTTCTGTTGACCCCGGCTACTCCTGTGCGCACCGCGTCGACATCCCGGGATCCAGAGCCCGAACCTCCAAGGGCACCGAACGGACATCTGACCAATGGTCGACACTCCCCTCAGCAAGCCCCGCCCGTTAACACCCCTCCATCCTCTCAATCTGTTGCCATCAAGGTGAATGGTGTGTCCAACCTGAACATACGCCAACCCTCAGCCTCGCGCGACTCCCAAATCTCCCTCCCGGAGGAAGCAAAACGCTACTATGCTTCGATGGCATCTCCGGCCGCGAGTCCCGGGATGAAGTTCAGCTTCTCATCGAACTCCAATTCGCCTCTTCGACAGGAGGACGTTGCCAGCGAATCTACTGTGCACTCGGAGTCCATCGGAGTCGTAGATGCTCATCGTGCGTCCCCGCAGAGTGGTGGACTTGGCACTCCCGGTCACATCGAGGTAGCCGGCGGTGCTATGGCAGTTGAGGCGCGCGCAGAGACCAACGGACGATCAGGTTCGCGTGACAGATTTGTGGATGATGCCGGCGAGTTCCTCGACATGGACGACGAAGATAGCGCATACGATATCGGTGTCAACGGCACATCGAATGGTCAGTACGCGTCACGCCCGTCGTACGACGAGACCGAGGAGGCCAGCGCAGCCCGCAAGCGGGAAAAGATGAGGAGTACGCGCCCCTCTGGTCCTGCAGTCGAAGACTTCCCGTTGCCCCCGGGGACGACCAGTGTCCCCCCGCCGTCAGCTCAGTACCAGCGGGAGACGCCGTCGCCCGGTTCTGCGCCCTCCGTGCATGCACAGATGGGCCCACCGTCGCGCCAGGGAAGCGTGGCCGAGGCAACCAGCACCGCACGAGAGAGTCGGCCTTCCCTGCAGTCGACCTCAGAGTCTCATAGCCATCAAACCATATCGCTCGCCTCTTCCCAGACCCTCGTGGACGCGCAGCCCCCCGCCTCCCCCTTCCCCTTGCCGCTGCCAGCGAATCCACCCACGATGTCCTTCCGCGCCCTGCCGCTGCTCGCAGAGGATCTGCCGTATACCGAAGTCGTCGTCCTGAACTCCTCAATCCGGCCGAACGACAAGGGCAAAGAGGTGCTGTCGTTCATCATCTCGGTTGACCCCGGCCGTGGAAAGGACAGCTGGAAGGTCGAGAAGCTCTACAGCGACGTCCTCGGTCTCGACGCCCGTGTGCGTGCGGCCGTTGGGCGGACCACGTCCAGGAAGCTCGCGACGCTGCCGGAAGGGCGCCTCTGGCGCGATCACGCGCCCGCGAAGGTAGACCAGCGTAAGGTACGTGGTCGTGCGCCGACAATGTCGCCGCTGTTGCCTGTTTGGTCTTTCTGCTTCCCTTATCCGCTTCTGTCTTGTCTTCTCTGGGCACTCCCCCGTCCCACGCGGTGGCGTTGGGTGACCTCGGACGTTGTAGGCTGCTGGGCGCACCTCCGTGGAGGACATTCTCTTCTACCCTGTGGAAGAATGGCAAGGAACTCTGATGCGCCCTGGCTCCGGAACTTCGGTGCATCCCTACCTCTCCCGCTTTCCCAGGTCATTCTATCGTGACCTCGAGTTTACACCGTTCTATAGCTTTCCCACTGTTCCCGCACCTCCTCGGTGTCACAAATGCTGAGAACTCGCGCTGACGATCGCTTTTGTTTGGCCCACCAGGTTGCTCTCGAGGCGTACCTCAGGTCGCTCATCGCGCTTCCGGTCAAAAACAAGGACGAGACCATTGCGTTCTTCACGTCCGACATCGTCCGAGAGACGCAGAAGCCGGTGGCCCAGGCGGGGTACAAGGAAGGCTACCTCACCAAGCGTGGCAAGAACTTTGGCGGCTGGAAGACGCGTTATTTCGTGCTTCAGGGTCCGTCCCTCGAGTACTACGAAAGCGTAAGTGCCCCAGAATTCTCGGCTGACACCCTGATGCCGGCGGCGTGGTTTCGGTCCTCGTGCCCACGCCCTCGGGATCAGTCTCAATATCTTTTCCACACCTTTTTCCATGCGCTGACCAATTGTATCCCTTTCACAATGCGTCACCCAGCGCGGTGGCACGCATTTAGGCTCCATTGTGATCACCGGCGCCCAGATTGGCCGTCAGCAGCGCCAGACGGAGAAGCGCGACGCCGACGACGATAACGAGTATCGTCATGCATTCCTCATCATCGAAAGCAAGAGGAGCGCTAGTGGGCAAGCTTCTCGGCACGTCCTCTGCGCGGAGAGCGACGAGGAGCGGGACTCGTGGGTCGAAGAGCTCGTGCGTTATGTTTCTGGCCAGTACAATGAGGACCAGGTTGCAGTGGGTACCAATGTCGTTAGTCCGGTCGTTGCCATGCCACAGGGCGCAATCCGTGAACCGCGCTCAAGCACGAGCTCGAACCCTCCGACGGACCTACAGGGCACGCCCCGTCGTTCCACCAAGGACATCCTGATCGCCAAGGGTCCCGCAGTACCACTGTCACAACTCGCGCAGGACAGTAGCAACGCAAAACTTTTCAGTACGCCAGTTTACTCGGATGACGCGACATCCAGCAGCCCCGCCAAGTCTTCCATCGTCGCCTCGCTGACCGAGCGTGATACTGAAATGCAATTGTCAAGTTCACTACCCGTATCCTCGCCACTCGTGGAGGAGCCGGACGTTGTGCCAGCACTCAATCCGCGTTCGAACTCCGAGCTCGGCCACTACTCTGACCTTGTCGACCAGCGCGCAAGCGCAGCTCGCTCCCCAGAACAGAGGCGCAAGATGAAGCGGATGTCCATGAAGCCGCCTACCATTCGTGAGCGATCGGCGTCGCCCGAGAAGGATCCTAATACACCTCGAGTGGACGCGCACGGGAAGGCCAAGATCTCAGGCCCCATGAACGGCACGCTCATCCCTGATGGCTACAAGTTTGGTGCGAGGGAGGCTCCACCACCTGAACAAGCTCCTCCCCATTTGCCTACGAGCGATCGTCGGGAGAAAACCAAGTCACGGTCGTTCAAGAACTGGGGCTTTGGCAAGTCGCATGGTGCGTAGATCAGCGCCTTCCCCTACGCAATACCTTCACACTGACCCTATCGCGCACGCACCAGGGTCTGACAAGGCGCCTCCCGTCGCAGTTCCAGCTTACATACCGAGAGCCGTTTTCGGCGTCAGCCTAGAGGAGTCTCTTGATGTTGCGCAAATCGCTAGCCTGCCAGCAATTGTTTTCAGGTGTATCCAGTATCTCGAGGCGAAGAAGGCTGAGCAGGAAGAGGGTATCTATCGTTTGAGCGGTAGTTCGGCTGTGATCAAGGGCTTGAAGGACCGTTTCAATGCAGGTGTGGTCTATTCTTGTCATGTCACAGAAGAGCAGCCTTTGAGCTTGACTATTTTGCCAGAGGGTGACGTGGATCTGCTCGCATCCGATGAGTATTGGGATCCCCACGCCATCGCCGGCCTCCTGAAGACTTTCCTTCGGGACCTTCCGGCAAGTATCCTCACCCGCGATCTGCACTTGCGCTTCCTCTCGGTCATTGGTGTGTCATACCTTTCCCTGCTGCATGCTTCCTTCGGAACTAACTCCAGTCCCGTGCGCTCTAGACTTTGTCGATCCCCAAGAAAGGATCCGCGAACTTTCTCGCCTCATATCTGCATTGCCCATCGCCAACTACAGCCTTCTCCGCGCACTGACCGCGCATCTGATTCTCATCGTCCAAAACGCGAACATCAACAAAATGACGATGCGGAACGTCGGCATTGTGTTCAGCCCGACCCTTGGTATCCCCGCGGGGGTATTCAGCCTCATGCTCGGCGAATTCAAACGTGTCTTCAACGTTGACGGAACCTTGGAGGAGGCACCAGCGCCTACGGATCAGGAAGAAGCTCAGGCTCAGAGCGCAGCTCGCCGGAATAGTCAGCACTACTCTGAAGCCGCGGCAGACCAGATGCTTGGGCTTGCTGGTAGGGCTCTGCCAGGTACGTAACAGGTGCCGTGCCTGATGTCCTGCGCTTCTGGTGCTGACGCTGGCTGTGTTCTCGCTCGCTCCACAGTGCAACAAGAAGATTCCCCGTCCGATGATGGCGAAGACATCATCGAGGAGAGCGGGACAGAAGCGACGACGGAAGACGCCGAGTCCGTCTTGGATTCTTCAGCCGGGTCCACCTCGATGCACGCGCCGCAGACGATTCAGATTGATTCAGCGGGGCCCTCTGATTTCTCGCAGTCAGGGCAACGCTCGCGTGCAGCGCAGCTGGCTGCAACCCGTGGTCTGAGCGTGACGACGAGCGATAAGGCGACCCGGAGACACAGTCGGATGGTGGGACTCCCGGCATCTCCTCGTCCTCCTCCTCAACATCCGCCGCCCTCCCACGGCGCTTCGTCTGGCCAGGGCACTTCCCCCAGTCCCCACACCGGCGAGAGCGCGACAGCGATTCCTCACTCGCCAGCTTCTAATTCTCCGCATCGACCGACATAACGCCGTTCCGTTCGTCCAACTGACGTTCAGCGATGGAGAGACGATCGATTCGCCGTGTTATACGTATGCGGCGTATACCTACTGTATTTGACATTACGTATGGCACGGTATGGCGTATGACACCAAGTATGGCATTTTGCACGCCGCGCGTATGAGCTTGCGAGCTTGTTTTGTTTAGGGTCGTGCGGGATTCCTCATTGCGCGCATTCGAGGAAGGCGGTAATGGCGGAGATGGTCCACAGCGATAGTCCCTCTTTTATCCAGATCCACTCGTATACAGCTGCATGACACACGTTGATACCCTCTCTCGTTGTATATCCATATTTCATTCATTGCGCTGCATTGAAACAATCGGCTACTCCTTGAGCTCCTGCTGTTTCCGTCCCTGACAGAGCGCGTTTTCGTTGCGCCTTGGGTCCCATGATCGCTCGTACGAGCTCATCTCATCTGTAAGCGCCCATGAAGGATGCGCCGCCTCGTTCGCGCGCCAACAGACACTGGCACTAGTAGCACTTGGCATCCCATTTGCACTCATCACCCTCCTGCTCCCGCCCAAAGTACGACACTATGGGCTACAGGCAAGCAGCTGTCCTGGTTTCCGTTTCCTTCTTTCTTGGTGAGGGAAACATATCGCGAGTCTTTTACATCCGCCTGGTCACACGTACTAACCCTTCCATGCGCGTCCTCAGGGGTGCTTGCCATCTGTTTGAATGTCGACTACCGGATTCTCTTCACGCCGCTGTCTGACAGTGTTGTACGGGATGGAATCGAGTTCTACACGACGTTCTACAACTCGCCTACCGCTATCAAGGCGAGTTTCCTCCGTTCACTCCAAATGACAACCGTCCCTAGTCCTGACATATGCAACGCGTCTCCATTTCCTGGCTTCGCCCATGCAATCCATTTTCGTATACTGTCTTGCGTACGAACGGACATCCTCGCACGCGAAGGCGCTACTCCATGGCGTAATCTTCCTGGGCCTGGTCGGTCTCATCGGCAAGCTGCACAAATGGGACGACAGCGCGGTCTTCTTCGACGGCTCATCTCTCGGTGCGTTTTCTGTCCCCCCTCCCTCCCGCGCGTCGCCCCGCACTTCTCTCTCCGCCGCCTTCGCCTTCTCCGCCGAACGCACGTTCGTTCGTGCCCTTCTCCCCCCGCGCGCCCTGGTCGCTATCGGTTACTTACACGGCCTCCTTCTATCGCGCGTTCCGCGCTCCCACACAGCGGCCTACATCTTCGCCCTGGCGGTGTACATGACCGTGGGCATCCCGTCCTGCCGCACCGTCGCCGACCCCGTCCCGGCCGTGGACACGCAAGAGGACCGGGTCGAGGCGCTGCGCATCCTCTCCGCGGGAAACACCATCATCGTCGTCCTCCTCGGCGGCGTGCTCGTTCTCCAGGTGCGTACGCGTTTTTCCTTTGTTTCCTTCTATCGTTTGCGCGCTCGCGTGCCCGCGGGCGACGTGTCTGATGGCGGTTGCGTTCCATGCACTCCCACCCCGCACCCCCTCCTCCTTCCCTCGCGTGCACTTCGCGGGATCCATCCATCACGCTGCTCGACGACGGCCTCGTGCCATGACAGGCGGGCGAGCAATGGGCGCGTCGGCTGGAGAGCAACATTCTCAAGGAAGCGAGCCCCGCCGACAAGAGCAAGACGGTGCCGGAGAAGCCCGCGGGCGAGACGGAGAGCAAGAAGGACAAGTAGCTGCGTCTGCGGTGATTGACGCTTGTGTTGTGCTCGTGGGTCGGATACTGTATGGGCCTATGTTTGTATCTTCTAAATTGCCCGAGACCAGACCAGCCCACCAGCCTCCTTGCGGTGGGTCTGCGGTAATGCGGGGGGAGAACATGGTTTTCCCAGGACGCATGTCCCGGTACGAGTCGAAGTACAATGACAGTCGCACAAACTTCCTCTCCATCGCGCGACGCGTACAGGACGTCAAGATACGAAAGATGTCGGTATTGGGGCACTGGAGAAGCCGGCCATCAAAATGTCAACGTCTGATGAAGGGCACTTCCTTCAATCCCCATATCCCGATAGACAAATGAGTAGCCAGGGGACCATCCTCGCCTCATAGAACACTTGCCAGAGCGGGCAAGCGATGACAGTGCGAGAGATGATCTCTTAGGAGAAGACGATGTGAGGGATAGAGTGCGGCAGAGACGCCTCTCGTACTGAATGGCACAAGCGCGCGCGGGACCCGCCGTGTCCCCGTATAGACGAAGACTTGCCATGGTCGAACGGGAGCTGCATCTCTGCAAGTACATCCGGACTCGCTGTCGCGCAGGACTGTGATGGCTGAATGACAGAACCGTTGTGGCGTCGTTCATTTGCCCGTCGTGGGCACGCACGGTCGGCAAGCCATGGGAGAGACTGCGCCAAGGAGGTGGGCACGGTCGGACAGTCTCTCCGGTCTGGACTCTGGGGAGGGTGTGAGAGATCGTCCTTCTGCGCAGAAAGTGAGCATACTGCTTATCTCCGGGTACACGAAAGCCGTCGTATGTGGCCTCCACGGATGATTATGATGACGACTTACGTTCCAACGCTCTATACGATATACGCTCGAGGCGGGCCTCCGCTCGCCTCCACGCAGGACGTGCCTCGGCCAGCGCATGATGTTCTCATGCGTCTGCTGTAGGCAGGGAGAGGAAGCAGGACGGTGGGGAGACTCCGCTCGCGAATCAGCGAGCGCACACGTCGCGAACCGCAAGAGAGGCATCGGCGGATTTACATGGACTGCGTGTACTGTATCCTGACGTGTGCTGGGAACGAGCCACCTGCTCGCAGCTTCTCCCGAGTCGAGACGAACAGAAAGTGGGTGATGGGAGACGGGCAGGGTGGCGAGCCTTCCCGCGAAGGTGGACTGCTGGCCTCTTGCCGACGGTATTTCTTTTTTTTGGGGGGCGGGGGTGGGTGTCCTGTGGGCGACGGCCTGGTGGCGTTGTTTGGCTATTTCTAGGCGCACAAGGTATTCTAGGCGCACAAGGCATTCTAGGCGCCGTGACCGCTTGTGCGCCTTGTTGGACGGATATGGCAAGTCTCTGTGCATACAACAAGGGTCCATAGAACACAATCCCGATCGAGCACCATCTCCTATTGTCCTTCATATCTGTCCTCTCGCGCACCTCTTTGTTCCACTTACCAGGCATCGCGCGCACGTCGCTGGGGCGCTCGCGGCCACCCACAACATCCCACACTAGTGGTTGCACATGTATCGCCCAGTCCACCCTCACTTAGCCGACACCTCCGTTGATCCCCGACCCCCCCCATGCGCCCTCACTAGAACAATGACGTTGGGTGTTCTTGCAGATGGTTTCAGCGTAGTCGCCCTTTGACGCATATCGCTCAGCAGTTTCCTCGCGCGGTACGGGTGCCACACCCCGACCGCCACCGAGCGCACGCCAGCCCAGAGCATAACTGGCACCCGCATCTTCCCGCCCCCGTTTACTTACACTCGCCTCCGCGGTCTCCTGCACACGTCGCGTGATGCGTGCCGCACTGGCACTTTCCATGCTGATTCAGACGTGCCAAATTGCCTACCAAGACAGACTTTCTTCATCTCGGCCATACGCCACATCCAATTCCGGCCTGTACCCTTGCGTCAATATCGGACATCCACACCTCCAACACGCCTTCCAAGCGCCCGGCCCCTCCCATAACGCTCTGCTAAACACCGATTTCGCATTACACCACGGCGTGTTGTGCCCAGTCCGGTGGGAAGCGCTCCGGAGCTCCTCGACATCAGAGGCCAGTACTGTCGTGCTTTCTTCCCTCGCCAGTCATACTCTCGGTGACCGCGCAGCAGAACCGTTCCCACTTCAAGCACTCTACACATCACGTCGCGAACAACCTTCTCTCGCAATCGACTCCCACTGCAGACGCCGACGACGTGGCGCCAATGCAAACAGATGAACAGCGTGGACGGGGCGACCCCGCAGCACAGACGCCAGCGCAGCGATGGCTTCGCGTTCTGTGAGATCGCATTTCGAGGCCTATCCCCATCGCTGCCAGCGATGCGACTTCTGTGAGATGGACGAGATCCCTGCGTCAGTCGCCATCTCCGGCATCACGCTTCCATGCGGGCTGCAACAGAGTGACAAACAGCGCAGTGTCGAACGAGATCTGCCACCGGCGCCCAGAAAGCTTCCTGTTCCCTGGGAGGGATCACTGTCTTTCACACCTTCTTTGATATATGTGATTTGACGAGGTATGTCTCGCTTCCACATACAGGTACTCGCTGTATTAATCCCGAACGTCTCGCTTGCATGCGAGCGACAAAGGCCCTGGATGCCGCTGCCACAATGCATGGCCAGGCTACGTGCGTGTAGGTGGGACATCCCCGGCAAACCGCGAAACTATACACACACCTCGAACAATATCACACCCCTCTATCAATCCTCCTCCGTCTCCTGCGATAGCTCCGCTTTGACCTTGTCCTTCCGATTAAGAGAGCGGAGCGCTGTTACAATCAGCCGCAAAATATCTCGGGGCACCCTCCGCGGTCTGCTCGACCATGAGCTACAGGACGGAGTTCTCTTACACCCCGCGTGCAATGTCCCATGACGACTCTGAAACGCCGTAACTGCATCTAATTCTCCCTGTCCACGCGTGACCGTTCCTTGCTCTGTCTTCCTCCAAGTATCCACCCTGACTCACACTCGTCCAAATCTAGAGAAGCGCACATCGTCGCGAACCACGGGCTTTCCTTGAGCGTCGCACCAATGACATACGACGGGCATTCGTAGGAGTTTACTTCTTATGACTACAAGTTTCCCCGCTGTACCCTCTCCGTGCTAAGATCAGGTACATGCTAACGCGAGGGATCGCAGAGCAAGGTGCACGACGCGAGATGCGCATTCTTCCATCCAAGAACCTCTGAGAGGCTGTTTCGTGGTGGTTCCAAGCCTGTCCTTCGTGCACGCCTGTGCTCACATCCGTACGAGAACCGCCGTGTGCTCGGCAACGCTCGTCCTTGCTCGACCCGAGCTATCGTCGCGCAGGGTCCAGCTTCCTTGGCGGTAAGCACCGGTATCGTCCAGCAGCCTAGTCTCACTAATATTTAATTTCTAGCCCAAGTAGCACGTTCATGTGTGAAGGGAGGTGAATGATGCAAGGGTGGGCCACCGCTCCTCTCGTTCGCTCATCTCCTCCCTTTGCGGCGAGACACCGTCACGCAGACAAGCACAGGAAGCCCCAGGAGCGTCGCTCTCCCGTCCGGCAATCCTCCAGCGTCCGGGCCTCCTTCGTGGCCAGAAGTACGTTTGCGCACTGACATCGGCAGACGATGTCATCGCCGGCCGGACGGCCCACAGCGCACATACGCTGGCGTATGCACACCGCGTCTCGCCATGGGTGTGTCCGTGCCCGTTCAGGCATGCCCCCCGCTCCCGGCACAGCGGATGCATGTGGGATAAGCTTGAATCCTGTGCCCAGAACCGCATGTGCACCCCGTCCAGCCGGGCGGGTGGGAGGAGAGGCTCGCCCGTCCGTGCTGGGGGCAGGAGGCGTGACCGTGGGGCCGCACGGAGAACGCGTGTTCGTGCGCCGGTAAACGGGCGAGCGAGCGAGCCTTCTCGATCCTTCTGCCCCGTGCATACGGCTGCCATACGCTACGTCCGCACACATCACGTACGGTAGCAGTGTTATGTCGCGTCTCTGCTAACCTCTCCGTGATGCAGGCGTAGGGAGACGCCCCGAGCAAAGATACGCCGCAATTCAAGATATTCCAAGCGGGACGCTAATTCAAAGCGAAGGTTCGCGCGGACATACGTCGCGCAACCAACCACGGCGGTGGCGGAGCACCCGCCTTCCTGACTTCCTGGCTGCTACGTTCGAAGCGATCCTGAGAAAAGGATACGCGAGGGGCAGCATCTATAATTACGCATCTCGATAGGTGTGGGTATGGCTACGTGCTTCCGCCGCTCGCTACCAACAGGAACCGTCGCCGAGTCCCGAGCGCTCTCGAACGCATTGGGAGGAAGTATTACCGGGGAAGGCAGGAGAAGAGAATTTATGAAGGGGCGAGCCAGATACGTGTGCGTCTCGCAGGGCGCGCGACGGCAGGACGGTGTGAGGCGTCGGGCGGGCGTGGTGCTGCCGTAAGCTAAGCTTTCCAGACAGGCTGGAACCGGCCGGCGGGAATCAGGGGGGGGGGACAGGAGGGAACAGCGTCAGCGTTGAGTTCCGACGATGAGCATGCCTGCGCAACGTCGCACACCAAGGTGCGATGTAGAGAAGTTGGCGCGAGTATCAAATCCAATCACGAGAATCGGGGGATTGCGCACGTATCGCAGCGCAATCAGCAGGAATCGCCCGCAGCGACGGCGTATCCTGTGTGCCCTCACGGCACCTTCAATACAGACTTGTTAACGTTCGAGTTCCGTCGTGCTCGCCGATAAACCGAAAGAAGGGAGTCTATCCCGGCGCTGGGGATACACTGCGCGCTGAAGCGGCGATTCAAGTGCGTCCATTCACGTTCGCACGACCGGGGGGTCCGCGTTCAGTGTGCTTCACGGATTGGCAACAGTCCATGGAAGGCGCTAATGAGAGGCTGCCATGGCTCTGAGAACGCTGGCGAAATTTTCTTTGCATTAGTGTTCGGGATCCATGGCGCTGGGGCTACTCGTGCGTACGGGTGGGGAAAGTCAGCCACGGCCAGGGCGGGATAACAGTCACAGCAGGGGCGCATGTACTGGCAGCGACATGGATGTGTGGATGACGCGAACTACGACGCTGTCCGCTAGAGCCTAGGCCCGAACAGGTGGTCAGTATGCGTATGGAGATCTGTGTGGAGACATGTCGAAGGGAACGGCGACGGGCGATGCGATGGGGCCGAATCCGGGCAAGGTGGTCGCGATATCGCGCGGGATGGGGCTAGCGAGATTTGTACAGAACATTTCTGGATCTGAATCTGACGGGGCCCTGAGGATTCCGAAGACGGGAGCAAACTCGCAGCAGAGACGTCGCTAAGCAAGCTTGGACGCACGGGCGCCAGCGCGAGGGGCTGGGCCCGAAGAATCGCAAGCTGGCAGATGCGTCTTAAGTACGGCGACGGAAGACTCGGTAGGCCTGGCCACACGACGTCCCGTATGGGACGCGGCTGAGGTGCACGGTGGGGAAGAGGATGGCAACGTATGATACGGTGCTCTGATGAAGCAGCTCCCGTCGACATTGCTTGCCTTCTCGGGACGGCAAGTCGGGATGCGAGCAGCGAACGACCCATACACACATGTCAGGACGAGCAACGGAGAAACCATATGTGGCAACCAGGCCGGTGTCGCTCCCGGCGGGATGAACGCGCACTCAAGCGTCGGCAATCGCGCTCGGTTATCGAGGCGCACCCGCGACGACTCTGACTCGCTTTTGTAGGCCGTTTCCAGACAAGAGACCGTTTTTTGTTGCACAGAAGAGGCGGACAACGAATGCGGTGCTCATTGAGGGTGGACAGTTACGCGGGGGCGCAAGCGGCAGGGCTGGCGCAGGGCTATCAAGGGGAACTGGGCAGAGCGAGATTGGCCCTCGCTACTGCCTGGGGACATCTCGAGGCCGCCAATGGCGTGTTCGGCGGACAAGAAGAAATTGTTGCCGAAGCATGGTTCCAACGAGCATGACGCATGCATTGCACGCAGATCTCTCGCCGTATACTCGCAGTCCACACGCACGCCCTCGCATCGCAGCTGTGGTCTCTGGCGGGAGAAGGAGAAGGCGGGGGAGTGAGTGATGTGCGGTGCTTGGCCTGGGAGGCGATAGCGCGGCGGAGTGCGAGAGGCGAGGATCAGCTGCTGGGGCCATCAGGGCCTGCAATCGGCCAGATATGGATAGTGACTCTCTGTGACTGTGTCTGTGACGACTTGCCAGATTGGGGCTAGAGCGAGAAAGACGAAAAATAATTAAAAGAGGCGAGATCTGAGAGTGCAGATCGGTTACCAGAGTGCAGGGTCGGTCCAGCGAGGTCTCAGTCCACGAGCCGCGGCTTATAATCATCCCACAGCGTCCCTTCCTCTGCCGACGCTCCCCTCCCCTCCTCCTCTCCCGACACACTACTCGCCCTCCCGCCTCCGTCGATACCATCAACAATGGACGCGGTCGACCTCAACTGGTGCTTGGCCTGCGGCTGCCGCCTCGAAATGGTACGCTTCCCCCCAGCCCCATTCTAACCCCACCCCCATTGACGCTCTCCCGTCCTCAGGAGGGATGCACCCCATACTGCTCACAGAACTGCCTCAACTCCGACGGCCCCTCCACTTCTGCTTTCCCCTCACAGCAGACCCTTCCGTCGCTCATCGACCGCGACTCATACCTTCACGGGGACGATGACGACGACGACGACGAGTCGCCCAATTTCGATGACTGCCTCGCATACTCCCAATGTCCCTCTCCCATCCGCAACACCTGGATTGGTCGCGGCGATGCAGGCATCCGCGCATGGGCGCAATCCGTTCCCCGAGGTGCGCCTTGTGAATCCCAGGAGACACCTTCCGGCACCCTTAAGCCGAAGCTGCTACTCCAATCTCGCCGACCCGTCAAGCCTTCACTATGCATGTCCCGCGCCCAGCCCGCCCCTCCTGAGCCATCGCGACCAATCCTCACTCCTCAGCAATCTCTTCCATCGCTTTCGCGCGACTCGACATCTATCCCTTCCGCGAGCTTGGCCTCCCTTACTACCGGCTCATCGTCCTACTCCGTTGTAACGCCTGCGACGAATTCTGAGATTGGCTCGCTCCGCAACCCGGCCGTCCCCCGTCCAACCGCCCCGCAACATAACTTCCTTGGCGGTCTAAAGGCCCAGCTTCGAGCTTGGGCTGCCTCTTCGACACCCCAAAAGGAGGTCACTCGGTCGAGGACCCTGACCCGCAACCCTGCTGTTCACATCGCGGACACCTCTGACGCAGAGTCCGGCACCGGTCGTGCTGCCCCCAGGGTGCGGCGGCCGCGTTCGCCAGCTCCTTTCTTCCACATGCCCGAGCAGTACCCTCGGGAAAAGCGAAAGGAGACCACGAAGGAAAACACCCTTCCATCCGATCACCCCGCTTACCGAACGCGAGGACGGAGGCCCTCCCGCATCGCCTCATGATGGTTGGTCTCTCGCATCCGATCCCCTCGTTATCATCCATATTCTACATAGACGACGTGCGCTTGTCGCGCGTCCTGTACGATATTTATCACACCCACGCCGCTCCGCTCTGTTTCTTTGCTCGTCTCTCGCCACTCGGATTGGCAAATTAGGAATCCAATCCCCCCCGCCGGCTCCGCCTGTTCGCGGTCGTTACCCGAGGTCTTCCCCCTCAACATCCCCTATGTCTTGCACTCTCGCCGGCACGGACCTCCAAAAGTTGACGCCTGTTTCTCCTCGCATACGGACTTGCACATAGCGCATTATCCCCTTCGCTTGGCGTCTTCTGACTACCCTCCACCCCAGCATCCCACACTTTCCCTGATCATCGCTCACCGCTCATACCTCTCACTACCTCGCATCGCTCATACCACCCCTCGTTTACGTCTACACCGCACGTTCCTCGCTTTGTTCTCTCCTCCTCGTGGTCATCTCTCATCCTGCACATCGTGTTTCGTGTGTTCGCTCGGCTCTGATCCCCAGCAAAAACCTCAGTGCTCACTCCCCCCCTGTTTCACACACGTTGGCGGCCCGTGTTGCTCCAGTTTGTGCTTATGTCTGCCGCGCGATCCGTGATCTGTCGATGTTGTTGCTTTACTTCCGCCTTCGGCTTGTCTTACGACGCATACCAGCATTCCGTTCGTCTCATCTCCCTGATCTTTACCTCTACTCGCATACTCTCCTCGCATACACCAAACGTTGCATCGGCTCGATCGTCACCATATTCCCCACCATATTTCACCCTACCACGCTCTTGCGGATGTACGTCAATCACACATGTACTACAGGAAGGCCTAGATGCGTAGTAAATGCATAGACTCCCCAGACATGAATACCCCAAACTGTTGGCGTGTTCGTTTGAAAGTGTGGAGACGATCATCAGGCTAAGGCCTCGGATGAGATGGACGATTTTGCAGGTGAGGAACGGTGCAACTCTGAGCACGCCGTGCGCAACGCGAACCGGTCCGCGAGAGCTTCGGCATCCAGGCCTCCCCACCGCAAGCGATATGCCGTCGACGTCGGCGACGGTCTCGCCATCGCCCCCGATCGTGTTTCATACAGGCTTCGGTTCGCCGGCGTCCGTTCGGGTCGTGCTCCCGAGCCAACGACCACGATACATAGCCTCGGCAGTAAGTACATGCATACGCCCGTCATGCACTGGAGTAGCTTCCCGCACGCACCCCATTCGAACCCCCCCGAATTCGAGGCTCTCTTCCACTTCGCGCGCTGCGATCCCGGGACGAACTCTCTCTCTCTCAGGCTTCCGTCTTCTGTGTTCATTCGTTCCGACGCGTGGCCGCGGGCTCGCTGCACGCTCTGGCCCAGGCCGCTCGACGTCCGTTGCCGGCGGGCCTTCGCTCAGGGGTACGTACGGACGTGCAGCTGGAGTGGTGGACCATCGAGGGCGCTGCCAGCTGCGGGGCGATCATCCTGGAGGGACCAGCTGCGCCCCTATGTGTTGCGTCGAGCCATCGGCGGGTCCCCCGTCGTCACGGTGCGTCTCCCACATGCTCGTGCTCCGTTTCGGAGACGATGCTGACATACCCTATGCGTGCGGGATCACAACTCTGGGCTTCCGAGGCTGCCGCATCCGAGCCCCCTGTTCCAGGCCGCGCCGGACCCAGAAGCGTTGGCGGAGGAGCTAAGATGCGCGACGGACGCGCGCGGATAGCAGGAAGTGTCGCCGCATTCAGCGGCGCCGCTCCCGAGCGCACGAGTGGATGCTCTCGAGCTCGCGAGGCTCCGTGCCTGCTCCGCCTTCGCCCTCCGCGTTTCCCGGGCTTCTGTGCAGATCCCCTGCCCTTGGTAGGACCCCCGATTATTCTCCCAAAGGAATGATGCCTGATCCGGACAAAATTGGCCACCCAAAAAGGCCTATGCCTGATCCAATCCGGCCAAATCGACGTTCGAATTCTGGATGGCCTGGTGCCAAAGTCCGGACAAAACTGGTCCAACCAGGCAGAGGCCTGATCCCCGTCCGCCCTTGGGCGGCCCGGTGTTGGATGATAGCTACCCGGTCCTGACCGGTTGACCAACAGTATCGCTCATTGATCACCAAGGCTTGCAAACCGGTGTCGCTATCTCTTTTTCCTTGTATCCCGGAACATAAAGGGACGTTTCTGCATTTCCGGCGGTGAACTGAGAAATTGCGCAAGAAGCGCTGGAGGGCAAGAGGTAGGGCAGCCTGCTGAGTGACAGAATTTCTTGCCTCTCCATTTGCAAGATGACCCCTAGCATACTCTATGTTGTCCAGATTGCCGTAGATCTCTC
>NW_006766887.1:689829-733368 GCF_000275845.1 Dichomitus squalens LYAD-421 SS1
AACAGTATCGCTCATTGATCACCAAGGCTTGCAAACCGTGTCGCTATCTCTTTTTCCTTGTATCCCGGAACATAAAGGGACGTTTCTGCATTTCCGGCGGTGAACTGAGAAATTGCGCAAGAAGCGCTGGAGGGCAAGAGGTAGGGCAGCCTGCTGAGTGACAGAATTTCTTGCCTCTCCATTTGCAAGATGACCCCTAGCATACTCTATGTTGTCCAGATTGCCGTAGATCTCTCAAACAAACAATATGGACATTCCCTGAGCGAAAATTCAGCCTCTGGGCGCCTGATCTGCCCAATCCGGACAACATCATGCCGCCAGATGGCCTGATCTATAGTCCGGCCAAATTTGCGCACAAATACGGAAGGCCTGATCGAATCCGGACAGATTTGGCTCCCGGAAAGGCCTGATCCTTCGGACATTTATGGCAAGATTTTGGAAAATCGGATCATTCCTCTGAGTGAATAACCGGGGGTCCTCCCTTGGTGCGCGTACGAGTCTGGCACACACGCCCGCGTCTGCGCTGTCACAGCTGCTCACGATCGTGCTAGTGCTCTTCGGGAAATGACGTGTAAATGCGAGCTTCCAGCCCACTCCAGTCCCGCACGTTCGTCTCAGGCTCGGCCTCGCACGCAAACCTTGTTCCTGCTGCTGTTCCTGCTGCTGCTGCTGCTGCTGCTGCTGCTGCTGCTTGTCCGGGTCTGTTGCGCCCCCGTTCGAGGGTCTGCGGTCTCTTCACGACTGCCCACTCCGTCATCTCCCGGAAGACATATTGCGACCGGTAGATACAGGGGTACAGGGGACGCCACCCACTGCGCCGTGATGGGTGCTCCACGGCGCGCTGGCGACCTATCGTCCGCTGCGCCGTCACACCGGGGCTCGTGGATCTGTCGAAATCGCCCTCGCCGCCTCCCTGGCGCGCACATGCAAATGCAGACCACAGGATTGACGTTCCCAGCGTGCGCTCCAGCTGGAACACGCTCGGCGTCAGCTGTTCAGCGTCGCAACCACGCACATCCCACCGCTGTGGCCAAGCCGCCCGTGCGATGGTGACAGGCGGACGGCCGGGCGACATGAACGTGGGCATGATCCTGCGCAAAGTCTATTCCCGACCCCTTTCCCATCCATTCCCCCGCGTGGCCATCCCCCGCGCCTGCTCCCCTTCCCCGCGCCCGTCGAAGCTCGGAGCGAGGACCGGTCTCCCGAACCCATGGACGGCGACGTGGGCATACATGGCATTCCCGACATCCCAGGTACCCCAGATGTCTTAGCGGAGGAGTGGGGGGTTGGCCCTGGAAGCCCTTCCCCGCATTTCTTGGGCTTCCGCGCCACGGCTGTTGCTCGACACTCACGTTTTGCTTCCAGGCCCGCAGGTGCCTGTGTCGTAAGGGATGCGAGCTCGCAATGCAATGTGGCAGCTCGAGTGCCCTGTTCCGTCGCGTCCCGTCCGCCAGTCCGCTCCGATGTCGGGGCCTAGAAGCGCACGAAGCCGCGACACGTCGCGCGTGCCCCTCACCACGCACGTCTGGACGCACACCGATGCTTTGCGTTCACTTTAGCTCTAGCGTAGGCGACCACTCCGAGTCTCCAGGGCCTGGACACTGGGCGTCTTCCGCTCTCGAGGTTGTGATCGATTTGTAAGTGCGTACGTCTCTTTGACTGTTCGGAATGCAAGCCCGGAGTTGCGTGCGCTCTCTCCGAGCCACGCGTCTGGGCTTCTCTGGCGGACTGTATGCAGCCTATCACGCGAAGGTCTCTCGCGTCTCGGCCTTTGAATCTTACAGCGTTCGCGATAGCCAAGCGGGGCAGCGGCACAATTGGGGGGAACGTGATGCGTTGGGATATGCGACGCGGATCCCAGGATTTGCTGACCGAGCGGCGGCAAGTCCGACGTCCGTGTCGAACCGCCGAAGGCCTCGAGTCCATGACGCACGATGTTTTGTGCCGCTCTCACACGCCCTTGCCGCGGTCGTCGCGAATAAACAGCGCCTGTAGCAAAGGCATGGTACGCAGCTTCGCGCGCGACGGGGGTCGTGTGAGGGCGGACGCTAGTGCGGCCGGACCAAGAGATGCGAATGCGCATTGAGGGAATGCGTCCGCCAAGAAGAAAACAAGGGAACCAGGTTGGAATATTATTGATGTATGTGTGCGCGCTGAGAGGTTGTGTGATAGCCAAGGAAGCACTAGAAGGCCGCGCGGTGACGACGATGACGAAGGAGGTCCTGTCCGCTATAGGCTGCGGGCCACACTCGCTTCCGTCCCCTGCGGAGATGCCACCCGTTGGCTCGCAATCTGGGACGCTATCCATCCCTCGACGCCGCCCCTGCACCACTTTCGCCGCTTACCGTAGCAGGCTCGCGAGGTTAGCGAAAATAGCACTCTGCGAGTACAGCATCAATTAGTGTATCGGCCCACATACTATAATCAGTGAAGGTCGTATGGACTCCCAGCGACCGACTTTGGACGAGGGCGGTGAGCGGTGCACCTCGGAACAGCATAACTACTTCAGACCGACCGCTCGGCGTATTGAGCTAGCCGTCGGTCCCGCGAGAATTACAGTAACTTTCCCAGCAAGCATCCGCATAGAGGATGGAATTGGATGTCTCGTCAAACCCCGATTCGCATGAGGAGCATACGACATGTTCTCGTTTTGACCTTAACCTCGTTCCCGCCTGCGGCACAACAGGCACCCCACCAATCTCGTAAAGAACACATGTGCAAGGACGACGGACTGACGCCATCCCAAACGGTTCTTAGCAGCGACGCCGACGCCGACGCCCGCGCAAAAATGCCGAGCATCTGTTGCGATGCGCGGGGTCGGCCAGGTCCAGATCAGCTGCCGCCCCGCACTCGGCCACTTGGCCCAGTCTGGCAACCTTGACTCCTGCCCTTGTCACGCCCCAAATCGGTCACGGCTTGCGCGATCACATATGTGCCATCTCAGATCCCCTCGCCACGGAGGGTTAGCCTTGCTAATTTGGGACAATATATCTGACATTGAGTCCGCTGGCTGCGCTCATGCCAGCTCCTCCGTCGTGTACTCCGATCACTGGCACAGTCGTTCTCAGGTCGAGTGCATACTCCTTACGGACACAGCCTTGTTGCCTTTACTCACTGTGTCAAAGCTCGCACCCGTTACAGAAGTGCTGAGCGCACAACTACAGTAGTAGCTGGCACGCAGTTCAATGCTACGTCAGCGCCTTCAATCGCTATTTATGGTCAGCCGAACGCGAGCGGTACTATATCGGTAGCCCCAGGCTACCTTACGCGTCTTCGTAGGCCCTCTCCCGCCCCAGCATGTATCCCGTCCACATTTTGTTCCGGAATCAACTCCTGCCGTGCGGCTTGGCAGTTCGTACCCCGCGAACGTCCCCAGACCAAGGAACAGCCCTTCTTCTGTCTTGGCCACGCCGTCTTAGGCCGATATGACTTTGCCTTGTATTACTCTATCACCGCTTGCCCCCTTTGCCTTTCTGACGCGTTCTGACGCGTCGCCCGTTATCTCAGTCCCAGCAGTCACGTCACCATATCCGGTGAAACCATCCGAGACTCTCGGACGAATATCTGGCCGATTTCCTGTTCTGTTTTCGGATATGCAGGTCGACTGCCCAATCATCTGGCGGTGCTGCAACGCCGTCGAACGAGGCTGTCCCGCTGGAACCGGACGCCGACCCTGAGCATGTCTAGCGAGACGCAGACGGTTCTGAGCAACGAGCCGTGATGAGGTACGCATTCGTGTTAATAATAATGTGGCGTCGTGCATGTATCTACAGACGCCCTTCAATTTCGTCAGTTGTGCGGATCGAGCATCGTGCCAATCCGACACCACGACACGTCATATTGTCATTTCGAAACCAGCGCCAGTGCCGTATGTTTTGTTTTTCGATGATGACAAGAGCGCCCTCGGTCGAGCTACCACAGGGCCGAGGTGTCGTGCGCCTTTGGAGCGCGCCTCAACTTGACTCGGACCTCCCGAACGCCCAAGCAGCAGCGCCGCGTCCGATGGAAATCATGTCTCGTGTCATACCCATAGGGAGTCACGAACCGCGTCACTTTCACATTCGCCGACCCTCTCGGACGCTTCGAGCATCGAGCAGGGGGGGACGCTTTCTATGTAATCGCGCCTATGCTGGGAAGACTGGGTGCGTAAATATAGAGGTATGCTCTACAGTAAGACCGAAATAACCTTGAGTACTCTCCATCACGACATCTCGAAACGGAAAGTGACTCTGCGCAATCGCCACTGGCACGGCTGATAGCCTCGTGCCCGCCTAACCGCGACGTGCCACAACTAGCGCCATGTATACGAATTGTTTCCGTGCATATGTCCTTCAACCCCGCCCCTTGACCAGTCCGCCCTCAGTCCGGCATCAGACCTCAGGGACGAGTCGACGAGTCGGGCTGCCGTTCTCAGACATCAGAAGTCCCGACGTTCTTGACCGAAAACTGCGCTGTCATCCGGATCCCAGTCCACCGCTCTCAATGAGATTTCCGGCTCTGAGCTTGCATTTTCGGCTGTTCGCCCTGGCTGGGCTGGCCCAGCGTACGCACCTGCTGACGCTCGCGGGGTATGGTCTGCGTCGGCCAAGGCAAGACATCCGAATATTCGGGCTCGGGACTGAAGCGTATGCGCGCCACGCATGAAGATACGCCGGCAGCAAACTGTTCAGAGGACTCGTCTGAGAGAACGTACAGAAAAAGCTTCCGGGGACGGTTACCTCAGGCGACGACTGCCCCTGGCAGGGGCGCCGTCGGGAGACAGTTCACCCCATTTATCAACTGCCCGTCGCGACCTCGTCCGTCGAACAGGCTTAGCGCGGTGGCGTCGATCCGTCTCGTCGCAACCAGCCCGCCGGCCAGCTCAGCTGCTGCTCAGCCGCTTTGTTTTCTGTTCGCTGTCACGCCTGCCCTGCCCGACCCGAGCGGGCTTGGAGGCGTGACATTCGGCCGGGTGGGGAAGAGACGAGCTAGGCAAATTGGGGAGGGGGGCCGCCAGGCACTGCGGCTGCAATCTAACAAATGCCGTTCGCCATAACGGGAACAGCACCGAGCACTCCACCCTTTCCCCCTTCTCATTGGCCCATCAGCGGCAGGGCTTCCCTCTCCTTTCTTATCGGTCGGTCCTTCATCAGAAGAGCGCGTTGTGTACTATACACATGCAACAGACTGTCGGAAGGTTCACAACTCCAGCATACTCCTTTCGCTCCTGCCAAGACGGTGAAGTAGCACCTTCGCCGTCTTGCAACTCTTCTTGCGTCTCTGTCTCCCTTATATGCACAGTATGTCAGTCAAATGTCTCCCAACGATATCCTCCATCGACACTTGAGAGATCCGGAGCAAGCACGGCGCGCTCTGCTTTGGACACCCTACGCGCCCTTCTACCGCGTTCCACCTCGCGCAAGCTCATACACCCGGATATCGCAAATACCAGTGACATCCGGCAACAGCTGTGCCTTGTGTTTAGATACTTAGTCTAAGGGCCAAGCTGGCACGGTTTGCACAACACCATAGCGTTGTCGAGATCTCGAGACTTGGCAAGTTTGACCCCGAAGCTATCTGCCAACCATCACGCCACCACTCCAGGGTGCAGTTGGCAAGTGTCTATTCCGGCACGACAGCCACCAGCTGCGGCATGGTGCAGAGAAGTTTCCTCTGCCCTTCGGCACGTACATACGGCGGGTAGCGTTGAGGTGAGCACCAGTAATACTACATATCGTGTATGGCGCAGCTTCACCATAGTTTGACCCATTCAGTGCTATGTATTCAGCTGTACCTCGATAGAGTACAGGGCGCTCCTCTGA
Source organism: Dichomitus squalens LYAD-421 SS1 (assembly GCF_000275845.1). NCBI lineage: Eukaryota > Fungi > Basidiomycota > Agaricomycetes > Polyporales > Polyporaceae > Dichomitus > Dichomitus squalens. The sequence continues at coordinate 695,631 of NW_006766887.1, forward strand.
GCACAGCAAGATCCGTATCATCGACTCCGATCACTCTGAGGAACCGCAGGCAATGCGCCACCGGTGCGCGCGGTAGGCCTATCGCGGGTAGCCTCGTGTTTTCAGCCATCCCTGCTACTGACTAATGTTGCATTAGCAGGCCGCGATCCGCAAACAGCCCGTCGACTAGGAGCCCCACTGGCCAAGGTGGCGAGCGTCGACGTGATCCGGAACACCAGCTATCGCTCAGATGCCAGAGCCTCAGGGTCACACTTGGACTTCCAGGTATCCTGCCATAGGGGCTGCGCTGGCCTACGGTCTCATCATCGACGCTCTGACACTTTGTGACATGCGCCTTCAGTCGCCTTGTTTCCGCCAACCAGAAGCAGCGTGGACAGGCGCGATCTCGAGGCCCCTGGCGCGCGCATCAATGTACGCCATCCATTCGCAGTCCGTGTTCCCTGTCATGGGACTACCTCACCCGCAAGCCCTGGACGAGGTTCACCCTTCCCTGTTCGACAGGAACATTCGGCGCAATTGCGTCAATGCAAACCGGCCCCGTCGATCGCACGGACAGGGCAAGCAGGGGACGGTGGGACCGCGCGTTCTATTGGTGCTGCCACGCTAGAACTCCATCCGTGTGTGTACTCCGCCCTTGACTTCCCGTCTGGGACGATCGTCGCCGACGAAGCCCGCCCGCGCGAGCTTCCTCTGCCCATGGGCTCCCCCAGACGCATTCTGTCACGCCTACGGTTTGGGCAAGGCTCTATTGTCCTGGGCGAATGCGACTCCGACACAGGTCCCGCCGCGTTCTCGAACGCGCCCTGCGTTCCATGCGCTCCCGCGAACGTTGCAGTCTCTATCGTCCGCCCGACGCAGCCTGGTGCTCGCCCGGGATTGGTGCGCTGCCTCCGAGTCGTCCTATGCTATCACGTTATGGCCACACACGGAGCGTAGCGAGACCGTGACCGAATGCATCCGCGTTTATATGACAGTTTCTGTCAATTGCGCTCCTCACGTATGACGTCCAAATTTCCCTCTTCGCTCCCCCCGATGGTTCTTCTTGTTTCATCTCAGCTCGCTCCTTCCCAGCTGTCTTCTGCACACCATTCCATATCATGAGCCTGTCCCTTGGCCTGTCCCACTTCCCGATGATGCGCGCGCACGTCATGTTTTGTGCTAGACCATTGCAGATCAATGTCGCCCACTGCATACAGAACCATCACCAATCGAGGTAACGCACGCCCACCTTGCCTCCACGCCATATCCGCAATGATCCACTAGTGTGGGACACATCCACGAGACGACCTGACATACCGTCCGCACTCCCCGGCGCGATCTGCACACTAGGGTACTTCGACCTGACGAACAATCCGTCAATAAATAGTGCCTGCGCAATTGGTACGGTGTCAACATCTGCGCCGACACGGTTCAGAACTCAGCCAGATGTCACGCTGCACAAGGTCTCGTAGCGATTGAGTTTTGGCTTTCATGCCGTTTTGCCGACCGCCCCTCTCCTCCGCCTTTCATCCGTGCTTCTCACAGCCTCGAGGGACGTAATTCGTAGCACTTGGCGTGCCAGAAATCCTAAGGCAGCATGCGCAGTACCGGTTCGAAATCTCGAGACGTGCCCCCCGGTGGACAGAAACAGGTTCTCATCATATGCTGTCCTGTCTACTTCGGTCAACAGCGCTCAGCTTTCGGGCAGCGCTGCTTCTGATGTCCCGCGCGGCGCTATCGAGATGAAATGCCACCGATGCCCCGCCGTCTGTGCAGTTGATCACGGCGCATTCAAGAAGTTGAAGATCAGGGTCATCTAATGACAGGAAGGCCCTGACTGCAATCATTTGATTTGGACCGACGACAATCTTCGTAGGAGCAGAAAGGGTCACCGTTACATACAAACCTTCGTACAGATACCCACCCGGTTTTCAATCATTCAGATCCATAACAGTACCGTGGTGGCCAGACGTCTGTGTACACTCATTCTTCCACCACGACGCCGCGTATACAAGTCTTACCCCGATGAAGTGCGTGAGCGAAGCCACCCACTCCATCCGAGCCGAGTAGACGTCTGCGTGTTAGCGGCAGGGGAGATAGCATCGATCGAGAAGGACAAGAAACAAAGAGTACAACGCCATGGACTGGCTAAAAAATACACGGTTTTACTGCGGGGGAGGCTGGAAGCTAAGATTTGGCGCTGCATTAGTCTAAGGCTCACTACGCCCGAAGTACTGCACTCACCCAGGCGGAGGGCCACCAAATCCAGGAGGTGGGGGGAAGGGCATACCCGGCGGGCCGCCAGCGAAACCAGGAGGACGGAAGCCAGGGGGTGGCGCACCAGGCATACCAGGAGGCGCGAATGGCATGGGCGGTCTTGCGATACCTGGAGGGCCACCTAAAACCCTTGTCAGAGGACTGACCTGAGGAAGAGAAGCACGGTTAGCTTACCTGGAGGCAAGAGGCCCATGCCACGACCTGCAGGCGCCCCTCTCCCAGGACCAAACGGTAACTACGCGATGCATTAACACCAATGGACACTGGAGGCATAATTCAACGACTTGAACTTACGACGTTCTTCTTGTCGTCATCCGTAACAGGTGGCGGTCCCTCCACACTCAGACTGACGACGGTTTCGCCGCGAAGAATCACCAAACCAAGCGTCCGCTTCATCTCCTGCATCGGGCCCGCCTCGGTCTCTCCAGGCTTCTTTTTTGGACGGACACGACGGAACTCTTCACACTCGGCGAGAACGAGGTTCATGTGGCGGTCGAAGGCGAGCATTTGGCCAACGAACGCGCGGCCATCGTTGATCGTGACCTTGAGCCTCCAGTTGATGAGGCTGAGCATTTTGCCGCCTTTTGACTTCGGCGGAGGCTGCATACATGCCGTGAGTATTCTGATGGCATATTGGAGACAGAGCTGTAGACTCACCATGATGGGCAGAGATTTTTGTGGAACGAGGCAGACGACGCGCAGAAGCGTGCAGACGATGAGCGCGAGGTTCAGTAGCTCCTGCCAAGCAAGACCAAACAAGCCTCAAGCAGGCGCCCGAATCGCTCAGGCTGAGTCCCTTGTATACATCTGCAAGTATGAACTGCTTTCTCATAAATTTACAAAATGGACATAGATTGCTCTGGTGAGATCTTACCTGTGTATCCCGAGTACCGTGCTATGAGTTATTTCCTAGCTAGTGACGAAGATACGAGGTGAAACGAGTGCCGCACTCTAGATTCCTGACCTTTTCCGTAAATAGCCACATGAAGAAGTACTGACGTTGTTCAGCTCCATCCGAGCCTGGAGAACGCAGTGTACCGGTACTGTTCACAATCGTTCACCGAAACATTGCCCGAGCGGCCATCGAACGTTAGGAGAATTGGCCTTCAAGTGAGGAACTATAGCGTTTCCCCTTGGCGTACAGGTATAAGAGGCTCTCCTCAAGCTTTATATAGCACAATCGCCGTCTCTCCCACTTGTCCGCATATATTTTCACGATGCAAGCTGTGAAGACCAGCTTGACCCGCCTCCTCGGTGAGCGAAACTGAAGTCATCTCGCAACTGGAAGCTCATGTGAAGTCGATTCCGCAGGCATTCGAGTGCCAATTGTATGTGCCGCCATGGCAGGTGCAACATCGCCTACGACCGCAGTGGGTACACGTAAAACCACCGGGTCATACCACCTACTGATCCCGCCGCATACAGCTTGAAGTGACCCGAGGCGGGGGTTTCGGTTTCGTAGGCGCGGGTACGTCTCTTGCCGTCTCCATGGTTGCCTGATATCACGTATTTATCTACTTGCAGCGTTCAGCACCCCAGAGAAGCTCGCCGAGGACCTCACTTTCGTCCGGGACAGCATCCCGGACCTGGGCAATAAGCCGCTCCCAATCGGGATCGGCTTCATCGGTTGGCTCCTGGACGCCAAGGAAGACGTCTCCAAACAGTTCGTCGACGTCGTGCTCGAGAACGACGTGCGCGCAGTGTGGCTTGCCTTCGGTGATGACGTCTACCGCTGGATTGAGTACGTCCGGAGTTCGCCTGCCAACGCTCGTGCGAGCCACAAGCCCCTCATTTTCGTGCAAGTGACCTCTGTAGAGGAGGCGCTGCTCGCGGCGAAAGAGTGGAAGGCCGACGTGATAGTCGCTCAAGGTAGGTCTTCTGCTCTGTCGTTCGGGGCGACATCCGGACAGCGCACAAGCTCCCTTCACTGGCTCGGCTTCATCCTATTCTATACCACCTTCTCACTCCCATGATCTCGTGCAGGGACCGAGGCTGGTGGTCACGGGGGCGCAACCACTCCCAGCACGTTCACACTCGTGTCCGAAATCCTAGCTGCGCTCCCGGGAGATGGTGCACCCCCCGTACTTGCTGCGGGAGGCATGGCCACTGGATCACAAGTCGCCGCCTACCTCACCCTTGGCGCGGCCGGCGCCGTCCTAGGCACTCGCTTTCTCCTCACAACCGAATGTCCGTACACAGATGCCCAGAAGGCCGCGCTTCTGGCTGCCAAGTCCGGCTCCACTGTCCGAACGATGGCGCTCGACTACGCGCGGGGAACGTACGGCTGGCCCAAAAGGCTCAATGGTCGTGGTATCCGAAACAAGATTGTAGATGAAATTGAGGCAGGCGTCCCCCATGAAATTGTCCAAGAGAAATACAAGAAGGGTACGGAGGCGAACGACGCCGATTACATGGTGGTATGGTGCGGACAAGGCGTGTCTCTCATGAAGGAAATTAAGCCCATGAAGGTCAGCTAGCCACCACCGCGGTTTCGCATGTGGTGCCTTATGTCACATCGATCGGACAACTAAGATTGACTAACTGAGCAGGACGTGATGGCGGAGCTGCACACCGATATCGTGAGGCAGCTGCAGAAGACCCAGGGGTTGCTGGACGATTGATCGCGGAGCCGCTTGGACATATGAAGGCAGCTGGATCGTACGGAAGTATGTGTAGCGTGAGCTTATTGTGCAGTCAAATCATTTGTAGCTTCTGTCACGCCTGTTGCTCAAGACTTAATGATAGAAAATATGCGAAACCAGCTAGAGTTACAGTTTGAGGCAGTGCGTAAGGTCGCTGCCTGAGCTTCCTGCGCAGACGTGCTTCTGCCGGCGGTAGTGGCTGGTGCATTACGTCCCCTACCGCCCCATTGCGGAGCGCATTCCAGTCAAGTCATTGGCAGACACTACCTGCGAATCCACGAATCATGGTGTCATGGTGGCTGCGAACTTGAACCCGCTGAGGCAGCTGATCACCGGCTTCCAACGCAAACTCCTCAATGTCTTTATTGACGTATGCTGCCGCTGTTCTGGTGCCCTAGCTGGTCTCCAAGATCCGTACGACAAGCTTGAGAAGCTTCTATGTACTCGGTGATAGGACTGACTTCGCGCACAACTTAGGTCGTGCGAACAAGGCACTACCTCTACGGCGCCGTGACCCGAACGCTGGGCCTCCTGACCCACGGCGAAGTCGCACATTGACAAATACGTCGCCAAAGCGCTTCCCGCAGTGGGTCCCGGTGAGAACAAAGGACACACCTTCGCGATGGCATCCAGGGGCCTTCGGTACACGGGAAGTACTTCCGGGCGTTGAATGGAGAGGTTGTAAAATAGAGTTGCACACATGACCTCGCATCTCGGAATGAATTGTGCGTTCTATTTGTGCTCGTAATCATGACAAGTACTTGGCTTCTATCGTAGTCATACACATCGTACCACATTCACGAACAAGTGACCCGGGAAGTAACTGACTCAGTGCACGATGTCCACGACCAGGTCGCCCTGGTTGATCGAGTCGCCTGTAGAACGTCACCGTTAGCCATCATTTGGGAGCCGCAGCTGAGACAGCAGACCAACCTTCTTGCACCACAACACGCTTGATATGACCGGACACGGGCGCCGTGACCGACGATTCCATCTGTGAACAAAGCGGAGGGAATGAGATTTTGTTCGGTCACGGAGGCTCGCCAAGTACATACCTTCATCGCGCTCATCACTGTTGGGTAGCGAGCATGCCATCAGTGCTCTGCAATGAACTTGAGACTAACGTCACTCACCGCAGATAGGGTCGCCCTTCTTGATCTCAGCACCCTCCTTCACACGAACCTCGACGACGACACCGGACATGGGGGCACCCACGGAGCCAGGATCGGACGTTGCCTTCTCACGAGACACGGACTCGACCGCTGAGTTCTTGTCCTCGACAGAGACAGCGCGGACCTACACCATATCAGTATCGTGTGTCGAGATCGTGTAGCATGCAGGCTCCTACCTCGCCGTTGACCTCGAACCAGACATCACGCTGAGCCCGGCCCTCGATGACAGGACCTACAGCCATTAGACGGACAATGAGGGTCTTGCCCTTCTCGATGTCGATCATCATTTCCTTGCCAACATCAGGGCGGGACAGGAAGAAGCGAGTCGGCACAACACTCAAGTCGCCGAACTTCTCGACAAAGCCTTGGTATTCCTCGAAGACCTAGCATAACTATGAGTACAGACGTCTTATTTTGTTTCTGAAGCGCAAACACACCTTCGGGTACATGACGTACGACGTGACGTCGGCGTCCGTGATGTGCTTTCCGAATTTGCTACGGAGCTCAGCCTTGACCTTCTTGAAGTCAATGGGCGCAAGATTAGCACCAGGCCTGCCATCGATTCTTGGCTTGTCGCGGATGATCTTGCTGCGAAGGGGCTCTGGGAAGCCGCCGACGGGTTGGCCAAGGTAACCCTGGAAGAACTCCACAACTGACGAGGGGAAGTCGAGTTGGTCTGCACGCTCCAAGACGTCCTGCTTGCTAAAGTTGTTCTGCACCATCCATTGTGCAAAGTCTCCGACGACTTTGGAGGAAGGCGTGACCTGGCCAGTTACCCTTCGTCAGACTTACTGTCTTGCTAACCAATAGGGGATCTTTCACCTTAATGATGTCTCCACACTGTTGGCAATCACCATCAGCCCTAAAGCGCCCAGATGCGAATATATTTCATAACGACTCACGAGCTCATTGGCCTCGACATACTTCTTCTTCACCTCTGGCAAGCGACATCAGCTTCTGATAGCTATGACACAGGGTTGTGGGAGCAACCTACCAGACCACTGGGTCCCGAGCCCAAGCTGCTGAGCCTGGAACTACACAATGCCCCAATATTGTCAAGCCACTATTTCGACGAAGCATCGCGACAACCCTTACCATCAGGTTCGTGTACTGCCCACCGGGCATCTCGTGATCAAACACGCTAGAGTCTGACGCACGGACGTTCGCCTCGAAGCAGGAGTACAGCAGGCGGACTTGCGACCAGTACATGTTGAGTGCCTGGATGTCCTCATAACGGATACCAGTGCCTAGGCTAGTCTGCTCGAGAGCGCCGCAGACAGCACCCATCGGTGGCTGCGAAGTAAGGCCAGACATGCCTGCAGGCACAAGTTAGCGCACAGCTGAGATGACTGCTGCCCACAATCTTACTGTCAATAGCGACGTCGACGACATCGGCACCGGCGGCGGCAGCAGCCAACATACTAGCAGTTGAGATGCCTGCGGTATCGTGAGAGTGAACGTGGATGGGGAGGTCGGGGTACTTCTGCCGGATGGCACCAATGAGACTGAGAGGAACAAAGTGAGTATATGCGCTACGAAAAGACGAGTCAGGCGCTTACACCCTGGCCGACTCAGGCTTGAGCAGACCAGCCATGTCCTTGATGCCGAGGACGTGAATGCCCTCGGCAACAAGCTGGTCGACGAAGTCGAGGTAGTACTGTAGGGTGTACTTCGTCTTCTTGGGATTGGCGACGTCGCCGGTGTAGCAGACGACGGCCTCACAGACACCGCCGGCCTTCTTGGCGGCATCGATGCCAAGCTTCATCTATTGAAAAGTTTAGGAGACATACTTTTCGTTAGAAAGTAGAACCGCAGACGTTTTCTGTAGGATGTTGTCAGCCTTGCGTAATGAACGTCAGAGAAGGAGCGCATACCGATGTAGTTCAGGGAGTCGAACACGCGGAAGATATCGAGGCCATTCTCGACGGCTTTGCGCGAGAAGTCATAGATGGCGTTGTCGCTGATCGTGAACCAGTAAGCATCATTTTACGCTCACCCCAGCTCTCCTGACTCACGGGTAGCTCGTGTATCCAACACCGTTCGCACCACGGACGAGAGCTTGGAAAGGAATGTTAGGGACGAGCTTACGCAACGTGCGCTATGTTCCAAGTCAAGTCAGCCTTGTCTTCGTGCACATGCCTAGAGAGCAGGCTTACCAGACGCTCCCAAGGGTCCTCATACAAGAATCGCATAGCGACATCGAAGGTCGCACCACCCCAGCACTCGAGCGAATAAGCGTTCGCGAGCGCCCAGCTCGTCTCTTTCGCGATGTTGACCATGTCGATAGTCCGGAGACGCGTCGCAAGCAGCGACTGGTGGGCATCACGCCACGTCGTGTCCATGATGAGCACGCCGGGGTACTCGCGGACTGCCTTGGCGAACGCCTCGGGACCCTTCTCAACGATGATGTTCCGCCAGCCGAGTTCACAAGGAAAGGATGTGTCCGCGGGGGGTCCATTGGGGTCCGTACGGTTGACAAGCTTGGGGACGACAATCTCTTCCCTGAGACCGGGCTCGCCTTGCTGGCCCGCGATGGAGGAGCCGTTGACGGCAAGGTCTCCAAGATAGGCAAGCAGCTTCTGGGCACGATTCTGGCTCTGAACGAGTTTGAACAGCTCAGGAGTGTCATCGATGAACTGGGGAGCATTGATGTCAGGCACTCCATTGAGCGGTAAGTGCACCACAACATACCGTAGTCCAAGTCTTGCCACCGATGAAGACATCGTGGGTCAGAAGACGGAACAAGAAGGGGATGTTTGTCTGGTCGGAAACGTCAGACTACACGACAAAGCCTGCAAAGTTACAAGTCACGTACCTTGACACCACGAATACGGAACTCGACGAGAGCACGGAGCATCTTACGACGAGCGACCTCGTACGTCGTGCCGCTCACAGTGACCTTGACCAACAACGAATCGTAGTGGGGCTATACCAGACCATCCATCAGAATATTGCAGCACAGCACTGCCCAAATCGTTGTCAAACGTACAGTGATCTGAGCACCAGCAAAACCAGAGCTGGCGTCGAGACGGACACCGTTTCCACCAGCACTGCGGTAGACCTCAATCTTGCCGGTATCAGGTTGGAAGCTCTGCGACGCGTCCTCAGTCGTGACACGACACTGAATGGCAAAGCCACGCTTCGTGATCGCCTCCTGTGTAAGACCGAGCTGTGGGAGAGTTGCGCCTGCAGCTATCTGGATTTGTGCGGCGACGATGTCGATGCCAGTGATCTCCTCTGGACGGAGGTCAGTTCCTGATTCTCGCACAAAAGACTGCTCTGAATTCATTACCAGTGATGGTGTGCTCGACTTGGATACGGGGGTTTATCTCGATAAAGTAGTGCCTGCCCATCTGGTCGACCAAGAACTCAGCAGTACCCGCGTTCCTATACCCGACGCTCTTAGCGAGCTTGATAGCGTCGGCGAGGATCGCCCTTCGGACCTCTTCGGGGAGGTGAGTAGCAGGTGCGACCTCGACGACCTTCTGGTGACGACGCTGCACGGAGCAGTCACGCTCGAACAAGTGCACAGTGTTGCCAACAGCATCAGCGAGAATCTGGACCTCAATGTGGCGCGGGCGCTCGAGGAAACGCTCGATGAAGACGGTGCCGTCACCGAAGGCGGACTTGGCCTCAGAAACGGCGCGCTCGAAGGCGTCCTTGAAATCGGACTGCTCGCGGACGACACGCATTCCACGTCCTCCACCGCCCATCGCGGCTTTGATGATCACTGTCGGGTGCAGTTCATACGTCAGGTGACCGCGTGGCGGCGAATCGCGAAGCAGCTCACCAGGGAAACCGTACTCCTTGATAAACGCATCGGCCTCGGTCCACGAGCCAACCGGTCCAGGCGTACCAGGGACGACGGGGACACCAATCTTGATAGCTTCGAGACTGAGATTAGCAAACTACAAGGCGCATACAAGTATCCGATGCTCACCGATGGTGCGCGCCTTGGTCTTGTCACCGAGCTGGTCAATAACCTCTGGGGCCGGACCGACGAACGCGAGACCGGCTTGCTCGACTTTGCGTGCGAACTCCGCGTTCTCGGAGAGGAAACCGTACCTGTTGACAAAAACGTCCGATTCTGAGGATCATCGTGTCTCGAACGTATATCGGGGAGAGATGCCTTACCCAGGGTGGATCATGTCCACTCCATGCTCAAGTGCAATCCGGATGATGTCGTCCTGCGCGAGGTAGGCCGCAACGGGAGTCAGACCCTTTCCGACTTGGTACGCTTCATCGGCCTGACGGGTGGGACGGATCACAAAGGGGAGTTAGGGTGAGAACGCTGTGCGGGCCACGGAAGGCCGCAGCATAGAACGCGGAACGTCGTACCTTCTGACGGTGAGCGGAGAGCCGGTCCTCGAAGGAGAAGATGGCGACGGTGTGCATTGCGAGCTCGTGCGCCGTACGGAACACACGGATAGCAATTTCCTACGGGGTGCGGAATTTGATTAGCGCGAGCGCAAAGGAGTCATAGGTTGGACGACGTACACCTCTGTTGGCGACGAGGATCTTAGTGAGGGGCCCAGAGTGCCCTGCAGCCTTGCGACGCATGGTCTGGATGGAGTGCACAGGAGTGCCGGGGGCACTGGGCGTAACGGCGAATATGGAGGCAAGCCTCGGCGGATGGAGTGTCGCCGACGACGCGTCGGTGGACGCCATGGCTGGCTTGATTTGATTGGGCGAGTGAGGGGAGTGAAGATGTGGCTGATGCTTTGCCTAGGGACGCGGACGATGGAGGCAAGGAGCAGAAGGGCGGCGGGGTTCGACAGGGAGGGGACGAGCGAATGACGCGTAGATAGCAGCGGATATCAAGTGATCTCGAGTGATCTCATATAGATCAGATCCGCGTCACCTCCCAGTGTGCTTCTTCGGCTTATCTTCCCGTCCAAAGCTAGTTCCGCGGCCGCGGTGCTACATAATACCTCAACCCCTTCGTATTATATATCGACGCAAGTCGGTGTTACTGCGGCCTCTCTCCTAAACTCCACCACGCAAGCCCCAGCAGCGGCGCAGCCTGCCACTCAGGTTTCTTGGCCAACTCGCGTCAGAAAACCTACCGATCGCTTCCCCATCGGACGCCCCCATGTCACCGTACGTTCGCGCACGCACGATCGAACGCATGCAAAGACGCCAACCTACGCCAATCGGAACCTTTCCCGCTGAGGCATCTCATTGGCCACAAAGCCAAGCACGCGCGGCCATCCCCGTATTTCCTCCCAAAGAGTATATTCTATCCACGGACCGTCCACAGCTACAAAACCGTTGCTGCCCGCCCTCATCCGGGCGCATGATGTCGGGGGTCACGACGGTCTGCTCGCCAGCGGGATGACCGTCTGCTGCGCCGCCATCTCCGCCTTCTTCTGGTTGTTCTTCGCAAATGCGTACACCAGCCCTGCGAAGAACCCGACGCTCACAGCGGTCACCGACCCAAACGTGACGGGGTCGCCGAAGAAGATCATCCCCGAAGCCGCGACCGGCAGCTTGTTCAGTGCCCCGACCATGCTGTCACGGCCGTCAGTCGCGAGAACGCCCACTTTCGGGGGTACGACACTGACCTGTAAGTCGTGCTCGACGTTGCTCGGATGCACCAGGCAGTCGTGTACGAGATGCCGACCGCTGCTCCGCCCGAAAAGGCGATCGCGAAGAGTAAGAAGTTGCGTGTGTCAGGGGGGCTGCCTAGCGCGTCAGTATCGGCCAATCAAAACGGTCAAGGAAGACACGCGTACAAGTTGCGATTCAGGTTCTCGTAGCCCCAGTCCTCTGCGATGATCGACGCCACGGCCAGAACGGGGATCGAGAGCAGGTTGTTGTAATACATGGTGTCCCAGTCCGAAAACCCCGTCCCCTTGATCCTCTTCCTCATCGTCAAGACCTGCCGCACAGACCACAGGGTAAGTCCGACGTCACTCGTCCAAGCGAAGCTGAACCTCACATATGCCGCACTGGTCCCGCAATTCAGGAACATCCAGAAGTACCCCACATTGAGTTGGCGAACGATTCCGCCGACGCTGGATAGTCCCGCAATCGCACCCGCAGTAGAAGCAGGGTCACTGGCAGTCAGTGCGTTGTTAATATCCGCCCATGCAGCTATGACAGAGGAGATGACCTGGAGGATGGAAGTGAGATCTCATGGCCAATCACTCCGATACCGGTCAAAACGGACCATTAGGATAAAGGAGACCAGGGTAAGACCGGTAACCCGGCCACCGAACCATATGACCTCGCCGTACGCCTGCACAACAAACGGTCAATCAATACAACATGATACGTGTCATACTACGACGTACAATGAGGATGATGGTCAGGTTCTTGAATATCGTGTATACGGGAATGCTCAAATATTGCTGCGTCAAAACCTTGGTCAACGGAATTATCTTCGCGCACGCGCCTGCATACCAACCAGACTCTTCGAGCCAGTGTATATGACACCGACAAGCATGACGCTAATCGGGAACCACATCTTCGCATCCTTCGTGTCGAAATCACGGAACGATATGACCCCGAGCTTCTTCACAGTGTATACGCACCCCACGCAGACGGAAGACTGGATGCATAACAGGAGGAAGTTCATATTGAACTGGCTTCCTGACACGACAAACTAGGGATATGTGTCACTGTGTGCTCCTCCGAGATGATACGGTACATGCGTGCAGACTACACACCTTGTTCACGACCGTCATGAGAATGGAGGCCATGCAATAACATACGATAGGCGCAACTGTGTATCATCGCGTGATGTTTGCAATCTGAGTGAGGCTATGACGTGGAGGGCAACAAGATACCATACACACCTGCAGAAGCAGCATTGCTCTGCGAGCTTGCGGACCCAGTAGCCAACGCCCTCTTCAGCTCCACAACATCCTCTTCACTCTTGTTGGATGAGTTCTCGTTCGCCATCTGCTAACCTCGTCCTTCGAAGTCTTCTAAGGGTTTATCAACAGCAGGAAGTTACGATGTGATCGCCAGGGGAGTACGCCGTGCGTGCGAGTAAGTGTCCGTGTCCAGGAAACTGCTGTACAATCTATGTGCGTGGGCCAGTAGTATCAACAAATCAGATCGGCTGGTCAAGTGGTGTGGAGACAAAGGAGTGGACGGAAGACGGCTCTGAGAGAAGAGAGGGAGTCTATCGAAGATGAATGCTAGTGCTGGCAGGGCGCGGAGAGAGTGCGAGACACATAAGCGCTCATTCGCCGTCAAACCCAGGTACTTACTGGTACCCCAAGTATGTCTAATTTGGTTCTTCGCTGTCCGTGACTGTCAAACTCGATTTATTGATGTTCTTGAACCGACAATCGCAATGTTCATACATTCAATAGAGAAGCCTGATTCTATTGCTGGTACATCTGAGCAGGTAACTACGGCGCCTTGTCTAAGATGGCAGGAACAAGCCTTGAGAGATAGTGCACGGCGGGAGAGGGGAGAGCGGCTGGACTGCGGGATGAGTGGGGGTTTGTTCAAAATCTTCTGGATGGCCTTCACAATTCGACAGAAGGGGACCAGATCCCAAATCTAGTTGGGGTCGCGGACTGGACCAGAAGCATACGCATTCTCGGGAGTATGTTCACCAAGTCTGGCTAACTAGGGGAACGGTTGACTGGTCGGGGCGGTCTGGGTCGCAAGACCTGGAGGGCGGAAGGCATGTGGCTGAGAGCACCAAGCAGCCTCCATGAATGTACGGGAACGGCCTACTCGCGGCGATCGTCATCGTCATCGGGGTGGTTGAGCTCCATAGCCACGGTCATAAATCTGTGCACGTATTTCATGAGCCATCTACACCCACTTGAACTTCCACGAACACGCTTACTGCGCTGCATGTGAAGCAGAGAGAACACGCATAGCGTCCAAGTTTGTCTTCATCATCTCGCTAAGATCGGCAGTCTGACCAATGGCGCGGGCGAGCCTAGCCAGGCTGTGGCCGAGCTGCATGTAGTGGCGATCCTTGGCTTGGGTGGCGTTTGCTGGCTGGGATTGCATGGCGTGAAGTCTCTGCTTGGTGAATGTGAGGTCGGAGAACGTTGGTAATAGTCAGCAAGACAGGTCGACTCGGACGAGTCCATCCGGCTCAACGCGTCTCGGCGGCCGCCACGGAAGGTCACGTGGGCGAGCGATCGACCGGTGGAGCGCTGAGTACGTGCTTGAGATCTCGGTTTGCTCGAGACCCGTCTTGGGCGGACAGCTTTCGTCTCACCACCTCGCTCTCAATCGCTCACCCGCCCCGTCCTCCTTTCTGACACTCAGGGTGCAGCGTACGACGACTGCCTCTCCGACACTCTTCTCCATGACCGCCACGAACGCTACCACATACTTCCTCGACGCCAGTCAGCTTCGCTACCTCTCCAATCACCACCCTGTATACTACACTCCTCGAGTCCAGCTCCTGCCTGGTTTCGCAGACCACCTCTTTGCTCTTGCGGTACCCATCATTGGCTACTGGGTTTTTAGTCTTTTCTTCCACTGCCTTGACATCTCCAATTTGCGGTGGCTTGACAAGTACCGCATTCATGAGAGCGCAGAGGTCAAGTCCCGCAACCTGGTCACCCGCGCGGATGTCATTCTTGCTGTCATCTTTCAGCACATCATCCAGACCCTCGTTGGTATTTGGTGGGTAGAAGAGAAGCCAACCGGCAGCCAGGTAGACCATGTTGCCAACATGCTCCAGCTCGCTCCCACGTTGGCTCGGGGCGTAACATTCGTCTTCGGCGAGGAGGCAGGGGCGCAATTGCTCGCGGAGCGCGGTGCCGATGGTCTCTACACCCTCTACTGGTGGGCTATCCCTATCGCCAAATTCTTCTTTGGAATGTAAGTAGGCTACCCTCATGTCTGTCCTGCCGCTCACGACATGCCATCTAGGTTCTTCATCGACACATGGCAGTACTTCCTCCACCGCGGCATGCACATGAACACATACCTCTACAAGAAGTTCCACTCGTGGCACCACCGCCTCTACGTCCCCTACGCTTTCGGCGCGCTCTACAACCACCCTCTCGAGGGCCTTATCCTCGATACCGCCGGAGCGGGTGTCGCTGAGTGGGTTGCCAACCTCAGCACCCGCGAGGCCATGTTCCTTTTCCTCGTCTCTACTCTCAAGACTGTAGACGACCATTGCGGCTACAGGCTGCCTTGGGACCCTCTCCAGCTCTTCAGCCCCAACAATGCAGACTACCACGATATCCACCACCAGGTACGTCCACGTCTCCCGTTCCTGATACATTGCCAATTCCTAGCATTCGAATCAAATGTGTTCTGACATCTCATAATAGGTGATTGGTATCAAATCCAATTTTTCCCAACCGTTCTTCATTCACTGGGATGCCATCCTCGGAACTCGCATGACGCGCAAAGACATCGAAGAGCGCCGGGCAAAGCAAAAGGCCAAAACGCAGTAGTGGCCCCTGGATGATAGACTCGCTGTCGTTTCTTGTGCAGATACCCTCTTATATTCACGCACGCGGTGCGTAGGATGTCGTTTTTGAATACAGTATACCGTAGGCTGTGCCATAATGTTTGTGTTGGGTACCTCCCTTCCCATCTCCGTTGTGTATGTGCGATGCTTCTCTCAATGCACATGAGGTCGCGATGAGCGCGGGTTCGATGAATGTAGAGCAAAACATAGTAAGAATAGACGGGCTTCGTGAGCAACAAACGGGTCGTCCAGTGTACCACTGCTACCAGTTTGCGAGTGCCTCTTTGGTGAGCGGCACACTCTCCATCTCCTGCTCGTACTCGACTTCGACTCTGGGTCCTCCTGGATGTGGGTGTCAGTGCAGGCCATAAGTAAGTAATAAAGCACGCTTACGTCTCGCTTTCTTCTCCGGACCTTTCCTTGGTGGCTTCTGAGGTTTTGAAGGTGCTTTCCGCTTGCCAAGCGCCGCCTTCTTCGACGCCTCTTCGTCCTCGGTTTCTTCTTCATCCCCCTCCTCGTCACTCTCCTCGTCGTCCTCTTCGCCAGACTATGGCACCAAGTCAGCCGAAGCACTCTGCGCGCCTTCACGAAAGGGGCACTCACCGCCACATCTTCCAAGTCGCTCAGCTCGTCCTCCTCCCCACTCAAGTCGCTTACAAACTCGCGCTCGCCCCACCCCTCCTCCTCGTCCTCCAACTCCTCCTCGTCCTCCTCGTCCGTTTCGTCGTCGACCAAGTCGAGCTCCCTGCCCCTGCCCTTCTCGCCCTCCTTCTCCACGCCGCGCTCGCGGTCGAGCACCGCCTGCCAGACGGCCTCGTTGACGTTGAGCGGCATGTCGCCGTACGCCTTGGACTTGAGGCGTTCGATGAGCTCCGCCTCGATCGAGCGCTCGAGCTTCGCGGCGGAGAGGGCCTTGCGCTCGCGCACGGCCTCGCGCCGGTCGAGCTTTTTCTTCACCCCGATGAGTTTTGGTCTGTATGCACGGTCAGCGAGTCCGCATACGAAGAAGGGAGTAGGAGGAGACGAAGGGGGGACGCACTGTTGCCGGAGGGCGAGGCGGCGCATTTTGATGAGGTACTGGGTGATCTTCGTCACGCGCTGCTTGCATTTGTGGATCGTGAAGTTCGGCCAATGGATGAGCTCCTTGTCGATCTGCGATGCCGCCGCCGCCGCCTGAGAGTCCGTCCCGGAAGTCTCGTAGAGCAAGAGGGCATGCGTACCTGCTCGAGAGCCTTGGTATAGTTGTTTGATAGCCGGATCTTCTCCCACATGTGCGCTGGGGAGTGTGCACGCTCTATCGTCTTGACGTAGAGGTACAGGACACCTGGACGTATGAATACGCCGCAAAGCGGTCAACCCGAGTCTGTGGCTTCAGGCTGAATGCGCGGGGTACTCACCCTCCTTCTCCCTGACCGTGGCATATCTCGAGTTCGCCAGTGGACAGCTCTGCCTGTTGCACAGCCCCGTCACGTTGTATTCATTTCTGCAGAAGTTCTGCGTTGCTGTCCTGAGATATATGACAACAGAGTAAAGTTTCAGTTGGCGATTGATACCAACGAGGGGTGCTAGAGGAATACATACTTGACTTTGTAGGAGCAGAACTGTGTATTGATCACAGACCAAATGACGTCGTCGCTCTGCATGTTGCTCAAGCCGCGAAGGGATTAGGGGAACAAACTCAAAGCACAGTGCCAGTGGGCCCTTCAAGTTGCAAGCAGCAGCGCTACAAACCCGCCAGAAAATCTGGTATGCGTCCTCTGATTGGCCCTTGGTCGGTTCCCACGATCAAGGGGCGCCTCTGCTTCACAGGCGGGCAAAGCACCGTGCCGATGGTTTCATAGTCCTATACCACAACCTCCCGCTCTGTCCAGCCGCTCTACCGCTTCCTGCTCTCTTCATTGCCCGCTTCGATCGCAGCTCTTACCATGATACGCTCATTTACTTTTAACCTCGCCGCGACGACGCGCGCGTCGACCTCGATTGCTCTCCCAGCGCGGATAGGCAAGCCAGCACCTGACCGAGTCAGTTCCACCCCGAAGGGGCCCTTCAGCTCTACAGCGCGGCGGCATGACTTTCACTTCGACACGCACCACTTTGTGCAGCGATTAGAACGCGAAGGGCTCAACCGCGCGCAGGCCGTAGGCATCATGTCCGCCATGGCCGAGGTCATCGACGAGAGCATCCGGAACATGACAAGCAACATGGTCACGAAGGCCGACCAGGAGAAGGTTCGCGCGCTCCCGCTGCCCGCTTATCCAGCATAAGAGCTCAATAACGAGGTTGTCCCGTCCGTCTGACTGCCCCCGTCTCGAACCCCAATTGCCGTCGTGCACCCCTTGGTACCACCCATTGCCACGCCACTTCTGGGCCGTGCAGCACCGCTACACGCAACAAGTCGACTTCGCGCAGCTCAAGTCTGAACTGCAGCTCATGGAGAAGAACGAGCTCGCGATGATCAAGGCGGAGAACGACCGGCTCGTGACTGACATCGACAAGCTCAAGCAGCGCCTCCGCGAGGAGATCATGCGCACGCAGGCAGGCGTGCGCCTCGACCTCAACCTCGAGAAAGGCCGCATGCGCGAGGAGACGAGCAAGCAGGAGCTGAAGATCAAGGAGGTCGACACACGCATTGAGCAGGAGATCGCCGCCCTCCGCACCTCCATCCAGGTCTCTAAAGTGGGTCGCCGCTTGTGTCTTGTCCGCGCCGCGTGCTATCAGCGGCCACCTGATGGCCCAATTGGCTGACCGCACTGTGTCATTCACAGGCCACGACGTTGCAGTATCTCGTCGGTTTTGGTGCGTACTCTGTTGTAGTCGTGTGATGTCTGGCCCTATGTTCTGATCACAGGCCTTTAGTCACTGGCTGCTCAGCGCTTCTCATGGCGTATATGCGCTTCCGCTATTAGCCAGGCTGTCGCTGCCGATCGGTTGACCGGGTCCACCGACATCGGTACTGCTACGCGAGACAAGTATAGACGGACGAGCAGGATTCCTTCGAGGACATCAGCATTATGGCGATATTTATGGACTTATTCGGACGCACTAACAAAAGACACTCTGGGAACGGTGTCGTAATATCTGGTAAGTGGACGCATCCGACTCCCACCGGAGGCAGGAATAACGACACCATCGCGCTCGCCAGATCTATGTATTGATACTTGTATTTCTAAGTCCCATAATGCACCTTGGGTATACATCGACACAATCTAATCGTCGAGGGGAGGCAGAGGATCGCTTTCGATGGGCTCTCCAAGGGCAACCCGCTGGAACTTTTCATACGCCCTGGGCAGATCGTCATTGACGATCACGAAATCGTGCGCGCCCTCTTTGGCATACTCGATCTCCCTGAGGGCGGCAGCGAGTCGCTTGGCAACTGCCGCCTCGTCCTCCGTAGCGCGACCCTTGAGACGCGTGCGCAGCGCGGTCAGGGAGGGCGGGGATACGAAAAGGTAGACGGGGTTCAAACTTGTGCCCTTTATTTGGCGGACGCCCTGGAAGGGGTGTTTGGACGGCGGGGATGAGAGGGACCGACGTGTCCAAGCGAACATACCTGGGCCTCGATATCGAGGAGACACCTCCTGCCGGACTTCTCGATCTCATGTACGGTCATGTAGCTCGTGCCGTAGAAGTTGTCGGAGAACTGGGCGTGCTCGATGAAGGCGCCCTGGGCGATCAGCTCCTTGAACTTGTCCTTTGAAACGAAGTAGTAGTCCTTGCCGTCGACCTCGCCTGTGCGGGGGGCGCGCGTAGTGTCTGGTGGTCAGGGTCGGGCACGAGATGGTGAAACAGACATGAGGAGTGGGCTGTCAACGGGTGGACAGAATGGCAGCTCACGGGAGACGCTGAAGCCAAATTTATTGGGATGGTCGGCAAAGAGGAGCTTGAGGAGGGTGCTCTTGCCGACTCCGGAGGGGCCAGAGATGACGAGCGGGCGGAGGAAGTCGACTGCAGGGGGCATGGCAGAGCCCTGGGGCGGGGAACAAGGCGAAGGACAGACGAGGCAAGGCCGCTCAGCGACGAGACTACGCTAAGCCACGGGCGGCTAGCGCCCGATGGGCGGGCGGTTGCTTATGGGAATAATATAAGTGCCCGGATTGGAAGGTGTAAGTGGGTATTATGTAATAGGCACGATGGAAATGGAAGTGGAAATGCGGAGATGTCGCTTGTTGCAGAGGCGGAGGCGCCGGAATTGATCGCCTGGGACTGGGAGCAGCCCGTGTCTGCTCTGTCCTCTTCCTCACCCGCTCCCCTCCCCGCCCTCCTCACTCGCCGCCAGGGCTGTCTCCTGCCCTCACCAGCCCATCTCTTACTCCCGCTTTGTACCTTCCTCCAAACACCCGTCTCGCCATCCTGTCTCTTATCGCTCTTGCCGCATTATGGGCGCTGTCTGCTGTCGGGCCCAGGTACGGCTCTCATGTTTTGCTGCAACCCCCGCCCATGTCCCGACCGCCTTCTTCTAGCCCATAGACTTCGATGGCGAGGCCAACCTTTTCCATTTCATCCTCCTGCGATGTGTCGGAAAGGGCGCCTTTGGCAAGGTGCGCACTCCCATCCCCCCTTCTGGCTTCAACCGCGCCAACTCCGTGTTGCCCCCCGCCAGGTCCGCGTTGTCCAGCACAAGCAGACCCGTGACTTGTACGCGTTGAAGTACATCAACAAGGCCAAGTGCGTCAAGATGAAAGCCGTCGCGAACATCATTCAGGAGCGCCGGTTACTGGAGGAGGCACGTCCCGTTGCTTTGTCCCTGCTGATCCTTGTCGCCTCACTAATCCCCGCTTCTCCGATGCAGATCGATCACCCGTTCGTCGTGAACATGCGTTACGCTTTTCAGGATGATGAGAACTGCTTTTTCGTTCTGGATCTTATGCTTGGAGGGGACTTGAGATGTGAGCTCTCATTCGGGCCCGATTCCGGTCATTCGCAGCAAAGCGCTCATCGTGTCGTTGCTCCGACAGTCCACTTGGAGAGATTAGGGTCGCTGCCTGAAGATGTTGTGAAGTACTATGTTGCCGAGATCGGTTCTGCGCTGGCTTACCTCCATGACCACCGAATCATCCACCGGTAATTCGTCTTCTTACTTCGTCGCCCTCGTAGTTCACAGAGGATACTCTACAGCGACCTCAAACCGGACAACATCCTGCTCGACGAGCGTGGACACGCCCACTTGACCGATTTCAACATCGCCGTACACTATTCCGAGCGGCGTCTATTGACCGGTGTGGCAGGTTCGATGGCGTACATGGCGCCCGAAATCCTCGCTAAGCGTGGATACACGTACACCATTGATTGGTGGTCTCTGGGAGTCTGCGCCTACGAGTTGATCTTCGGCCGGAGACCGTTCCGCGGCAAGACGAACAGCGACCTCACTCACAGCATTTCCAAGGACTCGTTGCGTTTCCCGGAGGACGCAGAGTCGAAGTGCAGTAGAGCTGGACTGCAGGCGTTGAAGGGCGTAAGTGCAAATTCATCCCTTTACCGCATCACCCTATATTCCCTCCCACGCCATGTCCGGGAGACCAGCACTCTCGCCTATCTGAACCTTCGTCCGCATCGATTGATGGCTGATGGCGTGCACACAGTTCCTGGACCGAGATCCCACAAGGCGGTTGGCGTGCAAACCAAACGGCGAGGGCTTCGAAGAGTTGAAGAGACATCCATGGATGGCAACTATTGACTGGGCTACGCTGGAGTCCAAGGAGCAGACGGCCCCCTTCATCCCTGACGTGCGTACCATATCCCTCGCAATTTGTGCCTATCCGCTCAGCTCCGTCTTGACACAGAACAAGAAGGCCAACTTCGATGCGTCGCACGAGCTGGAGGAGCTGCTGTTGGAGGACAACCCTCTGCGGGCAAAGCAGCGGAAGGAGCGGGACATCGCCAGTCTGAGCGCCGAGATGAGGCAGATGGAAGAACAGTACGTCATATTAGTCAATTTCTTCTGTCGGGCCAACCTTATCACTGGGACTACCTCGCATTGACTATCGCTCGTGCCCTATCTAGATTCACACCGTACGATTTCAAGAAGATGCAGCGCCGGTCATATTACCCCCAGACGCAGATCATATCCACCGTGACCGCGACGTCGTCAACAGGACCGACATCACGACCAGTCACCCCGATGACGATCGGCAACGACGGAGGGCAGGAATACCCCTTCAATCAGAAGCACATAGAGTCTGGCATCGGCATCGTCGAGTCGCCCGTCGTTGAGATGACGGACATGAGCGAAAAGGGCCATTAAGGCTCACATACCCGCGCTCTGAGCTCTCCCACACCCGCGATGCGGGCGACAGCTCGACCCTGCGCGCCGTGGAGTGCCGACACGACACCACTCCGGACTCGGTTTCGGACTCTTTCCGAGGGGACTCGACTGCGCTCGCGTTCCCATCTCATCTGTACAAGCTCTTGTTTGGTCCACTGTCTTTCTGCTTCTTCTGGTGTAAAGTCTGCGCTTCATTTATCGATATCCTCAACCCCACCCCATCATTACCAGCTCTTATTCTTGTACCCCCATCCTCGAGGTTCTGGCATCACTCTTCGACCCATACCGCTCCTATTCATCACCATATCCGCATCGGTTAAACTATCATAACTGTATTCGTGCCGCACCTTGGTCGTCGTCTGGGTTCGGTCCTGTGTCCCTCCCCTCGCCGCACCGCGCCGCACGTATGTCATGCCTCGGATCCCTCCCTCGTCGAGATCCCTATGACCCCCTCATGTTACGCCCCTCACGCTCGCCTTCACGCGTACTCCATATTCCCCGATATATCAGCACACCTTATTACTTCCTCTATTCCGCAGAAGAGAATCCTTGTCCCTCCCTCTGTTTCTCCGCCCGTCCCCCACCCCCTTCCGCTCCCTTGTACGTTACCCAGTTAATAATTGGCTCGGCGCGCGTCTCGCTGTGTTCAGTTCTTCTCTCTTCTGTGCTTGACTTCCGTGTCCCTACATTTTTCGTTATATCTAGGGTTGTGCCATACACATCGATCGCATTGTGCAGCAGGAGCTTCCAATACCATCAGCGTGCCGTCGCTCGTTGGGGTCGCGCCGGTCTCTTTGAGTGGTCACCTCGTGCGCATCGTACGTATCGGCCAGCCCATCTCGTCATGTTTATTACTGCGAGCCGTCCTGATCACTTCGTGCTCCTTGTGTCGCTCCTGGTTATTGCTAGCACTGGCGTCATCGAGTGTTCGAGGGCGCGGGGTTGCGGTCTCCAGGAACATCGGACGCCGCTTAACCTTAATATATTGCTTGCATATCATCACTCCCCTCTCTTTCCATCCGACCCAAACCGCCCTCTGTGTACGTACAAATGCATATATGTTTGTCCCGCTGTTCGATAACAAATCCCAAGAAGCCCCTGTGTCGTTGTCCATACCCCAGCCTGTTGCCGAATATATACTCCTACACGCACTGCGAAATCCGGACAGGAGTCTGGACTTCCGGGTTGTCATTCAACACAATAACACGAGCAATTCTATGTCCCCGATCCAGTACATACAGTGCTGCGACGATCTTATAATACTGTAGTGGCGGCCCTGAGCGAAATCGACCGAGCACGACTTGTTACAGAATAAGTTACGCAGAACCTTGGGATCTACTCCACAGCGTGATCCGCTTCTGAGCAGCCCGAACGTGAGCAGCCCGGATCCGCAGATCACTCCGCCTTTGCCTTCCTCCGCTTTGCCCTCGCCCTCTCGCTCGCCTTCGCACCGTTCGGGATGACGCTTGCCGTCTCGTCCTGCACATCACCGGCAGGCGGCGGCCTGCTTCCCCGCGCGGTGACCGCAGTGTAGAGCAGCGAGCCGAGGAAGACCATGCCCGCGCCGACACCGAGCTGAGCGTTCCAGCCGTTCCCGAACCACCACACGCTGAAGCAGAGGCTGATCGCCTTGCGGGTCGTGAGCACGAGGTTGGTCGACACCGAGGAGACGCGCTGATGAAGAGCAATGAGTTAGAGGGGAGGGGGGATGACGGCATTCAGCATCCGTCGCTCAGGACTGCTGCGTGGATGCGGATGAACGCACCGAAGAGAGCTGGTTCACGCCCGAGACGCACGCCAGCTGGGTAGCCATGTTCGCCGCAAGGACGGCGTGCGGGACAATCGGTGCAAAGCTACCGAGCACGTCCTCCCGAAAGGGTGCCAAAGAGGCGGGCTTGGCGAGGCCGCGGAAGCCCCGTTTCAGGTCAGAGACAAAGAGCAAGAATATGGGAAGCGAGAGGCAATGCTGGCAGAACAATGATATGAGGCATGCGGGGATGACGTGATGCCACAGTAAGACGACTCACGGTGTAGAATACGCCCTCCTTCCAGTGAGGACCGTATGTAGTATAGGTACGCTCTTGTAGTACTCCCAGGGTGCCCGTGAGGAAGAGAGAGAATGTGAGCATGGCGACGCCGATTGTATATCTACCGATGTCTATGGGAACGTCTGAGGACTTAGTCGAAGAAGGTCGGGACAGGGTCGCTAATACCACCCCGGCAGATACGAAAGCGACTGTCGCCTGAGAGGTCCACAGGTGTAAGTTCATGCTACTCGAACAGACCGCGCCTTGCGAACTTGCCATCTGTGCCAGCGAGTATCTCTTCTTCATAAAGAGGTATCCAAATAACATCGACACTGCCAAACCTGATTGCATACTATGAGTACTTATCGACGATGAATCCGTTACTGAACCGATCTTACCCGCGGAACGAAACACAATTTGTACAGTCAGTGGGACGGAGAACGCGAACACCCAGTTGTTCATCAAGGTACCCGAGGTGAGGACGAGGACTTGCAATGCCCAGCTGTGTATTGGAACCTGTCGCGGCCTGAGGTGTGGGACCCAGCTACCCTCGCGGAAAATCAGGAAGGATGGCAGCGACTGCACTGTGATGAACAACATCTGGGAGAACGTGAGGGTGGTCCCTGGAGCATATCAGCAGCTGGCTGGGCAGAGAGGCGAAGGACGGGGTCCCCTCACCTATATGCGCATCCATCTTCAGGAGCTGTTCGTACGACCACACATTCCTGTTCGCACATGCTCAGCTCATGTGGCCTACGTGGCACTGTGTTTTGACTTGGACTGACGAGCAGCATCCCCCGAACACGAGACTGAGGATTAGAGTGTAATCCACCAAAGAAAGGGCGACCGCCTTCGAGACGTCCTCGCCATCCTTCCCCCTTCCCTTGCCTCTGACATCAGGACGGGTTTCTGCAGCGCCGATTCCGGATGAGGATTGGGAGCTTATGCTGGTGGCAGTATGTCTCGCCTTCAGTGCGTTCCTCCCAGAAGTTCTCGTTCGGGTGGTCATGGTGACGTCAAGAGAAAGAGCGAGAAGAAGAGACGGCCAGGAAGAATGCGGGAGAGTTCAGGGCGAGAGACATGGAACACGATGGGTAGAGATGGGCATATATAGCCTCAAGAAATTGACAGTGGGAACCGCTCTGGGCGTCGTCCGGAAACGACCTTCAAATGACCCGTCCGACGCACTCAACGCCCATGCTGTCTGCTGACTCAGCATCGAATGTGCGAAGTCTGAGCGTGAGTATCCGACAAAGCCAGTCTCGTGCGCGTAGTAGAACAACTTCAAGCGATCTTCGCTGTTGGATAGTAGGAGAACAATAACTCTGACCACAGTCGTAGCAGTACACACACCACTTCAACCCATCGGATGTTGGGCATTAGGACGCGTCTGTGATCGAGAAACTGTGTACATAACTTTACGAATGACATATGCAAGACAGAAGACAAGCCTAGACACAAAGCGTGATGTAAGACAGTATTCGTTAGATGGGTGGATGCGATATATGAAGCGATGCGAGACATTTGCGTCTAAATTGTAGGATGATGAGGTTAGTAAACTACTTTCCGCCAGTGTCGACTTCACGGTCACGCCACTAGGGAGTCTACCACGGCGAGAGTTGGCAACGGGGATGCGTACGACGCGAGCCCGTGTCACAACAACGAACGCATGGAACCCTCAACCGTATACCACCACCGCGAGGATCCCAATGCGGCGCCCGTACCAGCACAAAGCGCAAGTCAAGAGTTCGTGTGAGACGTATGCTGCGAATCGACAGGCTCAGAACCTGTCTCCGCCAGGCCGAAGGCTGCGCGACGGCGAGCGCCCAAGCGGGTCGGGATCCAGGTAACCCGCATTCCCAAGGGTCTCCCTCGACTCCGCCCCAGGCGCCCTTCTCGAGCCCGACCGCGGCGACGGCGGGAAGTCGAGGTACGGCGAGCTGCCCATGCCGCCAGGGGCGCGGGGCATGAGGACTGGCTGGATCGGCTTCGTGTACTTGAGGTCGAGGTCCTCGAGGATCGCCTTGAGGTGGCGCATGAACGCCGTGCGGCGGACCCAGCGCCCGCCCCAGTCCTGCCAGTTCGGGCGGTGCTCCATCGCCACGATGAGCGAGATCGCGTTCTGGTTGTCCATCTTGTCGATGTTCACGGTGACGTTGGACCACTCGCGGTTGTTCGTGGCGACGTACCCCTGCAAGCGGATGCGGAGCTGCTCGAGCTGCTCGAGAGGCGTATCGTACGCAACCGTGAGCGTCGTCGACTCCCACATTGAGTTGCTACGGCGCAGGTTGTGAACTAGTTTTGAGGACGCCAGCAGCGAGTTGGGTGCGATGATCTCCATGCCGTCGACACGGCGGAAGGTCGTCGAGAACAAGCCAAACTCGCGGACGAACAAGGGTTGATCGTCGATCATTACGAGGTCTCCGACGTCAAAGACGTGCGTGGAGAAGATGAAGATGAGCTTTGGCAGCGTCAGCACACGAGAACCATTCGAGGAACAACGCATATACTCACCGACTCGAAGAGCGTCTGCGCCGAGTGACCGAAGATGAATGAGAAACCGACGATGATAGTCGCCAGCGGGACGAGGGATGCAATCGTGTTGTTGCGGTTGAAGATGAGCAAGCAGATGAAGATGAAGATCAACGCCACAACGGAGAGCATGACTGCGTCGAGCTTGCCCACAGCAGAACCGACGTCCTGAAATATCAAAGTGTGCGTCTCAGCGATTGTCCTGAACGAGCAGAGTAGGACATGAGATCGTACCTTCAAGCTAGCCGTGAGCGCTTTCCGCTCGCGGTAGATGCGCCGCACCGCTTCACGCATTTCCCTCTTCGAGATGTCGCCATTGCCGTCCTTGTCGAAGAGGGCGAACGCGGCACGCTGAAGCGACAGAGTTCAGGCAGGATGTCATTATTGGCCAAACAAAGAAGATGCGAACGTACAGCGTCACCAGGAGTGGGGAAGTACGGATAGAAATCTGGCAGTAGCGTGAGCGAACGGAGCTAGTGATGCAGACGGTCATGTCACCACACACCCTCGACGATGAGGTACTTCCTCGGCGGATGGACGTCGCTGAGGGTGCTGAAGAGCTTGCGGGCAAGCTTGCCCGCGCTGGCGAGGCTGCCGAACTGGTCCTGGGTGACCTGTTCGAGCGCGCCACCCAGCTGATCGACGATGACGCTTGTGACGAGGTTGCGCCTCTGCTTCTTGGCCTGCTTCTGCGACTGCTTGCTCTTCTTCTCCGTCGGCGACGACGTGCCCGAGTTCGACCCGCTCGCGCCCCCCTTCTCGCCGCCCATCCCGAGCATGTCCAGGCTCGACCCGCGCGAACGGTGCCCTTTCTTGCCAAAGTAGAGGTTCTTCTTCGGCGCAGGCTGCGCATTCGAGAGGCGGTCGAGCGCGCGCAGGCCGAGCTGGTTCTCCGCGATGCGCTCCGCAAGGGCCTTCCGGTGGAAGTTGATCGCGACGTACCGCAGGAACGCCTTCTCGGCGAGGACAAGGAGTCCGGCGGCGAACAAGGCCTGCATGACGCGGTTGATGATCACCCAATACGACCCCGGGGGCTTGTAGGTCACGCGGACGACCGACAGGGCGATCCACATCCAAGTGATATCGAGCGCGAGCTTCAGCCATCCTCGTACCGCCGCCACCAGCTGAGAAAAGCGTTAGGTCGCGCGCGGCGCAGCAGGGATGGACTCGCGCTTACCTCGATAGTGACCCTTGTCCGTTCGATTTTGAAGTTGGTCAACCGGAGCAGCACGAGTATGAAGTGCGGGACGGCATCGACCACGATAAACGTCGCGACACCCGCAGCCCAGGTGATCGTCAGCCATAGTGACCACACGTATACCTGCGTCTTGACTACGCTCGTGCTGAAGCGCAGGTGGACGACGAGCAGCGGCGTGATGAGGATGCCCGCCCCGATTGCGCCCACGAGCAGCGCGCGGAGGAGGCGCGGCAGCTTCTTGAACGCACGGTAGACGGCGCGGCCGCGCTTTGCCTTGATGGACGCGGCGACATGAGCAGACTTGGCGTCGTCCTCAGCCTCCCAGTCGAATTCGTCCTCCGAGTCCGTCACAGTCTCGTCTGAATCTGATCCTGAGTGGTCATCCTGCTTCACGATATCGTCGCGGTCAACGTCTTGGTGTGGATGGTGGACGATGTCGGGCACAACCCTGTCTGCGAATGGACGGGGGTCCTTGTGGTCGATGATCGTCAGGTCGTGTTCCTCTGGCTCTGGGCGTGTGCCAGGCATGAGAAAGGACGGCGCGTGAGGCTAACGAGCGTAGAGAAGACAATGCGACGTGGCAGAGAGCAGGAGAGCCAGGGAGAGCAGGGAGGAGAACGGCGGGACACAGGAGAAACGTCTAGAGAGCCCACACTGCGGCTGTGAGATCGAAGAGCGTGGCCGGAGATGCGCTGGAGCGGAGAAACTCGTCGAGTAGAGATGCCTTGGCTTTAAGATCCTGGGTGACCACCTCCCCCAGCCATCTGAGATACATGGCTCTGGGCGAATGGAACGGTCAGGGAGGTTGCAACCCCGTTTCTCTGTATCCAACGTTCTGCCGCCCTGCCAGCCGAGTCGGTGGCGCCCGCTCATGCCTGAAGACGCATTGTTTTTGTCTCCCAAGGTGGTCTGGACATACTACGGCTCTGAGCATACGAGGTGATATGATTGAAACTCTCTGACATAGCGACCAGAAGCTTGAACTGGGAATACGCCCGCCAGCAGAGCTGATGGTTATCAATTCTCGTCGCACCGCCGGCGGCAATGGGCCAATAGTACCCGATGATGTCATCCCGCCGATTTCAGGACACGGCGTTGCTTCTCCGCAGCACGCCGAGCCGCTGATTGCTCCACTCCAGCTTCATGCGTTTCCCTGCATGCTCTTTATCTGACTTTGACAGATGCGCCGTCTAGTATATTGATTTGGGGTAGTAACCTCAATGTGATGAGGCCTCTAAGACATAAGCAATTATTATCACGCCAAACCCGCCTCCGCGGCGAGAGAATAGAAGGCGCTCTGCTTATTTGCAAGCAGGCTTTTCGGCGTATCGAATTCGACTACCCGCCCGGCATCGAGGACCAGTACTCGGTCGGATTCCAGGATGGTGTTCACGCGATGCCTACATAACGTAAAATGCAATGAGCTGATGAGGCAAATGGACCGGGTTGTCCGGGAGAGTACACTTACGCGATAGTGAGCATCGTAACGTGGGCAAACTGCGGCCCTCGGATGATTTCTTGGATCGCCTGGTCGGTGTCCAAGTCCACAGCGGAGGTAGCTACAAAAGGGGTATCAGCTCCCGAGACCCCCTTGGATAGCAAGGAGCGCAATCGCATACCTTCATCAAGCACTAGTATCTTTGACTGGCGCAGCAGTGCCCTCGCAAAGCACAACAACTGCCGCTGTCCTGAGGACAAGGACGAGCCACCTTCCTTGACCGTAGCATCTAGTCCGCCCTGGAGCGACTCCACGAACGCCTTCAAGTGCGTCTGGGTTCCAAGGTCAACTGTGCGAACGCCACAAGTAAAATTCGCAACGCACCTGCTCAAGCGCCACCCAAATGTCCGCATCGCTCGACGCTCCCAAGGGGTCGATGTTGTCGCGGATCGTCCCCTCGAAAAGGTCAGGGCTCTGGGGTACGATAGATATTGCCGAACGAACTGGATGACGATGAACATGAGCGTATGGTTCTAGCGCATCGAGCGGTCAAGATCCGGCTACTCACGGTCGTGGAGACCTATCTTGGTAATGTCCACGCCATCGATGTAAATAGTCCCAGAAGCGGGCTCGATGACACGGAAAAGCGAGAGAAGTGTCTGCAAAATTGTTTCAGATATGAATGATCGTTGAGGAGACAAAAGAAGACTCACTGATGATTTGCCCGAGCCCGTCCGTCCCACAATACCAATCTTCTCGCAGGCTTTCTAAGAGGATATCAATTGACCACGGACGAACTGAGGCTATTGACTTTACTTACAATCTTGATATTGAGGTCCTTGAGGACGAGATCCAGCTCGGGGCGATACCTCGTGGAGTACTGCCTGAACTCGATCTCACCCCTGGCGGGCCAGTCCTCCGGCACTGTGCCCGGGACTTCCCAAGGAGCCTCAGGCGGCAACTCAATGTAGTGCAAGATACGCTCTACGCTGACGATGTTCTGCTCAACTTCGCTAGCCGATCGCACAAGCCAGTTCTAAGAACATGCTCGTTCAGTCATATGAGCTTCGCGCGACTCTAGGATGGAACCTCTCACCAGAGAACCAGTTGTGTTCAACGCGTACGACAGCACGAAACCAACAAGTCCAGCGTCAACTCCGGTTGTGACGAGCGCTACGATCGACAAGATCGCGGTGACGAAGATAATCGTCGCGCCGACAAATTCGAGCCGGACGGCAAGCCAGCGATTGACCGAAATACTACGTGAAGGCCGCTCAGCGCCATCGTCACTGGTCTGGCGCACTATGAAAGCACTCACCTTGGGAGGTAGCAGATCTGGTTCCTGTCCACACGGCGCTCGTTGTTCTCAATGAAGAGCTTCTGCTGGCCGAACGCGCGGATGGTGGACAGCCCATTTAAGGACTCGGAGAACCATGCAAAGATGGGTGAGCGCGATACAGCATCGAGACGCTTGAGCTCGCGAGAGGTAGCCAAGTAGTAGCTAAAACCAAGATCAATAGCTGTGCCGTAAAGCTCTGCGTGTGATCACTAACATCATGACCCGAACGTAGAACCATGCCAGAGGGGGGACTGCAAGCAACTAGTAGAAGTCATGAGACACGACCTCATCAATAGTTCTCAAAGATGACACTCACGAAAAGTGGGAAACTGTACCCGATCACGATGATGATCATCGCAGTGGTGGCCAGTGTCCTCACGGTGTTCTGGATGACCTACGAAGTCTGTAAGACCCCCGACCGTCGAGCACAGCTGCCAGCAGACATACCCGAGCGAGGATCATATCGACTACGTACGTATCCCGAGAGAAAAGGTTCAGGATTCTGCAAAGCGTGATCAACCCTCCTCCACATTCGCACATAATAATGAGCTAACATACCGTCCAGTGGGCGTCAGTTCAAAGAACGTCAAGGGCGAATGCATGACCGCATTGAGCATCTTACGATAGTGCCCGTTAGCTAACACCCTAGACGATCCCGGAAGGAGCTGGCGCTTACCGCGTCATGCAACCTCCGTGCGCTCCTCACCGCGCAAAGGACCCAGATCAAGATCGAGGCAAGAGCTCCGAGCAGAGTCGATGATAGTGAGAACAAGCCGTAGCCCAACAAGTACCACCCGGCGCCTTCGTTGTCGCTCACTTCGGTATTATGGTTCCCCCACTGGCGAAGCATGTTGTTACCCATGAGGCCCGCAATCTGCTGCAGAATAAGCGCCATGACGAACGAGATGACCCCAGCCTTCGAAGCTGCCTCGATGTAGCGGAGGTACACTTCGCGCTTCACTCGGCCCTGTTCAGAATGCTCCTTTGTCGGGCCATCCGACACGGTACGGGTAGGAAGGTTGTCATCGATCACGGCTTTCCCAAATGACTTGCTGCGGACAAGAGTCTTGTTCAGATTGTCGAGTTTTTCCTTGGTAAGCTCGTGGGTGGACGATTCGACCGCGGTTTTGCTATCGTTTTCGGAAGAGTCCGGTGTAGCGGTGAATCCGGTCATGAACGGGGTTGACATGCCAGACGTTAGATGTGCCGTCAAGCTCCCGTGCCCCTTCCTATTGTTTGCCCAAAGTCAGTGTTCGCAGAACACATTATACAGTACGACTTCGACACGTACACAAGCTTGTGCAATTCGCATTGGGGGTTGGCGACCAGTTCGGCATACGTACCACTCTCCAAAATGACACCACGCCGTACATAGTAGATGTGATTGAAGTGCTTGAGGAAGTGGATGCTGTTAGTAACAACAATCCTTGCCTTCGAGGCAAGAAGGCCGTTGGGTCCGATCACATTGTCTATGTATAAAATTGGCTCAGACTATTGGCATGCATCTGACTAAGAAGCTGACTCACCGAAAACGTGCTTTGCAACGTGCGAATCGAGAGCAGCCAGGACATCATCCAGCATGACACTGTATGGCCATCAGTCAATCTGTGGGACTTGAGAAGGGCAAGAGGCAACCTACAGATCAGCCCGGGCATACACTGCACGCGCAAGTGCGACACGAGCGCGTTGTCCACCACTCAACTGCGGACGATAAGAGTCAGCTCAATATTGTCGACGTCGAAAAAAAAATTCAGCCGCCTTACCGTGATACCCTTCTCTCCGACTTCCGTCATATCGCCACTCGGCATCAAGGCGAGGTCCTGGCGCAGAGCACACGCTATACGTCGCCTCTTCAATAAGAGACTTGGAACATGAAGTTATGAAGACGCACCGTCTAATACGAGGTTGTAGAATTCTTCTTCATACTTGTGCGAGAATAGGATATTGTCTCTGATGGTTGCACTCATAATCCTGCCAGCGCTTCTCAACGAGTATCCCTTTGCAGGAATCGAAATGCACATACCAAGGATTTTGAGGAGCATATGATACCGTGCCAAAGACATTGACCTCTCCATCGACACGTCGCATCTCACCGATGATAGCTGACAGCAAACTCGTCTACAGAACAGCCGTTTCGTCAGTCCCATGCATACATCCTTTGGCAACATGGAAGCCTACCTTGCCTGCACCCACGCGTCCCAGAATGCCGGCCAACTCTCCCTTACGTACGGTCAAGTTGATGTCCTCCAGAGTGGGCGACACGGCGTTTTTGTCCCAAGTGAACTCACCATTAACGACCGACACGACGACGTCGCCCTGGTCCAAGTCAGCCTTCTCGACGACCCGTCGGACGTCTGGCTGAAGCTCGTCGGCGGCGAAGAACTTCGAAAGCCGCTGAACTGAAACCATAGCCTCGATGATGTTTGACGTCACCTGGCTAAACTGTGAATTACTATGTCAGTGGGCGCTGCAAGATGGCCAGGTCGAGGAAGTGACCTACCATGGCGAGCGGGAATTGCAACAGCATGTAAAGGGAGATGGCAGGGAAGATCTTGTCCGACGTCAAAGGGTCATCTGAAGTGTACGCTGCGACTGCGAAGGAACTGAACGCCACAAGCACTTGAAGCGCGTCAATCATCACCAAAAAAAACGCGATGTATTGCATAGACTCACAAGGTACACCAGTCCAGAGTGACGAGTTCAACGACTACGATGCGGCTCAGTCAATGCAAATCTAGGCAAAGCAAATGCTTGTGACTTACATTGACGATGCCAATCTTTCTTAGCATTTTTAATTCTTGGTTATTCCTGACCTCCGAGATCCAACGAATGAAGGCGTTCTCCCACGCATACAGCTTGATACTATGCGCGAGACTTCAACAAAGAGAATCTCAGTCTTGATACTTCGGATGCGACGAACCTGCGGATGTTGGCCAGTAACTCAGACATGAGCCGGGTCCGCTTGTCTCGGTTCTTCATCTGCTCCTCTTGCAGCCTCTTCAAGAAGCGCGCGATCAGAGTGTTGAGCGGAATAGAGACGATCATAACGGCCACTCCGACAAAGGACGGCCAGCCCAGGATATTGTACAGCGACACGAATGCCAAGACGATCTGTGTTCTGCTTGAGCGCGGTCAAGGTGGGTAGAAATATGCCAGTCACATACCTGGAATGGCCCAGAGATCGCAATGAGACCGTACGTGCAGAGGTCTTGCAGACGTGCCGCGTCAACGGACATCAGATTGACGATGTCTCCGGAAGCGCTGCTCCGGCCGTCATTGGACAGGACAAGGGCCTTCTGGTAGATAGCCGTGATCAGTCCGGAGCGGACTCTCATGCCAGTCTCAAAACAGCGTTGAAAGTACTTGAGGAGAGCGTACGTCAGTCGACTCCGACCCAAGCTGCGTATATGCGGGCGTACCTGGTGCAGAACGATCGTCTGGGTGATAGATGCGCAAAACATGACCACGGCGATAGTGAACCCTTCAATGGGACTCGGACCATCCTCCGAGAAGCGAGACGACTGGTAGATCGAAATATACGACAAAAGCCAGCGCAGCAGTTGAGGCTGCAAATATGCGAGACAGTCTTGCACTAACTTGAGCCCAAGTGCAAAGGCATATGGACCACCGTACGCCACGAAGAGCGCTACCCAAAGAGAAGAGCTGCACCGGTGTCAGAAGCGCCCTGAAGGAAAGGAAGGGTATATACACACTGTTTGTCCAATGCCTTCACAAGTCTGCTTCCTAGCGCGCTTGCCTCGTCGCTCGGCACCAGACCCGGAAGGTCGTTCTCAGTGATGTACTCGGTCGCACCCTTCTTCATCAACTTGTTCATCCAGCTGAAGCACCATTTGCTGAAGATGTTCGCCGTGAGAAGCGGGCTTTCAACATGTCCCTTGACAAGAGGTTCTGGACTGTCTTCAGGCGAGAATTCGGGTCCCAGGCATTCCAACGCAAATGCAACCAGTCCGAAGATGGCGACAACGCCTCTGCCGATCACGACAGGTAGGGCACCATTTGGAGAAATCGTCAGAGAGGTACGCGCCCATACTATGGTCGCAGCTGCATAGACTGGCCAGAAGAGCAGGAGTAGAGAAGAGGACGTGCGAGCTCGATAGTGGTTCTGCCAGGAAAGGATTAATGCACAAGATAGAGATGCAATCTCGAGCGCGTATGATGGAAGGAATGCGACTTGTTTCCGAGTGCCCAGGATAAGGATTAGGTTGGCGCAGCTTGCGATGAACGCGAGCGAAAGAAGCGACTACCAAACAACATGACCATGAGAACGGCATTAACGGTAAATCAATGAACAAGGTTAGGTACGCACCAACTTTGCGCGCAACACCCAGATGCTTTTCTTGCATCTCTCGCGGATTTCATAATGTCGGTGTCTCCAACAGGCAAGGACAGCAAGGACAAGGAAGACGACGGAGAAGGGTGAGAAGATGACGGCTTCCTCGAAACAAGGTGTTAGGTCGAAAGCGCGGATCTGAGATACAGGGCCCCATCCTTCTGGGTCAGCGCGACATGCTATCAATGTCGTCCTGAACGGAGACGACATTGGAGTGAGAGGGGATGGCGACAGCGAGCACGCACGGAGACTCATCGATGGCGTACTCGACTGCCGCGTTCTTGAGCTTCTGTCGTGCCGGCGCGGCTCCTGACTAATCTCTCGCAAGCCAAGGTTGCGAGACGTCCGTCCGAACTTCCGGTCGGCTTCACCTCATGCGCCCCCCGATTTTCATGACATCCATTTTCGTTTTCACGACGCAAGGCATCCCGACACAACACTGCTAGGCATTCTCATCATCTTCTGTGGACCTCATCACGCTTCTCCATCGAGCATCTGAGGATGTCGGATTTGGAAATTGCAGCACTCCGGTTACCCAATACTTCCTTCAAGTTCCAGACTCATTCTGTGGGCGTTGACCATACTTTCGAGTATCCGAGGATACCCCGTGTATGTATGACTATCGCTTGTCATCAGGATGAGAGAGACATGCATAGATGATGTTACCCCACAGCAGTATACTGTACTGTAGTGTCCAGGTACCTACTTTGGCCACGGATGCCGACCCGGGAGTCACTTGAGAGCTGACCTACATATTATTTTCTGCGTTCCAAGTACTCGTATCGGCTAACGATCACCGCATATATCACGCTTGCATGCGCATCCGCTTCTAGTGTAATCGGGGACATTGCGCGACGCGCCACTCACGGGACCGTGTTTGGACGCATGCCGTTGGCTCCCTGATAAGCGCCTAGAGACCTCGACGCAACAACGGGCACCCGTTCGAAACGGTTCGAGAAGAGTGTACAATCGGTCCTATGGATTTGGAATACAGGGACACTCGTGCGAATTCGCAAAGCTTCCAAGAAGCTAATTCATACATCGTACTTACGTTCGATCTCAGCAACACGCAAGTCACCGTCATCACTCGTCAAACCAGACTGGGTCCTCCTGAGAGAGCGATCAAGCTGAAGTTCACATTCGCCGTGTGAGCGATGTAGAGGTCTTTCACGACCTTGGCGACATCCTACACAATCACGCGCTCAGTACATTTGATAGGAAAGCATGTTTCAAGTACTCACGGCTAAGAAATTCTTCGAGACACCGCGATCTACTGGCCCTGCACGCTCCCCGTCGAGTTCGATGAGCCTCATCTCGCCTGTGGTAGCAGGCGTGACCGGCGTGCCGCTCTCCCTTGAGGAAGGATCTGGGGCTTGGACGAAGCAGGTGAAGTGCAGATCCGTGTCAAGGTTCGGAGGAATGGCAGACTGTCCCCCAGAAGCGGCAGATGCATGGATATTTGCGAACAGCGGAGTCGTTTCCAGGATCTTCGCTCGCTCGAGAGGCGTTTTGTCTGCATGGCCGTAGCAAAGGCTGTCTTAGAACGTTTATGGATGTCCCATGCCAGACTCACCCTTGCAAATGTCAATGAACTGTTCGATGGGGCTCTCCGGCGCGAAGGTCACGTCTGACTACGAGATGATTCAGACCGTGATCCCTCCGGTCAAATGAAAGCCGCTCACGTTGATCAGCGCATGCAGTAGAGCCATGGTCCCACACGCATTGGAGATCTATTGTAGAATATGTGAGGGAAGAGCTAAACGGACTTATGAGGGCTTTACATACCGTTTGCTTCATCCAGAAGATGGTGGGGTCAATAGCAGGCTGGCCTTCTCCCGCAATCCGCTCGTCCTCCTGGCGCCTCCTCTGCTGACAAGCGTCATTGAGGGGGAACAGTAGTATCACAGCCTTAACGGGCTGCGATACCAATGCAAGGAGCTGTGGATGAATACATGGACTTGAGAGAGGCACTTTCCGTCCATCTAGTAGACGCACCTCTGAATCAAGCCCATAGATGTCCTCAAAGTGAGCTTGGCTCTCCACCAGACCCGCACTCACTGCCCACTGTTGAAGTGTAAGCTTTTCACCTCAAAGTTGGCAAAACGATGGCGAAGACCTTTGTGAGGACCTAGGGTGGCGAAAGGAAGACCTCACTCTTCAGCCACTCTGACAATGTTACTCAACTCAGGGTCGTACCTCCGGATTGCTTTCGAGCGGAATCCAGCGACTGGGCGAACTGCCTTTCGATGCTGCCATGGTTATTGCTCGGGTTTTCCAGCGGGTCAGAGAGGGGTTTGATTGGAGATAGACAGTGAGGAGAAGACCGTTGTACGCGCGTACAGGCTTCTCTCTGAACGTGATCGATGTACCATCTTTCCGAATCTTTCGGACGACGTCATCGCGAGCACAGGCGTCTGTCAACGGACATGCTTTTCCTTTGCGTGGCTCCTGTGTTGCATCGCCACCTATCAGACGGCACCCTGGACTAGCCCCGCTCAAAGTTGGCGTATTTTCGTAGCCGCCCGTATTTTGAGATCCAGCGCCAGCCCTTCGTCACGGCAGTGGGGTCACAGCCGCTTAGCTCAGTCGTATCTCAGCGCCATCGCGATGGCATCTATGGTGCAGTTCACTTACAGCGCCTTGCATAAGTCCGTGAACGCGCGGATTTTTTTCTCTACGGCGTCTAAACCACCCGACCTGCCTAAACAGGCCATATCACGGTCACAGGGACTACTCCATGACAGCGCATCACGGCCCCGTTGGTTGACCACACGCGTACCCAGGTAAATCCACAATGTTTTGAAGTATGTATATGCGTGCGGTACTTCCATGTCTGTATTTGAGTGCCCATTGGCCCCCAGGGGATCCTGTACCCTGATCTAAACAGGAGGTACCATAGTAAAGGTGCAGTCGCATATACATGATCATGCTCTCACTACGGGCACCGCCTCAAATCGTTCTTTGTCAAAGGGCTGTAGAACCTCTGAGCAAGTACAACTTTCCCATTGCCGACCCTTCAGCGTCCTTTGGCACGCGTCGGCAAAGGGACAAGTTACGACTGTCCCGAAAACAAACCTCCGTTTCACGCGAAGGGATCCCGAGCGCTGCC
>NW_006766887.1:733388-735066 GCF_000275845.1 Dichomitus squalens LYAD-421 SS1
ATGACAGCGCATCACGGCCCCGTTGGTTGACCACACGCGTACCCAGGTAAATCCACAATGTTTTGAAGTATGTATATGCGTGCGGTACTTCCATGTCTGTATTTGAGTGCCCATTGGCCCCCAGGGGATCCTGTACCCTGATCTAAACAGGAGGTACCATAGTAAAGGTGCAGTCGCATATACATGATCATGCTCTCACTACGGGCACCGCCTCAAATCGTTCTTTGTCAAAGGGCTGTAGAACCTCTGAGCAAGTACAACTTTCCCATTGCCGACCCTTCAGCGTCCTTTGGCACGCGTCGGCAAAGGGACAAGTTACGACTGTCCCGAAAACAAACCTCCGTTTCACGCGAAGGGATCCCGAGCGCTGCCTGTCGTGTCTGGGCCTGTGACCATGATGTGGCCTGTTTAGGCAGGTCGGGTAGGGTAGACGCCGGAGAGAAAAAATCCCGCGCGTTCACGGACTTATGCAAGGCGCTGTAGTCACCACCAATGTTGTACGCAGTTAGGCGCGCGCTTAGGCGTCACGTGACTTGGCCTTAGGTTAGGTTCAACGGCTTTGACCCCCTCACCACACCAATACAGCCTGTTGTGCATCACTGCGACCTCAGACTTATCAATTATGTTCAGCAGTGGTAAAGTGCTAATTTTGAAAGCACTAAAACTAGTATACTTTGGCATCTCATTGGTCAACATGCCAGAGGTTCTGCAGTCGAGCTGATCCAACAAGGGAGTGGCCGATACAGGCAACGGGCGTCTCTTTACATTATGTAATACGATGATTACCTCTTTAGTATATAGACGCCCATATCACGTGCTGCGGCCTTACTTTTTTTGTCACCTTCGCCAGTTTTGACCCAATTGAGAATCGCTTTTGGGGATTAGTTCCCCTATTCAAATCCTTGCAAATGGCAAATAACGGAAGTGTTTCGTGACAATCTGATGAAGTTACGAAGCGGCGCTTAACTGCGTACAAAAGTGGTGGTCTCTAAGTGAACTGCACCATAGTCAAGAGCCCCGTTCATTGCACACCATCTCAGGACGCTCAACCCTGCATGATGAGGTCTCTAGGCTGTAGACTATACACACTATGTTACCGAGATCTGGTTGATCCCCCACCAGAGCATAAGTAGAGAGTGAGGATCACGATGACAGCAATGCGCAGTAGTCCTATTTTCCGGAGAAGAGTTTTTGGGCGCCCCAAGGCTGCTTGAGTTGGATGCTAGATAGCAGTAGTGGCCGACTGGTCTGAACTTCTCCCCCAAAAAAGATTTTGCTATTCTTCACCTTCTCCGCCTCCGAGATGAGTTGCCAGAGCAGGTAGCTATCATTAGCCTGAGCCAACCCACTTGATGTTCGTGATAAACTCGGGGCTGTGAAGACAAAGATTAGATCCGACTAGAGTCGAAGCAAGATCTTCAGTCAGTAAGGAAAGACTTAAGAGGGAGGACGCAATCTGAAGTCCTTATATACTACAGAGAAGTGTCCATGACTAATCGAAGAGTGGTTAGTCACATGTACCATAGTGCGATGAATAATACGATGGTGAAAGAATTGCGACGTATTGCACCATAGGATGAGTAAGAGATGAGTAAGGCATAGACCTGTCTAGACCGTTCTGGAGTAGTACGGATTGTCCTAGACAGTACCAGAAGAGTCCGGAAGCATAGCTATAGTA
>NW_006766887.1:739862-780744 GCF_000275845.1 Dichomitus squalens LYAD-421 SS1
ATGGAGAGCCACGTGCGAAAGCGACGAGATATGAACACCTATTGAGGCAACCAGGAAGCAAGCAAGCTAGAGATGCCTACAACCCGGGTAGAAGTCGCCAACTGTGCCCAAGAAAAGCTAGCTAGGTACGTATGCAAAAGGCTATCGTAAGGAGGGTCCACACGGTTGTCCTCCGGTCCTAAGGTCACTAACAACCCCGGTACAAGTGCTGGCGGGCGCAAGTGCGTGGCCTGGCACAGGGATACCTGAAACCCCGTACGCCTCGAAAGCGCAATAGGGTGCTACACGATACTAGATACTAGACTAAAAGCGCTCACGGGCACAACTGTGCAAAGTCACCGTGGCAGCAGTGTCGGCGGGCACAGTCAAGAGTTTAGGAAAGTGGAGGGGATGCACGGGCAGAACCGAGTGTCGACAGAGAGGGATGATGGGTGCGCGCAGGGATAAACGTCAACACAAAACTTCGGTCAGAGCGCAGGGCTCATAACCTGATAAACTCGGGGCTGTGAAGACAAAGATTAGATCCGACTAGAGTCAAAGCAAGATCTTCAGTCAGTAAGGAAAGACTTAAGAGGGAGGACGCAATCTGAAGTCCTTATATACTACAGAGAAGTGTCCATGACTAATCGAAGAGTGGTTAGTCACATGTACCATAGTGCGATGAATAATATGATGGTGAAAGAATTGCGACGTATTGCACCATAGGATGAGTAAGAGATGAGTAAGGCATAGACCTGTCTAGACCGTTCTGGAGTAGTACGGATTGTCCTAGACAGTACCAGAAGAGTCCGGAAGCATAGCTATAGTACACGGGCAGAGAGTCCCAAATATGGTAACATACTACATAAGCGACTACAGCTAAGCGCTAGGAGACGCATAGCCTCGTGTAGTCCGGACCGGATAAGTCCAAGTTCAACAGTTCGTTTCGAAGCGAGAGGGTCTATCTTCAGCAGTGTTGCCGGGCTTCCAGACCTTCCCTCAGGATTGAGACACAGTATCCGAGGGAAGATCGCCGTGAAGTACAAGAAAGCCAAACTAGAACAAGTAGGATAGTGCACGAGGAGACTCAGAGTGTATGGAATCAACGCGCGACGGTACGGCTGAACTACAGTGCTTTGCAAAAAAGATTGCAGTGCGAAGCGCGCAAAATCCTGTTTGCCCCTGTTTGGTCCCCCGTCGGCTACGGCGAGGATTTCTGTTTCGGGAACCGGGTGCTCACAAGGACTCCGTCCGTCAAAGCCGTGCTTGAGTCTGTGCCCGCTTTCCTACTGCCAAAATAAAAGATGATGTTCTCTGCCTCCGCAATATAACTTTATGAATATATTTGGTAGGTTTGTAGCTGAAAAGTCGACCATGCTGGAAAGAGGCTCCCGGCATTGCGGGCGTTTCTCCGGGTGAGCAAATAGAGGCAAACAGGATTTTGCGCGCTTCGCACTGCAATCTTTTTTGCAAAGCACTGTAAGCGGCCGTGACACTGCCGTGACGAAGGGCTGGCGCTGGATCTCAAAATACGGATGCACAAAATACGGGCGGCTACGAAAATACGCCAACTTTGAGCAGGGCTACTAGCCCCGGTCAGAATTGAGCGTATCTCGTAGCCGCCCGTATTTCGTACGTCCGTATTTTGAGTCACGTCACCCAAACCGCCTGAGCGCTTGTCACCTGTACGTCACAACCCGCGCAACGACACTCGTTGGGGCCTTCGCGCACACTAGTGATATGATATCAGACTTTTGTGTACCGCTACTCGCGTTTCTTGCACATTGTTTCAGTGGACTGTATGAACTATCCAGATGTTGCAAGTGTAAGGGGCTCGCGGGTGCAGCAGCACAAGCAAAAGTTCAAGGCGGCTAATCTGACATTACACATTGCCATAGCCACCCAACTTGGGCCCGCTAGTTGAACCACATGAGGGTGACGATAGGAGATATCTTACTGCGGCTGCACCGAGCCCGCACTAGTAAGGTGCGCGCAAGCAATAACATGGCTCGAAGGAGGCTCGCGACCCCAACAAATTCAGCTCAAGGTGAACCAAAGGGAGTCTCAGACATTTCTAATGACAAAACTGCTCTTGTGGTGAAGTACACTGTGGTTTCGAGAGACGCATAAATATGCAGATGCGCGCGCGGTGGTGCGGTCGCGCGCGACTTGGCGGCAATGGGGTGTGACGAACTGGTAGTAACAAACGCGCAGGCGGCTTGGGTGACGTGACTCAAAATACGGACGTACGAAATACGGGCGGCTACGAGATACGCTCAATTCTGACCGGGGCTACTATTTTGTAAATCCCCTCTTCTCGGTTCTGACGCACCCCAGTTTTGAAGAGTCTTGACACTTCAGCGCCTCATCACATCGCGTTCAAGATGGCATAAGGTACTCCTCTTTGAATATGGCTTTGCTGGAGCCAAGCTGGTTCCATGAGCATTGCAGGACGATGTTTGCCGGGCTTAATACCCTGCATGGAGCTGCAATTCCGCATGTACGTACTCACACTGCAAAAGCAATTGTATGAACAGTGTCTCGGTCTGAACCAAGCAAAGCGGTCAGCCACCTTAGGTCTGCTCTGGGCCGGATTGCTACTCATACATAAGCCTTTCGCGACCTGTATTGCCGCTCCTCACATCCTGCCATACACCTCCCCCTACGTGCTTTAACCTATTGCACCTGTACTGCTGCGCAGTCACTGTATCTATCACATCAGGAAAACGTCACGGACTTGGACCCATACTTGGGCCCAAGTTCATGTACTTGGACTCAAGTCCGTGTACTTGGCCTCAAGTCCGTGTACTTGACCCCAAGTCCGTGTACTTGACCCCAAGTCCATGTACTTGGTCCCAAGTACACGGACTTGACCCAAGTCTATATACTTGGGGTATTTGGGGTACTTGGGCCACAACTTGGACTTTACATGTTGACTTCAGTATACTCAGGCCTCAATTTGAGCAATTGGTGTTCTATCAGTCACACATCTTGTATACTTCTTATGTAATAATATCTATCATAGACATCCATACACTAGTTGTAAACCAGTCTGTTTTAAGGCTGTAGAAGCAGCTTTATAGTCTATTAGAAGAAGGGCAATAACATGTGATAGAAGACTTTAAGTTGTTACAATGTGCTTGTTTCAGTAGTGATACAGAGGTACAATATCCAGATAATGCTCAAGAATAGTGGTATCAGTGGTGGATGTCCAAGTTCTGCTATGGTACAGGAGAGGATGGTGAAGAATTTCTCGGAGTCCAGCAAAGAGCGCTATATATGGCTGCTATTCTGTGCTAAAGTGTGAGCTTCTGTAGTGTAGTGGTTGAACATGCTGTGTTGAACACTGAGATTGCAGGTTGCTGGTTCAATTCCCTGTGGTGGCATTTTTTTGCCGCCGCTGCACCCACTAACAAATATTGTACACTTGACCTTGATCAAGAGCAGCTGTTCTATGATTTACTTCCATGCATATCATCTATATTATTCAATACATCTCACAGTGAACTTGGGCATGAACTTGAACAGGGACTTGGAGAACTTGGCCAAGTACCTGGTACTTGGCCAAGTCGACCCACCCAACTTGGCCAAGTCCATTGGACTTGGGGTACTTGAGGTACTTGGGATACTTGAGGTACTTGGCCAAGTACCCCAAGTACCTGTACAAGTCCGTGACGTTTTCCTGATGCAGGATGTCTCACCTCACTAGCGATATTGCTCCCGAAGTATTCGAGTCTGCTCTTGGCACCCCGTTCTGGTTGTGGAATGGCCGGGAGTACGTCAAGCTCGCAGGCGAGCAGCTCCGCGAGGAAATGAAACTCTGCGACGAATTGCCGGCGTGGCAGCGGAATATCCGTGAGTGTCTGAGCGCCGTCGACTGACCGCACGTTGGGCTCGCTGACACTTCTTCACACCTCGCAGTGTGCAAGCGCGACAGGTTCAAAGGCCCCAGGACCCTCCGTACACGCCGGGATCCCAGAATTTTCACCCCCGCCAAGAAAGTCAAGGCCGCCTCGACCTCGCCGTCAATAGTCGGTCGTCCCGTCGCTGAGTGCTCTAGCGGTGCTGGGTCGGTGCGTGAGGGTGGCGGCTCCCTCTCCCGCACTTGCTCAGATGCTGCTGGGGAGCAAAACGTCGAGATGGTCGGCGGACCTTCAAGCCCCGATAGCGTCGTTCTCTGTCCGAGCGTCGACCGGCCAAATGGTACTGCTGCGACGCCCGCAAGGAGTGGCTCTTCTTCGGACGCTGTGGCAGGCACCGTCGAACTGCGAGATGTGGAGATGGCGGACGACGCCTCAAGCTCGCCTCCGGCCAGTGTCGTCTGTACGAATGTTGAACTCCTCGGTACCGTCATAGTGGCAGGACAGGCAGGTTATCCTTGCGTCATTGTGACGGACACTGCCGAGTTGCAAGACGTGGAGATGGCCGATGCAACACCGGAGGCCCCCTCGACTCCGACTCCGGCCCGCACCTCGACCCCGACCCCGACCCCGACCCCGACCCCGACCCCGACCCCGACCCCGACCCCGACCCGACAACCCTCGGTGTCGGCTTCCCGCCCAGAGCGACGGTCGCGCGCCGAACGGTCTCCGCCCCGGCCACCTACAGCTCCCCGTCCCCCAACCTCATCGGTCAAGACCTCCTCAAGCGCCTCCGGGCCCAGTTGAACGCGCCTCAAGCTCGACGCAAGGCATTTTCGGCGCCGGAGAAGGGTGAGAAGATGTTTAACAGGCCGCGGCCCAGGCTCCCGCTGCGGTTCGAGAAGAAACGTTTGACGAAAGGCGCGACACCGGTCAAGCTCACGGCACCCGTCCAGCGCGGACTGCAAAGCTCTGCCGAAGACAAGGAGAACGTCAGCCTCGCGACCGCCAACAGCGTCGACGTCAAGGTCAAGGCCCCCGCTGAGGCTGTCCCCCGCAAGCCGAAGGGGATCCTAAAGAAGCCTCGACGCGCGGAACGACCCCAGCCAGCGGTCATCAAGCGCGCGAGGCCCGGCACGCAGCTGCAGATTCAGGTCCAAGTTCCGGTCAAGAAGTTCGTACGCTGGGCTCCGGAGGTTATAGCGAAGGTCAGCGTGTTCTCCTACTCCGAGCTTTCCAGGAACGCGCTTCTGACAGGCACCCTCAACAAGCTCGCGCAAACGGACCTCGAGACGATCGTCCAAGCCGCCAAGCCTCCGACGCCCGCGCAACGCCTCGAACGTCTTCAGCAGCTCGTCAACACGTACTTCTAAAGGCTCAAGATCGATTGAGGGTGGACGCGCTGGCCGCGTCCACCCATAGGTTCATCTCAAGATTCTTCGCGCGAACAGGCTGAACGCGTTCATTTGCATGCCATCTAGATTAGGTACTTAGCGCGAGGGGAAGGCAGGCGGGGTTCGGCGGCCCCGTCTGTTTTCTGTCGTCCCGGATGGTCCTAAGGTGAGTGTTTCCATTTCTCTTTTCCCGAGGGAGGGACCGCAACGGTCCTGGTGCATACCTCTCCGTGGTCCTCGGGACGAGACCCGCGCAAGCGGGGAAACCGAAATGCGTATTCTCGTAGGTCAGCGTCGCCGTAGGTCAAAAATGTCCTGCGATCGTGAATGTTGA
This sequence comes from Dichomitus squalens LYAD-421 SS1, assembly GCF_000275845.1. Lineage (NCBI taxonomy): Eukaryota > Fungi > Basidiomycota > Agaricomycetes > Polyporales > Polyporaceae > Dichomitus > Dichomitus squalens. Next base: position 745,430 of record NW_006766887.1, read on the forward strand.
TAAGTTGTGCGGTGTTTTATGTCGATTGCGATGAGATCGACGCCGTTTCTATATCGGATATGTGATGTGGCCGCAGGGGGCCGCGATCGGTGGTCGTGGATGGTCACGGGCGGCAGCTTGCCTTGAAAACGCAGTGGTGGGACGGACGAGTGTCAAGCTCGGGAGGCGGGATGTGGGGACTGTCGAAACAGCAACTCATGATATAGCAGCTGGGACACTCTACGCGGATCGATGCGTTCTATTTGCTACAACGGCTAGTAACGTACAGTCCCCTTGCTTCATCACCCTACGCAGGCTTACTACAATACATTATGATTATTCGGACGCCTCGTCTCCCTTCTTTATCTCTGGATCCCCGGCGTCCTCCTCATAGCCCTCCACCTTCATATCGTTGAGACCAAGTTCTTCGTTCTGCTCCCACGTGCGGTCGTACGACTCGATCGTCATGTTCGGGTCAGGGTCGGGAGCGTAAAGGTTTTGGAGGTAGGAGTTCGCCAAAGGGTCATCCAGAATCAAAGTGAACGGATGCTCGGCGTTCTTGACCTGCAGGATACTCTTCAGTTCATGCTCGCAAAGAGGATTATGCACAAGAGTACGCACCGCCTTCAATTTCTGCAAGAACGTTTCGAACGCTTTGCCGTCGCCGGCCGCATCCCCTGAAGCAAACACCTTCTCCGAGAGCTCCTCGTATACCTGATCTAGGATGCCCTCTAGGGTCGTGAAACGACCACCCAGAGTTCCTGCTTGCAAGACGAGCTCAATCTCGGGAATGCTCAAACCGCACGTCTCGCTCTGCAACATAGCTCAGTGTACAGATAACAATAGCGTATGAACTCTCACGAGCCTTCAATATATCACGGCTCAAGTCCTCGCGGTCTTCTACCTTGAGGGTAATTCGCTTGCCTTGGGGCGAGATGGCTGCACCAGACTTCACCTCGTTATCGCGGTATCCGCACTTGTCGCAATTCGTCGACATGATCAGGATGTCCTAGCAAGCGTCCTCATCAGCGTTGTCCCCGTGAAACGATATCTATCCGAGCGCATACCTTGAAGTAAGGGATGTTGACCTTCTTGATCAGGGTATCGGAAGGATGGCCACAACTCGAGCACGTGCCGGGGAACTTAAAGATCTCCTCATTCTGCCCTTCTGCCCCTTCACCAAGTTCCTCCTCGACATCTTCTAGCTTTTCCACCTGCTTCGGCGGCTCTGGGGCCGGCTCGTCATCCGCGACGAGACCGAGCATGACGTTCTGGTCCCGCGTTCGGTGGTAGGTGCGCATGTTCCACTTGGGGTCTGACATGCCCCCAACAAACTCAGCGAATGAATTACCGGATGGGTCGTCCAAGCGGATGGTGAACGGCTTCAGCGGAGCATCAATTTCCGAGGCAGGTTTTGGCGTCGAAATTGGGCCGGCTGCATTCTCGTCCGCGTCCTGGCCATCGTTGTCGTCCGGTACGATTTCCCTGCACTGACTCAAGATACTCTCGATCTTTTCGTATGCTTCAGGGCTCTGCACGCGACGCAAAGGCTGGTCCGCACTGAGGTCGGTGACGATATCACGGATGATGCCTTCGATCGTCGTGAGCTGACCTCGGCCTGGCGGGATCGTGAGGTCGAGCTCGGGGATGATTACCGTGCATGTGTTGGACTTGACAATCTGTCGGTTGAGATCGTCTCTTGAAAGGACACGGACGGTGTACACCACACCCTCCGCTACACCGACAGTTTGTTAGTTATGGAAGTCTATGAAGAAACTACAGTAAGATCCCTGGGTGCTTACGTCTTATGGAACCGGCAGGCTGCACCTCATTATTTGAGAAGCCGCAGTGCTCGCACCGGAAGGACATCACGATGATTTCCCGGAAGTAGGGAATCGTTGTGAGAAGTAATCTCGTAACGCCCTGAGTACGAACGATCATGAGCTTTGTCTTGCCAAGAGTATGGAATGTGACACACCTGCTCCTCGCATCGCATGCATAGCGACTCAATCTCCTGTACTGGGCGATCTTCGTCAAGAGTGAGCTCTACCGTTTGAGTCCCCACTGGAAGCTTTTCGGTCTGCTCCACAACCGATCCGATTGTAGGGAAGAGTTCGGGGTTTGCAGACATTATCGATTGTAGTAGCGCGTGTGTCGTCTAGTGGTCGTCAATGAGCGTCGGTAGCAAGTAGAAGGACAAGTGAAGGGGCTGCGCAGACGTAAAATTACAGACGAGGACTTGAGTGAAGTCCTTACGAGAGGTTTCTGGAGCAAGCATCCGCGGTGGCTGAACGCAGATCTGAGTGCGCGATCGACGAGATTACATCACGAGGGCACTCATCGCGGGGTTCGAACCACACCGTGCGCTTTTCTTTTGCCGAGGCACAAGTCGCGTTCGTCGTGTCGCGCGTCGACGTCGAGCTTTGCACGTTCACCCCTTGTCACCTGGCCACTATGTTCCCGTCGAGCAACACTTTCCCCACGGCCTCCATCGGTAGTGGACAGGAGCAACGCCCGCAGTTCCCGCATTCGCACTCGCACCCGGTGCAGTACAATGGATCCGCTTTTGCGGTGGCTGGAATGTCCAGTCTGAACCAGTCCGCCACGAGCCCCAGCGTCCGGAGTGGTCCGTTGGGTGTGAGCATGGGCTCTTCGCTAGGCATGGGTTCTCCCTTGAGTGAGGGTCTCTCTCAGTCGCGCAGTCACTACCAGCCCGGCTACCTAATGGTGTGTGGTCATTCCATGTATGCGGCCAGTTCATTTTTTGACCCCTTTTAGTCTGTCAACCAGAGCAGCGTAAGTCGCCATAGAGTTGCGTCGTGCGTGTGTACATGATGCTCACGATAATATATCAGTCGTCGCCTCCCGGAGGCCAGCGCGAAGAACCACCCATGGTGCCCACTAAGGCGAAGCTCAACCATACGTTCTCAGGAGGGGCTGTAACAGACTTTGGCATGGACTCTATGTTTGAAAGCTCGCGGTAAGTTTGCGCTCCGCATCGCCCTGATTACAATTTTGAAACTTGTAATCAGGCAAAGACCAAGACAAACCCTTGCAGATGAAGACGCGCCACCGACGGCCTCGGTCAATGATATTGTGAATGAGACTCCCGAATCCACTTCGCGTTTTCCGCAGCGAGTGAGCGTTGCTTATCGCGACAAACTCAGTACATGTCTCTGATGCTCCCGACAGAACGCGTTTGAACCATCGCAAAGCCGCCTTTCCTTGTTCCGTTCCTCACATCCCACCACACCGAAACCTACAGCTTCCTCCCCCCAACAGAACACTCAGCCGTTATATGTCGTCGTGTTTGGCTATCCTCCTGACAAGTACAGTGTGACTCTGGAGTACTTCCGGTCTCTCGGAGACACGACGGAAGCAGAGCAGAGCTCTGAGCTTCTCAATTGCTTCAGGATTGGCTATCTGAACCCCGCGGAAGCCATTCGCGCGATCCGCAAGAACGGCGATATCATCAATGGCTCCTTTATGGTTGGCGCCAAGTGGGCAGTATGTCCTATCACGACGATCTGTTGTTTTATGCACTGACAGTTGTTGGTGCCTCCTGCGTATAGGATCCGGCTCAGGCTGAAGCCGTCTTGGGCCCATCGCTCGCTCGGAGCACGACCCAGTCTCCTGAGTTCGTCGGCTCTGGCATGGATATTGATACGCCGTCGCAATCACCGAACGTGTTCGGTCCTCCGTCCACGTCTCGTATGAACGTCGATGAGCTGGTCCCTCGCCATGGCGCGTCTAGGACGGCAGAGCCATCCACACCCACCGTCGGTACGCCCATCAAGCTTGCCCCGTCGACGTCAGCGTTCCGCCGTCCTGGAGGAGGGGCTCCTGTGACCCCCATGGCGGCCATCCGACCCACTTCGTTGCTTCCAGCCTCTGGGACACCCCAGCAGTCTCCGTCTAAAGGCATGCTTGGGCAAGTCTCTGACCTCATTTTTGGCTGGTGATCTACTTGCTTTCCGCTGTGCCTATTTGCTCTCTGTGTTCATACGAAATCAACGACTCGTTTGGAACAAGTCGTTAGTAACTCTTTGTGCAGCTGGGCCAATGATGATCCTCCAAGCGGTGCACCGAGCGTCCACAAGACATAAGACATAAGTTGATGCTGGATTTGACAAACCGCTTTTGCTTGAGCCCATGATACCCGTGTACTGTGGTATTTCCACGGGGGGTCATAAATAGTATGGCTGCGAAAAAATCTTGTTCGATTTTTGTTGCTTCCCACGGCATGTCTGCATGTCGGATTGCTTCACGGCGGTCGTAAGTACATACAGTATCACCGCGCGATGTTTCGTGGGACTGGTCGCTGCAATCCACGGCTCTGGTGAGGCGCATCTCTGACACACACAGGTATCGACTAACGCAACGCAGTCCGAAGACCGTTAGAGACCCTCGAGTTTTCTTGAACATGGCATCACTGTGCTATCCTCCCACCCACTGTATATTGCAGTATGCGCAGAGTGGATTGCGGTCGGCTCAGTGTCAAGTATTCATGCGAAAGGCTTCGACTATAAATCGTGATCGAACAAATCGGCGATCTGGGGTCGTAACTGCGGATTCCTGATCACTGAATTGCTATAGTCGACGTCATGGAGCATCGGAATCTCTGAGCCGAGATTTAAGAGGGTCGCTATCGGCTGGCAGTACATCCACGCATGCTGTGTTCTCCAGGATACGACCCGTTGAATCAAGAGGGAAAGGGAGCGTCGTCATCTCTTTGCTACTCTTCTGCCTGGTATGGTTGCTTTACCCACGCGAAGAACTTACTTGGATCACAGTCATGCAAAAGGCTTCCCATCGTGACATCTTCCAGGAGGTGTACAAATGCTGGCGTTGATTCCATCAAAGCTATGATTCGGCGCTAATCGTCCGCTCAACCATCTCCTTATACGTAACGTTCGAGGCGGCGAACACCGCAACGACGGACGGCAGCGCGCCTCCACCCTACTCCTGCTATCCTTCTCATCCCCCGACAGGTCCTCGCCTTAGCTTCTTTCACCCGCCTTATTGCGACTTGACCATAGGGTCAGTCGCGGCACGACCAAAACGTTTCTCACGGTGAGCCACAACGAGGCCGCATTCAACGGATTGGCCATACGTGGTAACTCATGCATTGCTTGTGACAGGCTTTGCACGAATCTTACGAAGATCGTTCTTCCTGTCAAGTTAGGCCGAGATGCATGCTTTACAGTTGCTATCCCCAATCAATGAGGTGGAGGAGCTTAGCCCATACCAGACTCGTTTCAAATATGCACGGTACCCAGGTCAGAGGTCACCCAGTGAGTATCTCATCTACACCATTCGCGTTGTGGCTCTGTATTTATAGGGCACAAACCTTGTAGTCGGGCCCAGGAGTCCATACAGTGTGCAGGGCACACCCGTCGGCTCTAAGCCTGAAGTGTCTATGGACGACCTCTGGATTTACGACTGCTACATGTCGGAAGACACGGTCTCACCCGAAGGATATTTCCGCACACCCACGACCCCCCTGCATAATCGGTCAATCAGCCTGCCCGCCACGACAGCCAATTTCGTCCCCCCCAACAACGTGCCGCTGATCAAGGAGCCAAATGCGGCTCATCGACCACCTACATTGAGCGTCCCCCCTCGGCCCGGGCGTATCTTCGAGCAGGACTCCATGGACGTGGGAGACGAAATGACGGATATCACCGCATACACCGGAGACCTTCCCGATATCAATACAGCCGTGTTCAGCTCTGCAGATTTCCCAGAATACTCGCCACTAGAGCAGGAGGTCCTCAGTATCTGGGAGGTAGTTGATCAGCTAGCCGCAGCAGCGGACGCGTTCTCCGGACTCGAAAACACATTATCGCTGGCAAATCCTGAGAAGCTTCCTCCCGAGATGGATGAGGACACCCTGTTCTGGTTCGTCGAGGCACTCAATATGTTTTCGAGCGATTGCGCAGACGTCGCCGCGGAGCTCATGGACTTCAGCGAGTTCGTGGAAGCGCTTTTGTTCAGGGAGCAGCAGAACACGCTCGCTCCTGTACGCACACTTCCGCGTGCCTCCTTCTCGGAACGAGACATGAAGGAGGTATTGGAGTCCGCAGCCAACCTTCCCCGGGAAGAAGTTGCGGAAGCCCTCGCAGCGTTGGAGGTGGAGGTCCCGCCATCACCCATGGGTGCGCGACGCCCACGGGATAGACCGCCATCTCTGAAGCTCTCCACCAGCGACGCTGTATTGCTCCACCAACGATTGCCAAGATCGCGAGATGAGAGCGTTGGGGCTGTGGGTCGGTTCTCGGAGAAACAGGGAGAAGTCTCCCAAGGCGGAAAAGAAGAGGTGTTGAGGAAGCATCGGGCATATGTGATCTATGGCGACGTGCGTTTATGGTTCCCTGCTCGTGTTCATACTCTGGGCGCTGACATTGTCTCAGGAAACTTCCGTGGAGGACAATTGGTCGGCGAAGAGTATTGTAGACTATGGTGCAGACGACTTCCCCTTCGATGAGAATGGTCAGCCACGACTTGTACGTCTTCATGCTTTGATATGCAAACACGACGCTTATGGAAGCTGGACACTAGCCACCCCTCTCACCTCGACCGAGACCAACGTCCGGCCAAACAACGGCTTCCCGACCTCTGTCCTCACCTGTGGTGCTTGGTGGCCCATTAGGCGCACGACGTCCACCATCACTGACCTTCACTGACTCTCAATCACCTCGGTCAAGTCATTCTACATCCAGCTCCGTCTCATCCCTTTTCTCCAACCTCCCCCGTTCATCCTTCGCGACAACCCCCTCGCCAAAGTCCTCAAGCCGCCCATCGTTCACATTCGACAAGCTGGACAAGCCCCGTTTCCCTACCTCCTCTGGCAACATAAAGAAGGTGTTCACGAACATCTTCAAGAAGAAAGAGAAGGAGGGAGGGTTCGCTTTCCCCGAGAAGGAGAAGGAGAGCAGGTTGGCGTATATTGGGTCGTCCCTTCGGCCGAACCTTGCCATACGAGGTTTCGGAAGACGGACAGCAGGGACGGGCTCGATCGATGCGACGCTTTCTGCACTCTCTCTCAATGGTCCTTCATCCGGAAGCCAAACCATCCTCAATTCTGAGCCAGATCCATTCGCGGCGACACCTCCATCCTCCGCTGGCATGCCACCTTCCTCTTCGGCCCCCGAGCCTCAGACGGCGTTGGATGGCTACTCGAGTATGTTCAACCCCCTGAAGGCCGCGTCGCGTTACCCAACACAACCCCTCTTCGGTGGGGCAGGGGAAGAACTCACCAGCGACGTCGACGCACCCTATATCGCTTATTAGTTATCGTATCTCACGTACTGTTGCTTTCATTCGATATTCGCTTCCCCAAGTCTGTCCGGATCTACGCATCACCTTCGCTCTTTGTATTTGTGCATTTTGTGCTTGTACCACTGGACTGATTTATCACATCCTCGGCGGCCTTCGTCATTCCGTACCGCATTCGAGGCTTGCTGGCCCGAGTTAACCCGAGGGGTACTCAGGCGTTGACGGGATTGTTGACTATAAGCGCTGGTGACCGAAATCCGGAAAGTTCGGAAAATATTCAGATGCTTCCGTGCTGCTCCGTTGGCTCTAACCAATCCTACCTTCTTCCTCCACTTCGTCCATCACCTCTTCCAACCAAAGGCCTTCGTCGCCATCCTAGAGTCTGTTAACCATCTTGTTGCTATGGGCCAAGCAGCTTCTCAGTCTGTCGTGTCATCCCCTGCACCGCCAGCCCAATGTCCGATTGACCATTCAGCAGTCAAGGCTGCTCCCGCAAAGTGCCCCATCTCTCATGACAAGCCCGCGACCTCCCCATCCGGCCCTCCACAGTCCTCCTTGAAGCCCGCGGAATGTCCCATCAAGCACGATTCGGACGGCCTCAACCCGCTGAACCAGATGCCGACGCTCTCGCAGATGCCCGCTGAGCAGCAGCTCGCCGCGCTCCCGACGCAGCGCGAGACGTCCACGATCCCGCGCGACGACGGGTCGAGGTGGGAGTACCCGTCGCCCCAACAGTTCTACAACGCGCTCGTGCGGAAGGGCTGGGAGACGCCGGAGGAACACGTCGAGACGATGGTGCAAATCCACAACTTCCTTAACGAGCAGGCGTGGCAGGAGATCCTCAAGTGGGAGCGTAAAGAGAACCCGTGCGTGTGCTCTGCGCTCTAGCTCGTTGAGCATCTTACTCATACATGGTTGCCTTTTCCTGTGCAGTGTTGCTGTCGAGCAGCCCCAGCTTGCACGCTTCAAGGGACGTCCTGGAGAGCTCTCGCCAAAGGCTCGCTTCTGGCTGTTCGCCGGCTGGCTGCTCCCGTCGCGATTCAAGTACGCCTTCTACACATCGTTTCAATGAATAGACTACTGACGCATCTTATAGCACCGAGCCGCCATTCGACCGCCACGACTGGATCGTCCGCAGGCCGGGAGGGGAGGAAGTTCGCTATGTCATTGACTACTACTCTGCACCTCCGGAGCCCGACGGGTCTCCTGTCTTCTCACTCGACGTTCGCCCCGCCCTGGACAGCGTTGGAAGCATCAAGCAGCGGATACAAGCCGCTACTGAGGATGTCTGGGCAGCCTTCCGCGAAGAGAACGCACGGAATAGCTCACAGAACGCCCAGAGATGATCTCCTCGCCTACAAACTCCATTCTCAGACTCTCTTAGACCTCTCGATTGGATTGTCCGGACTTTACATCCCCACTTCTTATTATGACATTCACGACCTCGCTCAAAAGTTGAATTGTAGTATTGAATTTCTATAATGCATTAGCGTAATACCCTATGCGATGACCATCGAGTGCACTGTCTAGGATCACATGCAGTCGAGCATTCCGAGCAAGTACTATACAAGGTATGAGCGGTGAGGGGGCGTGAGTATGATGCAAGTGGACCATGAAGTACTTGCGGATTAGTCTCGTGATGAATAGCAACTTTTGAGTACGGGCTTATGCGGGAGACTACAGATATTGTCGAGAGGATCTCCGACCCATCTGAAAAGCCGACTCAGCTTCGAGCACCGCTCGATAAAAACGTTAGACGTACTTCGACAATTTTCCAGCCGCCAGTGAGCTCATTGTCGAGCTCTTCCTCGAGTCGTGTGATGACGGCAGCGTAGTGACACTGCTCCACACGGTCCTCAGCACCGACCACAACCTCACCCGTCTTCGCGTTGCGGAAGAGCAGTATTTCTTGCGTCGCGAACGTGACAACGTAAACGGGGATATCATCCTCGAGGATCTTCCCGTGCAATATCTGTCCCATACACATGAGAGGCACCGGTCGCGACTAGGGACCAATGCAACATACCTCAACTGCGCGGATATCAAGGACCTTGCTATCGCTGACCAAGCCCTGCTTCAAATACTGCTCCATAGTCGCCCAGAGGACATTGTAGGTCTATGTCGTATGTCAGTCGACACATTCTTCGCTAGCGGGACTGCGCCGTACCTTCTCACCACACCACGCCTGCAATGCCTCCCTATCCGCGGTGAGGTACGCGTCGACGACCTCGGGAACGATATATTCTCGAAGCTCGCGCTCGAAGTTGCCGATATTGAAGGTCGGGTCCATAGCCTTCATGTATCGGTGCACCTGCGCGCTCTCGTTCTCGTCGAACCAGCTGCCGATAGTCGAGGTGACGCTCCGTAGCGACGAGATGACGGGGTTTTCGCTCTCGTCATACTGCTGCTTGAGCTCAGCGAACTGACGGAGGATAGGGTTCGTCTCTTTCAGCTGGTTCCACTTCTCTTGCCGTGGCGAATCCTTGTGTAAGACCATGGCTTGCCCAGCTCTGCGCGTCCCGTCTGGGTAAGAGATTGACTGAAGTAAGGATTGTCGATACGTACTCTGGATTCGCCTTGACGCGACTCATGCTATCCTTGCCGGCCTTTGCCAACCGGAGCTGCCTCCGTCTCCGACGCGCCTCCTTCTCCTCGAACCCACCGTGCTTCGAGGAGCCACTGTCATCCAATGCGTCCGCGATCGTGTCCGAGAGCGACTTGTACGCAGCGGTGTTGCGTATTGGCTCGGTCGTCTTCTCGATAGTTGATGACACGGCAGCCGAGGCACGGGAGATCTAGCGTCACAAGTGGCATAAGTACATGCGGAGAAGGCGAGAAATACCGACACGCACCGCGCGCATAAGCTCGCTCTCTTCCATGGTCCTCAGAGCCTCGCCGACGGCGTCACCGACCTTGATGCCAGCTTTACGGAGTTCCTCGGCAGCCGCGCGCAGCCGAGGGTTCTCCTTGATACTAGAGGTCAACTGCAGACACCGGTACGTCAGATACGGTACTTTTGCATGCAGCTACGGTCAGGCAGACATACCCTCGCACGCTCGTACGCTTCCTTAGCACGCTTCATTGCCTCCGAGTCCTGGAACTTCTCTACATCTCCCTGGAGCTGCTTGACGTTGTCCTGGAGCTCCCTGTTCTTCCTGAGTTCGTCCTTGAGGACCTCCACAAACGTCTGAAACGGCGACTTGGGAGGCTCATTTTGGCGACGAGCGGAAGAATGGAATGACGCGGAGGACGCGCCAGCTGAGAGCGCGGGGTGCAGAGGGAGTGAGCGAAGAGACTGCTTGCTGAGCAGGAGCGCACGGATTTGGGCAGGCGCGGCGGGGGTCAGGACCGCGCGGCGGAGATGACGAGGGAGCATTATGGGAGAGCGGTCGGTCGGGAGGAAGAAGGTGTAGAGGAGATGACCAGGTGTCGGTGACCGCTGAGTGTCCTCGTAGCCCGCGTCTGCAAACATTCTGCCACAGGCGCCCGTAATTGCATCACGTGCCTCCTCATCCGGGGTCAACAGGCGCTCGTGCTGCTACTGCGTCATTGAGCTCTGGTCACCGACCACGACGTTCCTTGAATATGCTCCGCCAATGTGCTACGCGTCTGTCGCGTCCATCTCCTCTGCGAGCGATTGCTATACGCGCGGACTGCTTTGCAACCTCTTCGGCCCGTCGTACTGACCGTGCTGTGATCTATGCCGAAAACGGGAACCCTGCTGAGGTCCTCAGAGTCAAGTCTTATGATCCACTACCTCCACCTCCCCCAGGCTCTGTCAACATCCGCTTCCGTCTCTCGCCCATAAACCCCTCCGATATTAATGTTGTGCAGGGTGTATATCCTGCCAAGCCCACTCAGCAGCACGTCTCGGGAGAGGATGTCTTCATTGGCGGGAATGAAGGACTGGCCGAGGTCGTAGATGTTGGAAGCAATGTCGACGGCCTCCATAAAGGCGACTGGGTCACACTTGGAAAGGCACAGTTTGGAACCTGGGCGTCCACACGCGTCATAAGTGCGGAGGACGTGATCAAGTTACCTGCGGGTGGCTTCAGTGAGGTCAACGCTGCTACCATCAACGTGGGTCGACGTTCCTCTGCATTCAGCCAAAGCTGATCAACATCCTATGTAGGTCAATCCCCCGACGGCGTATAACATGCTGCACCAGTTTGTTGACCTCAAAGAGGATGACTGGGTGTTACAAAACGGTACTCTTACCCTACAGCCTCGTTCGTATATGTGAGCTGAAGGAGATTGACTACTGCGTTCCTACAGGAGCTAATAGTGCGGTACGCAAGACAATAGCCGAAGCAGCACGAAATGAGCACTGACCGCTTGCCTTTCTGAAGGTTGGCCAAGCAGTGATTCAGATCGCCGCCCGCAAGGGTATCAAGACCATCAACTTCGTCCGGAGCAGGTACGTCTATATCAGCGATTGCATGCAGTGTTCCAATACTGAAAAATACAGACCTGACCTCGACAACTTAATCTGCTCGCTTACCCAACTCGGCGCGACACATGTGTTCACATACGACGCGCTGTCAGACAAGTCCTTGGCGAAGCATGTAAAGCAATGGACATCCAAGAGCGTAAGCCTGTCCATTGTTAGGTTCCGCGAGGGATCTGAATGTCCTGTCCCAGCCTATCCGTTTGCTACTGAACTGTGTTAGCGGTCCTGATACCACCGCTATGACGCGCCTCTTGGGCGACAACGCGCATCTAGTCTCGTATGGGGCGATGTCTAAAAAACCTCTCTCCTTGCCGACTTCTCTATTCATTTTCAAGAATCTAACCACCCACGGATACTGGCAGCACCGCTGGTACCAGGAGCACTCGCGACAAGAACGCGAGAAGCTCATGCGGACGCTTGCTAACTTGAAGGTAAGTGACATTGTCCCAGCAATGCCCCAAAGCGCAGTATCGACTGATGTGGCCAATTGGGCAATTTGCAGCTGAAAGAACCGGAACACGAAATCCTGGATCTCTCTGGCGAGCCTAGCGACGAGGCGGCTACCAAGAGATTGCGGGATACCCTCACTAAGATAGAAGCGGGCTTTAGCAAGAAAGTACTACTCCGACTCCAGTGATAGCCCCTGCAACCGGAACCAGGGCAGCACGAAGAGGCACGGAAGGAGTCATGTTGTATACCGGGATGCGTTGCTTCATTCCGAATGACGTTGTGTGCTCTCCCATCTGCAGGGAAACGAGTTCCGAAGGCCAGCCCAATATATACCTACACTCATATCGACAGCAGGACATTAGTGCATTAGTGCATTTTCCTCTCCTCGAAGAACCGCTGCGATCCGTAGCAGGTCAATGTCAGCCATTTGAGGAGCGGAGAAGCGACGCTCACCTTAAGATGCCTCATCTGCCACACGCACGTCGCGATCAACACGCCGATCTGCACCACCGTGTACCACACCGCCTTCGAGTTTGTGGACTCGCTGAGGTCCCGGAACGCGGCCTCGCGCTCGCGCTGGTACTGCTGCTCGCGGCGGACGTCCTCAAGCTTCATGTTCAGGTCCCGCAGCTTCTGCGAGAGCTCGGACACGTGTGAGCGGTCCTGCTCCGTGTCCGGTTTCGTCTTCCCGACGACGATATCGAGGTGCAAGCGAATGTGTGTTGTCGAGAACCATGTGGTGCCATAATTGCTCGAGAGACAAATTGAGTGGTCCCCGGAGTCGTGCGAGGTGAACGTGAATTTGCCGTCTGAAGGCCCGCGTGTCTTGACGACGTTGTGTCCCGTCTCGAGCTCCTGTATACGTGCAAAGGACACACAGAACGGGTTAAGCGCATGGACGCATATAGGGAGAAGATGTGGTCATGCGACTCACGTCAACTTCGACCAAAATACCGAGGTTGGTGTTCTCGACGTATTTCTGCTCCTGTTCTGACCATTCGAGGGCTTTGTAGTGGCCTGCGTGGTCGCGCGGGGACATGAGCACGAGAGCGGTTATGTCGGAGTGCCACATAGCACGCACCCTCTACCACCGTGTCCGTCGGGAGCTCCTCAATGAAACATCGTTTCTCGTTGGTGTCCAGGTAGAAGTGTAATGCATTAGCGACGGCGGCGAGCACGAGGAGCAGACATAGTGAGACGAGCGGGTGTCTCCGCGGGGTGGCCATGGAGGGGCGTGTCGTGGCCGTCGGTTGGTCGTGACGAGGAAGAGGGATGTACCGTGGGAACAGCCTTGGCGGCCAGATCTTGCCTCCAGATTTTTGGCTGCGTTTCGCATCCATCCCTCATGCTGTGAGCCTGACAGCGCTCTCCTAGAAATTGCTCAGCCCTCTACTGTTCCCGGTACGCTGCCCAGAATGCCTCCTAGCCGGTTCGAGCCGTCCTCCATCAAGAACAAAGTCAAGCGCGAGGAGATTGCGCGCAAGCAGAAGAAGGAGAAGCGGCAGGGCAAGCTGCAGCGGAGGCTTGCACAAGCGAAAGCAGAGGCCGATGATCCCCTTTTAAAGAAAGTATGTTACAATCGTGTTTTCATCACAAGAGAGAAGATCTTGAATATCCGACTGCGTTGATAGAAACGTCTTACTCAAAATGTGCCCCGCACGCTCGACAACACTCGCGAATATGACCCTTCCATGCTCACCGCGAATCCGAATGCCGAACCTGAAGCGGGACCGTCTAGTCTCCCGCAGGAAGGAGAGGAAACGGACCAACCAGTCGTTCAGCCTGAAGACGAGTCCGCGGCCGATATTGCTGCCGACCCGTTCGCCGAGTACTTCTCTGGTGCCCTTGACCCGAGCACCCCACCAAAAGTCCTCATCACGACCTCGCCAAAAGCAACCCGCTTGACATATGACTTCTGCGACGAGCTCGTCGGGGTGTTCCCGGGAGCGGAGTTCATCAGGAGGAAGAAGGGCAAGGGTTTCGAGATGGGGAGGATTGCCGGTTGGGCTGCGAACCGCGACTACTCCCACCTCGTTGTGGTCAACGAAGATATGAAGAAGCCAAGTGAGTTCCGAGAGAGCGCTTCCACTGGTAGATAGCTATTGACATGAATCCCAGATGCTCTGACGGTCGTTCACCTCCCTGAGGGACCCACCGCCTACTTCAAGCTCACGTCTATTGAGCTTTCCCAACAGATCTCGGTGCGTGAACAATCTTTGCCGTTGGCGATCACCGATACTCAACTAGGCCTCTTCTCAGGGCCATGCGCGTTCGACGGCCCATTTCCCCGAGCTCGTTCTGAACGGGTTTGTTACCCGCCTCGGCCACACCGTCGGCCGCCTCTTCCAGACATTCTTTCCTCCTATGCCGGAGTTCCAGGGCCGGCAAGTCGTGACATTGCACAATCAGCGAGATTTTCTCTTCTTTAGGCGACATCGGTACGTATTGAGCCCGTCGTGCCTGGTGCCTCAGTGTCACGGTTTCCTTACCGGACGCGTGCACTACACAGATACGCATTCCGGTCTACAGAAAAGGTGGCACTGCAAGAGATCGGGCCCCGATTCACGCTGAAATTACGGTACCTCAAGAAGGGGCTTCCTGCGGTTAAGAACCTGGGCGCCCCCAGCAAACCCTTGGAGTTCGACACTGGCGAGGATGAGGAAGCCGAGCGGAAGGATGCGCCCGAGGAAGGTATGGCGATAGACGGAGAGTCGGAAGCTGGCAAGAAGAAGGTCCTCCCTCCGACTGATGATGAGTACCTATGGATATGGAAGGTTAGTGTCAGGCGCCTTCTGTATGTTACATTGGGCTGACATCTGCCACAGCCGGAGCTGGAGACTACAAGACGGACATTCTTCTTGTAGGTCCGTCGTTTATGTTGACGTCCTAGTTGTATATCATGTCTATCGTATCGGACTGCCTCAGCTGCACCTCTGAGTGTTCGGTCAAGGCACCCTCTTCGCCATCAGGAAAGGCCGCTGAGGGCAAAAATTGACTTATTGGCCTTAGCATGAATCTTCTGGCATCCTCCTAGCTCAACGTTGTAGGCGCACCTAGGACGCACTTAGGCTATGTGTAGGGCAGCGGCCTCGGTAAGACACGAGTCTCTCACTTCGAACCAGCGGCTCAGCGATTCTTCGGCATCATATTGAGAGGAAAAGTATTTGTCATTTATCCCAGCACGTACAGACACTATAGACATCGAGAGGCTAGACACTTTTGCGGCCGCGGACGACTCGCCCCACTGCACACTACGCCTTGGGTGAAGTCAATTGTCGATCAAGTGGTCGATCTGCGCAAAGCACTCACTTAGGAAGTGTAGGTCGAGCCGATGGGACCGAACTTGATGTTGGAGAAGATGACGGTCGCGTCGGGGCTCTGCGACTCGACGTCTGAGGGGACACCGGAGGTCGTGGGGCAAGGGCCACGAGCGACACCCGGCTGGGACGGGTCGGCGTCGGTGGGGTAGTCAGAGTCGAGCCAGAGCATCTGGGCCGCGTAGTCGTCCCAGATGGACATGACCAAGGCCATACCCTGGGCGAAGGCGTCGCCCATGACGGGGAGACCGCCGAGGTTCTCGAACGAGTTGGTGTCGCCGAACGCCGTCTTCTGCGCGTTGCAGAAGTCGTCGGTGATGGAGTCGTACGCGTCCAAGCCCGCGATGCTCGCCTTCGAGTTCGCGATGACCTTCCCGTTCTGAACGTAGAGGCGACGGATCTCGGAGAGGGTGCCGGAGGTGGTGTTATCCGAGGTCAGGAACTGGGTGACGACGGTGAACTTGGAGGAGGTGTCGACGGTCTTGCCTACACCAAGGAACGTCTGGTCGCCCATGCGGAAGGAGTTGAAGTCGCAGCCGTCCTTGTCGCAAATACCGTCGTAGCGCTCGTCGCCATCACCGCACTGGGTGCCCGAGCAGCGAGTCTGGCCCTGGACGTTGCAGACGTGGGGAGTCACGGCGGCACCGTTCGAGTTGGCCTCCCAGACGTCCATCTCGTTACAGCACGTTCCGTATTGACCAGTACCCGCGTTCGGGTCGTTAGCCGAGCCGGTCCAGTTGAGGATGTTGGCCTAGAGTAAAGATCAGCATCGCGTCAAACAAGTTCTGTGGGCGTTCATCAGCTCACCTCGCCGTTGATAAACTTGATGTCGTGCGGGCACTGGGTATCACAGTAACCCGTACCGTAGGCAGAACCAGCCTTGTTGTTGGGGAAGCGGGACTTTCCACCGTCGGAGTCCATCTCGACGAAGTAGAGCGCGCCATTGAGACCGCAGGGGAGCTGGGACATGTCGACGTCGAACGTGAACTCCTGATTCTTGAGGTTGAACATCTCATAGGTAGTGTCGTCTTCCGAGAGAAGGTAGACGCGGGAGCCGACATTCTTCTGGGCCGACTGGGTCACGAATTTGAGACTGAGGGAGTTGCCGTTGGTGGTGATACCGTAGGTGCCTGTGTGAAACATGTTCGGTCAGGAACGTGAATTCGCAGCTTGCCATATCTTGCAAACTTACCAGCATAGTCTGCACCGTCGAGAGCGCAGTTCTGCGCGCAAGTGACAGGGTCGGGGCACAGTGAAGCGTCCCAAGTGTTGCCCGTGTAGCAATTAGTGCTGCTGCTGGTCGAATGGAGCCAACGCCAGTTTGAATCGAGCACGACCGATCTCTGCAGGGTCTCGCAGCTACCACCGGTGGAGCATTGCGAGATGCTCAGCTTGGGATGGGTCTCGGCGGTGAGAGTGCCGACTTGCTGACCGTAGGTGATCGCAAGGAAGGAGAGCGAAAGCAGAGCGACGGAGGGGAACATGTCGGTCAGCTAGGCGTTGAGTTGTTGTCGTCGAGAGAGCGACTGCTGAGTCGATGAGGTCGGAGGCCTCGCAGCATTGCTTTTATACTTTCATCGACGGAAAAAATCCGGCAGCCAAAGGAAGTCAACGCTGCATCAAGAAGTGGGTCACGAAGCTGCCGCATAGCGTCGTTGCGGAGACGCAGCTGTCAGAGCCACTACCATCTTGAGTACAACGAAGTGGGAGACCGAGGTGAATCCGAGACCATAATGTGAGCCTGCACAACGAAGCGCATTCTGAACAGAGGCATCCTAGACTGATGATTGTATACGTACCGAAGAGAGGCCGTCCGCTGCTGCGCACATGAGACAAGGATAACCGTAGCTCGGCAGGCAGGCTCTGCGAAGCCAGACTGTCCAGCTGAAGACGCACAGACGAATTGAAGAACGAGTGATATAATTAGTTCGGACACGGCCGACGAGTACCCGCGGTAGGTAAGGCCAACCCTAGAATGTGTCATGGGCATGATCAATATCATTCAGGATCGCAATTCGCCCGACCCCAGATTCATACCTTCTCATGGGTACTCCGCGTGGTGTTGTGCAGTTAAGGCCTTTTGACCTTCATCAACGTCACACAGCACGGTTAAAGTTCGGTTCCTGGACAGAGATGAGCATGGTGCCGATTTGTCGGCTCTACCCACTCCACCTACGTGCGCACACGACTTGAAAACGACAATCATGTATCGAGGTTCTCGTAACTTCTTCACCGCGACGTCGCGACAGAAAACTCTTATCATGGCATTGAGCGGGTCAAACTAGTAGAAGAGAGAGCATTCGAGATGAGTGCAGAAGAACCTCCATGTTCGGAACCTAGCAATATACACACTTTGAATTGATTGGATGTACCCCATAACGGTATGGGGAGGTTGATCCTCTTCGAATGCTGCCTAATCTTGCCGCACCTTCCTGTGCATCCAATAGACGTTCTTTTCGGGGGCAATACGCCATAGAACTCCAAATATGGCTGCCTATTCAGTCTATTCTGGGTTCTAATAGACCTGCAGACACGGACCGTCCAACCGTCGGCCACATCACAACAGGGTAAGTTCTCAGGAAAAACTCTGGAGATGTGAGGCGGTGCGAAGCAGCAGCAGGGGTCGCTCACCATCGCTGCACATGCGGCATGATCCTGTGGGCGATCTTCGTTGCTGTAGCGGGGAACTGGTACCAGCTGGTACCCCGGCGACCCACTCCCGACTCTTGTATACAGTCGACACCCTCTTAACCCATAGCCCTCGGGACAGGCCCAAATATATGGGTTTTGAGGGGTTATGGGCTACCAGAACTTTAGCGCCTCATAAGCGCCCTGATAAGTCCCAGTTAGCGAGGGCTGAACAGGCGTCTACTGACCCTTTGAGGGAGCGCTATGGGATTTCGAACACACTAACCTACTCACAACATGGTCGAAGCGTGGATGGACACTGGGAGGACACTGGGAAGAATGTGTCAAGTATTTTGTGGGTTATTGATGAGCAAAATCTCAGTGTGACCACTATTACCGTATGGGTTTTGAGCCCTAGAAGGCTATGGGTTATGGGGTATTGGGGACCTATGGGTTATGGGGTCGAATTCCCCCTATCCCGACTTGGGAAAGCCAAAATCCTATGGGTTTTCGGAGTTTATGGGTTACCAGGGGTATGGGTTAGGAGGGTGTCGACTGTACTGCTCATCGATTCGGTGACAGAATCCCCAGGTAGCGGATCAATGGACAAAGCCCACTACCTCGGAGGGGCGGGCGTAATCTTGCATCGCACAGTACATCGAATGCACAAGACAAGGCCGCCTTCATCATCGAATCCGAGAATAGAATGAATGGGGACAAAATTGGATGAAGGCTGCACAAGGATGTGCAGGCTGGCGACTCGGTCCGATACTCGGTGTACAGCGTGCCACTGTCTAGAAGGCATCTCGTAATAATGTCCAGGGAGACAAAGGGTTGTAATTATCTTCGAGTCATTCGCATCTACCGTCTCTGCATGCGATCAGGCAGCCGCATCTTCATGGCTAAGTCCTGAGCATTCATATGGATACATTATGGAAACCCACTCACGTATCGCTCGTCACGGGGATGTCGATGATGAAGTAGTGTCAGTCAGGATCGTTGCAAGCTATTCGTGCGTGAACGGGTGTGTCACATTGTCTGCGCGGACGGTGGACTCGTGGCAGGGGGATAGACGCCGCTGCCCATGCCCGAACGCGGGAGAGTGGACGCCGGATGGCCTACATAGAATTCAGCGTCTAGCCTACCTCGTCCCTTCCTCCATCTCACATTGTCCATTGCTCGACCGCTTCGACCTGCAGCATACTAGGTAGCACTCATTTGGAGGAAGTGTCTTACCATGAACGTCTGGGTACGACTACGGACTTCTGTTACTTAGGCAGTTCGCTCATCGCGTGTTCAGACTGAGCACCGCAATCCGGAGGGTCGCACATATTGGTTCAACACCAATACGAGGGAGAGCGTATGGGAGAAACCAGACGGTGAGCGACCGTCGCATGTTGTCAGTTGTGGATCTAACTGTTTTCCAATAGATCTGAAGACTCCTTTCGAGGTATGCATATATTGGGCAAATCGGGAGGGAGTGTCTCACACAAAAGTTATTTTGCACTTGCAGAAAGCCCTCAATCAGACGAAGTGGAAAGAATACTTCTCGGGAGGACGGAAGTACTACTATAATGTACGTCTGAGCTTCTGTCTGCGGGAGTCAACATCTCACTTCTCCTGCTGTGTCCAGACGGAGACGAAGGAGTCAAAATGGGACATGCCAGATGAGTTGCTCTTACTTCTAGAGAAGGTCGAAAAGGAACGGAAGGCAGCGCCTCAGCCCGCCTTAGCACTTGTGTATGCACCCGTCTACTTCTCTGCTGCCACTAAGATCTCACTACACGTGTCTAGTCCAACCGGCGCACCCGGTGGCTTTGCCGCAGCAGGCGGCGCTGCTCCGACACAAGGTGCTCCCAACGCTCTCGCTGGGACTGACCCATCCTCATTCCCACCCGGTTCCCAGCCGCAACTCAACGGTCAGAATGGTGCCATAGGCCACCATACTGGCGTTCTTCCTTACGCCCCGTCGAGCGTACTCCCTCCACGCCCTAATCTGCCTGATGACCCGGTCATTCCTCACAACGGCTTTGCAACTGTGGAAGAAGGCGAGAAGGCGTTTGTTCACCTGTTGAGGAAGGCGGGCGTAGATGCGAACTGGACGTGGGATCAGACTATGAGGGCTATCATCACTGATCCCCTCTATAAGGCGCTGAACACGCTGGCGGAAAAGAAGGCGGCGTGGCAGAAGGTACGTCTTGCAGTTGCATAGTCTCCGTCCATTGCACTCAATTTGTGCACTTTAGTACGTGGATGGACTTCGGGCTAAGGAGCAGGAAGAGCGGGAGGCCCGTCTTTTAAAGCTCCGTCCATCCATCCGCAACATGCTGAAAGGAAATCCTAATGTGTTCCACTACACGACCTTCGCCACTGCTGACAAGCTGTTCGCTCAGCATCCAATCTGGCAGCAGGCAAAGGTTGAGGCAGAACGAAGACTCATCTTCGAAGAGTACGTTGCTGAGCTCAAGCAGCGCGAGGTGGTGCGTAATCAGTTTGATCGCGCTGCATGCAGCTCGAGTTCATCGAGTTTATCCTTTCGCAGCAAGAAAGCCGTGCTGCCCGTGCGCGAAGTATCTCCAAGATCGTAGCGTTGTTCAAGCGTCTTGACGTGGACGTCCTCACGAAGTGGCGGCAAGCACATCACATGGTGGTCGACTCTGACGAGTGGAAGGATGACCCTGAGCTGCAGCAGCTGCCCACCCTGGATATCCTCCTCGCCTTCGAAGACTACAGTCGAGTTCGTGAGCGTGAGTTTGAGGAGCAGATGCGGCGTCGCCAAGTTGAGAAAACGCGCCGAGAGCGCAAGGCCAGGGAGGCGTTTAGGGCGAGTTGGCTCCAGATCTTCCGTCACGCCAACAAAGGACTCATTTGTACGGTACAGGAATTGCTCAATGGGCTTGAGAAGTCGGGCGAGATCAAGGCACGCACCAAGTGGAAGCACGTCTACCCCACCTTCGCCAACGACAAGCGGTACCTTGACATGCTCGGTAACCCTGGCTCTAATCCAATTGAGCTGTTTTGGGACATCGTCGATGCACTCGATCAGAAGTTGGAGGCGAAGATAGCTATCGCGGAGGGCGCCATCAAGCGGTACAACAAGGACCTCGAAGACAAGATGAAGGAAGATGGCGACGCTACTGGTGCTGATGGCGCGGCGGCTGAGTCTAAGCCCTTTGAGGTCAGCTCGGAGACGACCGAGGAAGAGTTCCTAGCGATAGTCAAGGCAGATCCGGATGAGAGCATCAAGACGCTCTCGGACGAGGACTTGAAGGAAATATACCACTCCGTATGTATCATGTGATCGTTCTCCATCTCCACCCGCTGATTGTATGACTGGTTTAGCTGCACGATGTCGCGGTAAAGAAGCAGGCAGATGAGAAGCGCCGCGCGGAACGGAAGCAACGGCACCTCCAAGATGATCTTCGATACGCCCTCAAGAAGGTGCCCGAGCTTCACGACGCCAACCTGTCGTACGATGAGGTAAGCCGCCGGTTTTGCTGGTAGAACGTACATACTGAAGAGTGTCTTTCAGGCTGTTCCCTATATGCAAGAGCTTCCGGAATACAAAGCGATCGAGGACGACGAAGGGCGGAAGGCGGCGTTCGCGAAGTTCGTCAAGAGGCAGAAGGCAGGTTGATGCGATGACTTGCATGTAAGTTGTTTGACTCATCTGTATCTCGCACATTCACAGGAACGCTTGCGAGAGCGTGAACGTGAGGCGTCCGAAGACGGGGCATCCACTACAAGCCGTAGGAGGAAGGAGCCTGCAAGGGAACGCGAAGCTGATCGCGACCGCGAACGGGACAGAGACCATCGTGACCGAGATCGCGACAGGGAGCCTGAACGCGACCGGCACCACGACCGCGATAGCAGGAGTGACCGAGGTCGGGACAGAAAGCCTCACGACCACGACAGCAGTCACGCGCGCCACTCCGACAGGGACTACGCTCGGGACCGCGACTACTCAAAAGACAAACTATACAAAGACAGAGAACGGGAGCGGGACAGGGATCGGGACCGTGACCGCGACAGAGACTACTACAGCAAATCTTCTAGACACCGCGACCACGACAGAGACGATCGGCGCCGTAGCGAGCATAGGAGCGGCCGTGAGTGGGATGATGGTTATAGCGGACGCGACAGTGTGCCCCCGCACAAGGAACGAGAGCGGGAGCGAGGCGACTCCCTCTACCGCGAGCCGGATCCTCGGGATAAGCGTGATCGTGGCACGTACGAGGACCGGCCGCTCGATGAACGAGACCAGAAGGTATGCATCTCATTCGTTCTTACGTACTTACTACAGTGCCTTACACATTTATGTTCCATGCAGAGGCCACGTTACAGCGTGCCCCCAGAAGCTGCCACGGTTGTCACAGCCGAGCCGGTCGAGCCACCTCCGCGTGCTGAGACTCCAGAGGAAGGCGAGATATAATACGCAAGCATGTGTCATCGTGCCGTGGATAGATTAGTATGTCATGTATGCTATGCTGCTATGGGACCCATGAACGCGAGTAATACTATGACGATGGGTTCTCTACAATGTCAATGGGACCAATGCGCAGACGAGTGTATGTTTGCTTATGCCTGACGGTGCGCTCGTAACCCTTTCTCCTCTTCTTCTTGAAGATAACCTCCATCTTGCCCTTGGTATGCTCAACGACCGTCGCTTCCACCTTGACCTGCTCTGGAGGTATGGTAGGGTTGCCACGGATCGTGTACTCGCGTGAGCCGATCTCGTGGATGTCGGACAGCTTGAGGACGTCGCCGACTTGTACGTCGTTAAGACGTGGCACGGTCAGAAGGTCACGAGGTGTGAGGAGGTATTTTCTGCCGGCCAGGCTGGCAATCACGTAGTGAGATGGTTGTGAACGGAGCAGGGAAAGGGCATTGGGCGTCGTGGATGGAGAGCCGGTTTGCGTGTGCAGCGCGCGTGCAGCGACACCGCGCAGGGTTGCTGCAATATCAACATGAGTCAACATATGAATATAGGGCGCAGGACTACGCTGAAGGAGAACTCACGTCGCAGGAGAGAAGCCATTGCCGACGAGCGCGACAGCGGCGACCGCGAGGGCAATGGATGGGCTCGGGAGAGCCGGAATCGGGAAATTGGCGCGGCGCTCGAATTGACGTTATGTAAGGCAAACTTTGGTGACCCGGGTTGTCCCTACGGCCGAACGACATCTCATCCTCCCACTTTCCTTTCTCCTCCTCGAACGATGCACAGAGTCGCCCTCAGGAACTCCGTCCGCGCAGCTGCGCTGGCCGCTACCAAAGTGCGCTTTCAAGTTTGCCTATCATTTCCCCAAGTTTTTCCGTGCTCATTGGCACTCTAATTGAAACAGAGCGCTGCCCGCAGCACGCCTGCTGTTTCTCGTTCATACGCGACAGCAAAGGCCGGTATGTCTAGCCAGCTCATATTGTGTTTGCTTGCGTCTCACAAACTGTCTTTTCTCCTCTTTTACGCACGCGTTGCAATGATCTCACTGGGACACTCGTGACACGTCACGCGCAGCTGCGTCTGAGGTCTCTTCGATTCTCGAGTCCCGCATAGCTGGCACTTCCGTGGGCGCAAATGTGGAGGAAACCGGGCGCGTCTTGAGTGAGTGCGACGCGTTGGAGGGCATGACTAGAGCTGTCGCTGATTGACGTGTCTCCTGCAAGGCGTTGGTGACGGTATCGCACGTGTCTGGGGTCTCAAGAATGTGCAGGGTACGCCGCATCTCATCATGCGTACGCTGCCAGCGCATTGACACTGTATCTGTATCGTCGTCTACAGCCGAGGAGATGGTTGAGTTCTCTTCTGGTATTCGCGGCATGTGCCTGAACCTGGAGGCCGACAACGTCGGTGTCTCTATCTTCGGTAACGACCGTGCCATCAAGGAGGGCGACACCGTCAAGCGTACCGGCCAGATTGTCGATGTCCCTGTCGGCCCTGAGCTCCTCGGCCGTGTTGTCGATGCCCTGGGTAACCCCATTGACGGCAAGGGCCCCATCAAGACCTCTGAGCGCCGCCGTGCTCAGCTCAAGGCTCCCGGTATCCTTCCCCGTCGCTCGGTCAACCAGCCTATGATGACTGGTATCAAGCCCATCGACGCCATGGTTCCCATTGGCCGTGGCCAACGTGAGCTTATCATTGGTGACCGTCAGACTGGTAAGACCGCTGTTGCCATCGACACCATCCTCAATCAGAAGCGTTGGAATGAGGGCAACGAGGAGGACAAGAAGCTCTACTGTGTCTACGTCGCCGTCGGTCAGAAGCGTTCCACCGTTGCTCAGCTCGTTAAGACCCTCGAGGAGAATGACGCTATGAAGTACACCATCATCGTTGCTGCTACTGCTTCAGAGGCTGCTCCTCTCCAGTACCTCGCGCCCTTCTCCGGCTGCGCTATGGGTGAATGGTTCCGTGATAACGGCAAGCACGGTATGCAGAGTCATAAATATCGAGACCCTAGATAGCTTCAGCTGATCATCTTGGACATGTCCAGCCCTCATCATCTACGACGACTTGTCAAAGCAGGCTGTCGCTTACCGTCAGATGTCGCTGCTCCTTCGTCGTCCTCCCGGTCGTGAGGCCTACCCCGGTGACGTCTTCTACCTCCACTCTCGTCTTCTCGAGCGTGCTGCGAAGATGAATGAGAAGTTCGGCGGTGGATCCCTCACTGCCCTGCCAATCATTGAGACGCAAGGTGGTGATGTGTCCGCCTACATTCCGACCAATGTCATCTCTATCACCGATGGTCAGATCTTCTTGGAGGCAGAGCTCTTCTTCCGTGGTGTCCGTCCCGCCATCAACGTCGGTCTTTCCGTCTCCCGTGTCGGTTCTGCCGCCCAGACGTATGTAGAATTTGTAGCGGTGACGAATGCACTCACTGACTGATGACTTTTATAGTAAGATCATGAAGAAGTTCGCTGGCTCTCTGAAGCTGTACCTCGCTCAGTACCGTGAAGTCGCTGCATTCGCCCAGTTCGGCTCCGATCTCGATGCTTCCACCCGCTTCCTCCTCTCCCGTGGTGCTCGCCTTACGGAGCTCCTCAGTATGTAGCTGTGCCTGCAGTCGCAAGTGTCTTCGCTAACCCCTTGACAGAGCAGGGCCAGTACCAGCCCTTGGCGATGGAGATCCAGGTCCCCATCATCTACGCTGGTGTGAATGGTCTTGTACGTATCTTCAGATTCGTGGGGTTATCCTGCCTTAACGCCGCCACTGTTTTCAGCTCGACCCCATTCCCGTCGACCAGATCACCCGTTGGGAGGCTGAGTTCCGCGCTCACCTCACCTCCGCTCAGAGTGCCCTCCTCCAGGAGATCTCCAAGGGCCAGATCACTCCTGAGATTGAGTCGCAGATCAAGAAGGTCGTCGAGGACCACGTTTCTTCCTTCACCTCGTAAGCGAGACTAGACGGTAGACCGGCGACAAAATGTTATTAGCACTGCATTATCTTACCTACTATCATGTCTCACGTGCAATGGAGACGCGTACTATGCATAGTGGCCTAATCGTAAAATGAGCATGTGTGCTATGCGCATGAATAGTTGTAGCGAAGTGCGTTGTGTCCGAAGGTGAACAACCCCACACATTGAAGTCTTTTGGTATGGTATGGAATACGCTCACATTTGTTGGGAATCGACGCTCCTTACTGTAACTTTGAGACGGAATGCCACAGCGTGATCTCGAGACCGCCCGATTGAGCCAGGCTCCCATCTATTGCAATGGGAAATATACAGATGAAGTTGGCCCATAGGTGTTAGACCAGTGTGGAAAAAACATACAGTTCTGCCCAGAACTTCTAGTGTGATGGTGCACTCGTACAATTGGTAATCGACGTGCTACACCCGACCCAGGCCTTCTTCGCCACATTGTCAAGCTGTCCCGACACAGAGGGATCCTCTTCCTATTGCTCATCTTCCTCCTCGGACGGCGGATCATCGAACTCATAGTCGTCGCCGTCGATGTAGTCGTCCTCCTCGACCTCCATGGACTCCTTGAGCTATAGGGTGGGATATATGAGCTAATGGCCTGGGAGATCGAAGGAGCTGGTGAATGCCGCATACCATCTCAAGGAGTTCATGGCATTCATTGAGGTGAGCCATCACGATACCTTGACCTTCAGGGATAGAGCCGTCGACGCCAATGAATTTGCCATCCTTGCGCATGGAGTCTATCTGATGCAAAGCGAGCTGATACTGTCAGAGTCGTCAGTACATCGATGAGTAATATGGAAGCGTAATAGCACTCGACAGCAGTACGTACCGGGTAGAGGTCGCGCGGGCTGAACGGGCCGCCATACTTCAGAACCTCATTGAGACACTTTTTCACCGTCGACAGCTTGTTCGCCTACGAGACAGTGACGTCAGAGAGGGATGACGACTCATCGCAGGAACGGGGACTGACTATGGGCATCAGCTCCTCGGATACTGGCTCGCTCGATGAGAGTAGCCGGTATATGAGACCGTAACATCGCCGCAGGAGATATAACAGGACCTAACAATCCGAGTCGGGATCCGCTTGCAGGTGTAGTGGCTTGTGACTTACATATTGTCCCTCCGGTCGATTGCCGTCGGCGTCGACGAACTTGCCATCTACCCGCATCTTATCGATCTCCTGGAGACTGAGACTGTAGTTCCACAGATCCGTTTCGCGGAGACTCCACCGGTGCGTTAGGACCTAGCAAACGCCCGTCACCGCCGATCAGTAGAGGCTCGCGGGAAGACAATCGCACATCGAACCATGCCGGATACGGCTACGTACCAATTGCTCTAGCTCTTTCCGAATCTCGCTTAGTCGGTCATAGATGGGTCGCAGAGACGACGCAACATTCTTTGACTCGTCCTGCGCACGAATCTCTTGCACAATTTCGAAACATTCCTCCAGAAGAGAAGAACAGATAGCTTGGGAGGCTGGCACAGAGCCTCCAGGACCTAAAAACTTGCCGTCTACACGTTTCCTAAATATCGCACGCCACGCGAACCCACGTTAGGGGTGAAAGGTTGGAGATGCGGAGCGTCAGGATGTGCATGCTGGTAAGTAAAGAAAAATGTGTCACTCAACGAGTCGATTTTTCGCAACTCCTCCTGGATGGGCTTCAGCTCTGCCTTAACGCGAAGACCATCCTTGTCCCTGACTCCCTCTGCCGTCGCGACCCTGGGCGTAGGCGTGCTTTCGCGCGTTGGCGTCCTCGAGTTGGGTTCGCTGACAGACCCCTCGGGCTCGGTGTTAACGGCCTTGCCCTTGTAATCAGGCAATTCCGCCTTTGCCTGGGACCATGCAACCTCCCTTGCAGTTTCCTTGGCTGCAAGTGCAACGAGCTGTCTCCGAATGTTGACCAGTCGTTCATGGATGGGGATGAGTTCGGGAGAGAGCACGGCTAGCGAGTCCTGCATTTTGCGGAGGAGGTTATCTGGAAACGTGGCGGAGATCAGCATTCAGGACGCGCACGACTCGGTCGAAGGATGGAGGACCTGGAAACGTGGGTGTGACCTTCAGGAGATATTACCGCCAGAACAAGGTGAGGAGATCAACTGATGATGGGAGTTCGGGAGGCGACAGTGAGATCAGAACTCTAATGGATGATAGGACGTACGAGTGACCACGAAGGCGAGACATGCAACATGTGACGGGCAGGCGGAGACGGGGAGCAAGGAGAAGGGTAGCATACAATCACTTACCGCACTCATTGAGCTGTCGTTCGAGGAGCTTGGTCATAGCGGGAGGATGCTTTCCGCTCTCTACGTCGGCTTGTAGGATGTTCCTGAAATTCGAGATTGTGAGGATATTGTGCTATGTACTGAATACGTAAACATTATTGGCAGTTGCCTGGCCTGTACAGACTATCACTCCACGCATAACGACGCGAAAGCCTCGGCCTGATGACGGGATAGGACGAGAGACAATCAACTCACCGAAGCTCTGCTAGTCGTCGATGGAAGGGGGCAAGATCGGACTCATTGTAGACCCCTGACTCGTCCATATGGTCGAGGATACCCTGACAGAAAACGATGAGCATTGCCATTCGGTCATAACGAGCTGTCTGCTGGGCCGGAGCGCAACATGGTGCCAGCATCCGGGGAAAAGTGATGAAAAATGAGAGCTGCATGGTGGGCATGATGGAAATTTTGTCTGCGTCTGTCTGTTCACGGATACAGGCCTCTTTATACCCGCCAGAATACGTTGTGCTTCGTCGCAACGCCCCGCATCCGTCACCTGTGAGGGCAAAGATCGGTTGCTCGCCCGTACCTCCGAGTTCTGAAGCCACAGAACACAACAGAAGGCCGACCGAGCTCCAAGCGAGACAAGTAAAACGGGCGCGGCATCTTCGCTGTTCGCAGATCGTCATTGTATGGTAATCGCTAGCGTTCCGGAATACGCCCGCGTGGGTCGCCAGCTCCCATGAAAAACTCCGAAAGACGTGATTGGCAGGAACAAGTCTGTCCGTAGGTGGCCTAGGAGGGCCCGTACTCGCAATCAGGGCAGCCTTATCTCTCTCGCTTGCGCATGTCCGGGACCCGGGACGAGAGAAGACATCCAGGAGTGAGGAGGCTTTCATATGAAAGAACGTTGCCGCTGGCCGAGCTGGTTGCAAGACAACTCAACAAAGCGCTCCCTTTCTATTCTCGACGGGAGATCGTCGCAACTATGTACCATTCAGGAGATGCTTCGAGACAACATCTTTTCAGCCACCCGGATAAGCAATAGACGTAACATTTCCACTTGTTGTGGTAGAGATGGCTTCATGGAGTCAAGCTGAACTTCTTGTTTCGCCACAGGCAACTAGTCCCATAGGCGAGAGAACAATGCAGTCTCCGTCAACAAGCAGATGTCATGACAAAGACTGAACTATCCTCTTGGACGCGAAAATAGCATACGGCTAGTACGGCGGAAGCCGGAAGGCATCGTAGTTCTCAAGACTGTATTGCGCTGCGCAGACAGCCTCGTAACTTTAATGTCTGCGCAGACTTCCGCGAGTGGCTGGGAGAACATCCCTTCTTACGGACTGCCGTTGAACCGCGCCGCGAGCTGCGAAATCGTAGATGTCTCGCCAGATAAGGCAGGTTGGCCAGATCCCGCCTCGGCGATTGGAAGAACTACGCACTGATTCCCAGAGTTGTTATTGGCATAGCGAAAACGACTCACCCGCATACTCGCAACCTGGCTGTACGTAGCCGGGCATTCCCGTGTCTTTCCAATGGTAAGGAAGAAGAGGGAAAGGAGATTGAAGACGTCCGCGAGAGTAGTGTCCAGGCGGTTGTTGTACGTGGTATGATCGTCGCGAACCTCGTTCAAGCGCGTCACTGCAAACATCGATGTCCGAAACGGGGATCGCGAGGCATGCGGCAGGCGTCAGGGCGTCAGATAGCATCGTATTCGTGCATTGGCGTTCCGACCCGAAGGGCAAGCGCGTGAGATTGGCATGGCAGATGAGAGCACGATCGTAGACGAAAGGAGGCAGACTGGACCGACCTTGCTTCACAATCATCTGGTACAGTTGGTATACATCCGACGGCTTGATGAACTCGCCTCTGTTCTTCTTGAGCGCGGTCAGTCGGTTCCGGATGCTGAATAACAAGCGAACGCGCGCGGGGGGCACGGAGCCACGGAGGGCGGCACATCAGAAATGGTCTGGGAGAAGAAATGGGAGGTCTGGAAGGGACGCACTTGATGACGGCCTCCAGGATAGGCAGCTCTGACCGATGCCGAAACATGAGGAGATCAGCTTCGTCTCTAGCGTGGACGGGCTCGTGCCTACCTTCCTGAGCCACCGGCGCAGACATGGCTGCAATATAGGACGGATCGAAATCAGCCGGTCAAAGGGGGTCCTTCTAGGGGTCGTGGTGCAATTGCAGACGGATTTGTTGGGGTGAGGGACGAGGAGGATGGTGACTCCTCTCGAAAGACGGACAAGGATTGCAGGCGAGACTCCGGCCGGCTTTCTCTGTGGGGGTTCTACACGTGACGCAATTGGTCCACAAAGGGAAGGAGGTTTCCACGGCTGATACTTTATCAGTCCTGTTCAAGCCCTAGCCCTACACAGCACAGCACTACTCGAGCCCGCCCTTCATTCCACCGACCACCCACTCAGTACCAGCTCATCATCAGTCATGGACAAGATCCGCGAGGTGCGCGCCCAGCATCTCTGCTAATCACAGAAACGTTTCGTTGAGCAGATCGCTGCAATAGCGCTTGGCAGCCCTCCGTGCAGAGGCCGACAACGCGGTCGCGCGCGCCGACGAGGCAGAGGCCAAGAACAAGAAATACGAGCAGCTCCTGCTCGAGAAGGAACAGGAGATCACCTCTCTCCAGCACAAGATATCTGTCCTTGACGCCGATCTCGAGAAGACAGAGGCGAAGCTGGCAGACTTGAAGTCGGCACAGGAGGACGGCGAGCAGAGCAAGACTGTGAACGAGGGTCTCCAGCGGAAGATCCAGCTGCTTGAGGAGGAGCTTGACGCTGCAGATAAGAACCTGAAGGAGGCTATGGACAAGTACGTGTCCCAACTCGACCTTGATAGGCATGGGGCTAACGCGTGTACCTCTCATCGGCTAGGCTGCGACAGGTCGATGTCAAGGCGGAACACTTTGAGCGACAGGTTACGCGTCTTGAACAGGAGCGTGACCAGTGGGAGAAGAAGTACGAGGTACGTAACATCATCCTTGCTTTTGGTCAAGGACCGCAAACGTAATCCCGGTCCACTACATCGCTGTCCACTTACGCGCCTCCCCATATCCAGGAAGCGAACGAGAAGTACCGCGAGTCGAAGCGCGAGCTCGACGAGCTCGTTACCAGCATGGAGGGTCTCTGATATCCCAACGAACTGCAATGTACCATACACCAATTTTCGATGTCCTGGACGAGTCTCGCCATGTGCATCACTGGCGACGCTTTGTCCAGACGATGTGTTACGATCGCTGTCACGATCTCATACCTCTTACAATTACTCTACACGCCGGTTTGTTAGGCCATCTGCTTGCATGTGTATAGTGACCGCAATGAAATGGACCAGTGAAGTCTGAGATCTAGCTTGATAGATCCCGTTTATCCCGAATTCCGAACGGCACGGACAGATAAACTTGTCGTTCCGCGAGGTCCATGATATTACAGTCACCTGCCACAATAAGGCGTTCGGTTACAGATTCTGGACTACTCCTTCCTCTCCTCAGAAAAGTTCAAAGAGATGGAGTTGACGCAGTGCCGTTCGTCGGCTGAAGCGGGATCAGTGTTAATTGATATTTGAGAGGCAGCCACACCAACTTACTTGGGGTCGGGAAGCCCTCGCCTTTGAAGACATGGCCAAGATGGCCCCCACAGGCTGCACAAGTGATCTCCGTACGTGTCATACCATACGAGCGGTCCTCATGACGGTTCACCGCGCCCGGTATAGCTATATGCGCGCGTAAGCTCGAAATCGGAGTTGATAAGCGCAAATATAAGGACAGACCATCAAAGAAGGCGGGCCATCCGCAGCCGCTGTTGAACTTCGTCGTGCTCTTGTAAAGAGGGGTGCCGCATCCTGCGCAAGTGTAGACACCTTCTTCGCTAAACTTGTCGTACTTGCCAGTCCCGGCGGGCTCAGTGCCTTTCTGACGAAGGATGCGAAACTACAAGTGCCAAGTCAGGACCAGAGGCCTATTTCTCATGGCGAATTTGCACGAACCTGTTCGGGGGACAGAATTGCCCTCCACTCGGAATCGCTCTTCTGCTTGGTAGGATCTGACATTGCTACTTGGGTCGTATGGAGCGTTCGATGCCGGTTAGAGGTGCTGTGAGTGAGTAGTAGCGGAGATCGCAGGCTAGTTATAATGCTAGAGCGTCCTCCACGGGCTGTACACGCGAACAAGGATGACCTTACGGGGTTGAGAGCAATCGCAGATGTGGTTGCAAAGCAAAACATAGCATATGTCCTGATCACTAATTTGCACGTCTTCCCAGCGCACTTCCGCACGTCGGCGTCATAGCACGTGTCCCCGATCGTCCAGATTCAGTCACGTTTGCGCACCGCCATTGGGGTTGCGAGGCAACCGCTCTGCAAGTTCGACAACCGAGCACACCATCGCCATGTGGACACCTATCCGTAGCCAGCATGTTGACTAACCACCACAGCTCCATACAACATATACCGTGATTTCTCCAGCCACCAATGTACGAAGTGTACACACAATCCCAGGACAGGTTTCCATCCACACTAGGGTCGGGTAGCGTTGACCGAGTCGGAGATAGTGGGAATGTTCTGGAATACATCCTTCTCACGCGGATGGAAGCTCTTAAGAATCCGGCATTGTAAGTTACCCAGCCATATCTACTGTATAGTGTTGACAGGTTCGTCGAAGCCCACGCATCGGCTGGACGTCCCTAATAGCAGCGCAGCGTCGCATCGCTTGAGATGCCTCTACCATTGAGAGACAGACCGGTCATCGCAATATGTGACTGATACATAAACACACATACCAATCAATCCTGCGTCGAAGGAATGGGAAACAAACATGCGCAGTAGGTTGGCCGGTAAGTTCCCAAGACTAGCTGCCATTCCTAGCGGGGTACAGACAACCAGTGGTCGATGAACGCTACCCATGATCTAACTGTTAAAGATATTACAAAATCTCGACCTGCTGAGCAGAAATATCGGTCATTTGGACCCATTTCATGATGTACTATTCTCCCGATCTAGAGCCACCCTCGCTCCTCATATTCTTTGAGCAGATCCTTAATCATCTCCTCCTGGGTGCGATACCCCAGTCCGAGGAGCTCCTTCGCCTTCGCCACATTGGTCCTTGCCATATAGGGAGCATCGGGATTGTATGACTCGATAGGAGGATACGTCTTGCCCCCCGAAACTTCGTGCGCTGTGATAACTGCAAAGTGGTTAGCACGTCATGCCGGGCAAAACGCCATTGCTTCGAGTACTCACTGAGATCTTCCCACCTGAATGGGCCAGCAGCGACGATTATCCTCTCACCGCCCGCAGGCGGCTTAGTGACTGCGAGCAGGATCGCCTGCGCGAGGTCGCGTACGTCGATAAATGCAAGGCTACAAGTGAAGATTCAGTGTCTCCCATTGCTAGAGTTCTCTCGGTTGAATCAAGTACTCACTCAACAGGAAAGTACTGGCCCTTCACGACTGCGTCATAAACGAACTTATTCGAATCATTTAAGTCGTCCGGTCCCCCCTCGTCCTTGTGGACAACCGGCCCGAAGACCCAAGGCGGACAGAGCGAGACCAGGTCCCATCCGATCACCCCCTTATCCTTATTCTCTTTCCAAAACTCCCATGCGCTGCGCTCCGCGAGTGTCTTGCTTGCGCAGTACATAGAGACCTGCGCAGCCGCGCGACCTTCCCTCTGACAGACGTCCACATCGTGCTGGTTCCAGTCGTTCTCGTCATATACTCTCGGCTCGGTCGCTGTCCGGTTCACAACGGCGGCGCAGGAGGATATATAGACGACCCGCTGGACCGAGTGCACTTTGGCAGCGGAGCGGAGGACACCGAGGGTACCGTTGACGGCAGGGATAATCAGTTCGTCCGGGTGGTCTACGTCGAGGCCTACGGGGGAAGCGATGTGAACGACCGCGTCCACGCCTACAGTGGCCGTGTCAAAAGCTCCTTCCTGAGTATTGAGGCCGATGAGGAATGTCATCAGTTTCCTCGACATGCGATGATAGTGATGTAGAAGCAACAACGTACCTTGGTGATATCTGGGATGATTACGAACTCGAGCCTGTCGCCATATGCGCCAAACACCTTCTTGAGGTAGGATGCTTTGCTTTCGCTACGGACGGGAGCTCTGACAGTGAAGCCTGACTGGAGGAAAACCTTCAGCGCCCACGAACCGACGAAGCCGTTCGTTCCGGTTATGAGCACATTGCCGGTTGAGATGGCTGGCATGTTGAGTGAGTGTAATGGTGTGCGTAAGCTACGCAATAGGTGTGTAGGCTACCCATCCGGATATCGTTGTCGTTCCTTAAGTATCTTCTTCGTGGCTGGTGTCCAGAACCACAATTGAGCGTTGCTACATGCTACATGCTATCTCCGAGCGGAGATAAGTACTGAAAACAGAGCAGTGTGGGAGGGGACTGCCATGTAACCCGCCACGCATGCGCCATTGTGCATGCATCTAGAACATTTGCCATGTGCGCCGATTGATCTTCACGGGCGCATTTCCCATCTATTCATCGAGTATTGCCCAACGATGTTACGGCTGCAATACGCGATGGGTCACCGGTCAGCAGGAAGTCAGACCGTCGGCCGGGGATTAGTGGGGACGCCACGAACCGGAAAATACGTCTTTGTCAACATGATGATTCAGGGTTCGCACGTAGGATTTGTGTTTAGTATCTGGGATCTGCCTAGACAGGTATCACTATAGGCTGATGGTATCAAACGGGACCGGGAGTGTTGAAAGCCGATGGACGTCTCCTTGCGCGGCCGCCGGATATGTCGGACTCGATAGGAAGAGAGCCACCATTTACTTGACACTGCCGGAGACAGCTCACTTTCTCGAAGTAGACAGGAGCCGCGCGCTTCGTGCAGAGACCTGCATTTCGTTGCGGATGGACTTAAGCGGAAATGAAGGAAATGAATCAAGAGGTATGTTAGAATATGACGTCATGTGCTTTAGGCGCCGACGTTAGGATTCGCTCATTGTACGGTATTCTGTCTCCCCATCCATTACATCCACCATCTCTATTCCCTCTTGTGCAAGCAAACCGCATCTAGGGGTTTCAGACTATAACAGAGTATCATTCGCCAGATGAGCTGGGTCGCTTCGAGCAGGTCCCCGTATAGCAATGTAACTCAGCACGCGTTATACGCGGGACTAGTATATTGTAATACCTATAGCAATGTAACTACAGCGTATTAATCAGTATGAGTACGTAGAATAAGTAACAAGCATATGCTCACCTCAGCACGCGTTATACGCGGGACTGAGGTGAGCCAACGTGAATCGAAAGAGTTAAGTACACATTTGTAACAAGACGTCCATACTACAAGATGAGTGAGACGTGGCATTCGTAAACAAAACGGGGTGAATCCGCCAAGGCGGGACAAGGCGGGACAAGGCGCGTCAACGGCGCGACAAGACTTGTCCGCCCGAAACACGGCCGAGGCTCGCACCACGCTTGCCTCGCCGTACGCACTCCAACACTCCCCCTCAAGCAGGTGCGAGACCAAGGGCGGCAGCAAAATGTTTGACCTTGACGGAGGGGAGCGCCTTCGTCAGGATGT
>NW_006766887.1:784724-895475 GCF_000275845.1 Dichomitus squalens LYAD-421 SS1
AGTTGGTGCCGCTGACGTCGAGTTTAGGAACTCGGACGACATCGTCAGTAAGCTTGATGGACGCCATTTCGGGGAGGAGGGGTTGCCTAAAGGGGTAAGTTTCTAGTGCCTGAAGTCTGCCTTAGAAGGCAGGGCTCATAACCTATAGCAATGTAACTCAGCACGCGTTATACGCGGGACTAGTATATTGTAATACCTATAGCAATGTAACTACAGCGTATTAATCAGTATGAGTACGTAGAATAAGTAACAAGCATATGCTCACCTCAGCACGCGTTATACGCGGGACTGAGGTGAGCCAACGTGAATCGAAAGAGTTAAGTACACATTTGTAACAAGACGTCCATACTACAAGATGAGTGAGACGTGGCATTCGTAAACAAAACGGGGTGAATCCGCCAAGGCGGGACAAGGCGGGACAAGGCGCGTCAACGGCGCGACAAGACTTGTCCGCCCGAAACACGGCCGAGGCTCGCACCACGCTTGCCTCGCCGTACGCACTCCAACACCCCGGCGGTATTCGCTGGCTCAATCCAAACCGCATGGTAGTGGGTTCAATGGTTTCGAATTTGAGGTTAAAGAGACATGCAGTGAGTAAAGGTGTGTCACACATGTGTGGACGAACTTAGAATAGCGTCATCGTCTTTGCTGATCGGAAAGGTGTACAGGAAGGAATGTCCCATCCCTTCAAAACGTCCAGTCTGTAGCAGAAGAGAGGACAATCATGTCCCGCCGACCATCATTAACATCTAAGTAGACAGTACTGTATTTACGGCCTACCATGAGGCTCGGCCTCGCAGGGCAATAAACGGGATCTAGAAGAAGAAGAAGAAGAAGAAGAAGAAGAGAGGACGACCTGCGAATCAAAACATATAATATAGTACACGCTATCCTAGGCTACCTTGGCACTGCTGGAGTGCAATCACTACTAATGTAAAGACTCGCTGTAGTAAATGAGAACTTGTATCGTCTCGCCGCCTACCAAGCGCCCGGGACCCGCTCACTCTTACCACCTAACGTAGCACCTAGATTCAATATCCCAACCATCGAAAGATCACCTCCCAGCTGTGATTGCGATAGGATCGAACGTCCGAAGGCATGGGAACGGTGGTAGGGGCCTCCGGGTTTGTCAGACTACTTGGAGCTCCCGCCCCGGTAATACGAGGCGCTCGTGATATTAACCTCATCAAACGAGCTGTCCTGGGAGATGCGCCCATATGCCTCGGATGTGGCAGAGTCGATCGCAAAATCGGGCCTGTTTGCAGAGTACCGCGTCGGGACTGCGTTGGGCAGTGCGGAGCGAGGCGGGAAGGAGTTTTGCATACGTATACTCTCCTCGCAGGATAAAATCGACTTTTCTGGGTCGTTGGAGAAGCTGCTCGCAGAGAAGGTGCTGGATCGAGGAGAGGACTGATCGGCATTGGACGAGCGAAACAGTGAGCTGACTGTCTTTGGCAGAACACTGTGCAGGGGGAGCACGCGTCTCGTCGTCAGGAACAATACCACGTTGACGATTCCCGACAGGAGGAAGATGGCATCGCTGAGAATGGCTCAACGTCAATGCAGACCTTCGGGGGGGGGATGGATAAGACGTACCTGGAGATGGTCGCAGCGAATGACACGTTATGCCCAGTCCATTCTGCGAAGCGACATATGGCGATCGGAAGCAATAAAATTGTGTATGCCACCGGATATCTTTGGATAAGCACCAGATCAGTAAACCACCAACCAGACGTGGGCTAGAGCACGTACAGTAGCATGCCCTTGGCAATGTTCATGACATGCGTGTCGATGCTCTTGGGCGAACCCTCAGAACATTCGGGACGCAAGTGGAAACTTATGTGCCATCCGTGCACAAGGATGTTGCCGCGAAGGCGAAGGAACACCAGGCTGTACATAACGAAACTGAGCAGTGCAGATAGGAACATCTGTTTCCATGACGAGTTGGGTGGATTAGTTGGTTATGTGGATTAGATATCCACTTACAATCAGGTAGTCGAGCCTGTTGGTAGAAAAGGTGATTAGCAAGTGTGTGGAGACCAATGAAGGTTGCGGGTGACGGATTCCGTGTGACGACACAGCGTTAACAAGAGCTGGTTCACATGCAGTCCCGACCTGATTCTGTCGTGCTGACCGGACGCGTCCGGTAGACCCCGTTGCATTTGCGGAACTGAGGTACTCACGTTATACGTTCGGATGGGTATTGATCAGAGATCCAACACCAGTACCCGGATATCGCATCTTCGAAGAAGAGCTATATCAGCATGGCTCACAACACAACCATAGAAGTTCGACTTGCAGAATGGTCCGGCATCGACTCGCTGGATGGCCGTGGGGCCCGAGGTAATGATGGCGCCGATGGTTGACCACCCGATGATCATCGTAGAGATGAGCACATATCTTCCGAGCCTCCATCGCAGAAAAAGGATACAGAAGGTGTTCAGAGCGATGATCTGGGCAGACGACCGTCAGTAAATGAAAGCCGCGAGCGGTCGTGCCGCGCCTACTGCGTACCAGTGACCTATAATAGATACGGACCGAGGGAAGCTGCGGTCAGCGGTCTGCCGCTAACACTTCGAAAGTTTACGTACCAATACGCCGTGCCAACATCTGCTATCTGCTTGAGCACACCCTGGACTGTGCAGTACGGCCCGTATGACACAGCCCTCTCCTGAACCCATCGGATGCTCATGATAGACCCGATGGCTAATTTCGAACGGTCACCATGACATCTCGCATGGATGGTTCTGGCATACGCACTCTGCACGATCTCGCAAAGCAATAGGGAAACAAAGTACGCAGCGACATGGCTGCGCACGAATAGAGTTGGCGAGGACAATTTCCGAGTATTCCAGGCAGAGATCTAATGTTAGATTGTTGTTATCTGAGTTAGGTGGGATGCGGGAGTAGAACGCGCACGGCAATGGCAGTAAGCAGACAAGCGACTGCAATCGCAGAGGTGCACGATATCACTGCTAGAACCTAGCATTGCGACAGAATGGTCCGTCGTAGCTACTCCAGGATGGCAACGATTATAGACGACATACCACGACGCCACTGGTTTCGCCAGCAGCATAATATTGACTGATGACGAGTGGCTGGCCATTGGGCAGGGTGCGGAGGACATCGTCGGGAGTGACGAGGTTACCATGGTCGATGCTTGCCATCTGCACTGACCGTCGGCAGTAGAAGATAGGGGAAGCAAGTATATAGGATTTCAGAGCCTAAAAACACAAGATAGCGAGGAGGAAGAACGATATGAAGCCGCCAGCGGCGGAGAGTTGAGTAAGCCGTAGAATGGCGGGAGAAGGAGGGGAAAGGATGGAAGACTGCTGTCGCCGCCGCCACACATACAGCTACTATAATACGAGTCCGATAAGGTGTCTCGGATGCACAGGGACTATCATCCCGCCACACTGCCGCTCTAGTCTTAGCGGTGTTGTACATGATGGACGTACGACAGTGCGACCGGGCGCGCGCCTAGTATGGTATCCACCGGCGATACA
This sequence comes from Dichomitus squalens LYAD-421 SS1, assembly GCF_000275845.1. Taxonomy (NCBI): domain Eukaryota; kingdom Fungi; phylum Basidiomycota; class Agaricomycetes; order Polyporales; family Polyporaceae; genus Dichomitus; species Dichomitus squalens. The sequence goes on from NW_006766887.1 coordinate 788,231, forward strand.
GACCCCAAATTGGAAGTAGCGATGATCTGGCATGGGCGTCCAGCGTCTTGGATGTGGTTCACGCCGAGTAACACGGTGGGGGATCCTAGCCTGCATTGACGAAGTCCTGCCAAATATCAGGTGGGTAAACTACGTCACTCAATGCACCACGTCCACATTGTCTTCTTGGGGCTCTGCTTAGGAGCTAATCCATCCTTCCCAGCATCGGCGTAAGTGCGAAACAAGTTGGCCAACGTGCTGTCCCTGCAAGCGTGGTCTTAGTATTCAGCGCACCGTATCAATACCGAAATGGACGCAGTTGAAAAGGCTAATGCTGAAAGGCAAAGACGATGGTACGTCCTGATAGTAATTATCAGAGCCAATCTTGACTCTGTGGTCTCCAGGTCTAAGGACCAGAAGATCGGTGAAGGTACCTATGCCGTGGTGTACAGAGGTAAATCTGCGTACCATCGCAGTCGTGTAGTGCGCCGCTCACATGTCTGCGCTACAGGGAGGGAACTAGCCACAGGGCGAAAAGTGGCCATCAAGAAAATCAAAGTAGGACAGTTCAAGGATGGTTTGGACATGTCCGCCATTCGCGAGGTCAAGTTCCTGCGCGAATCAAAGCACCAAAACGTCATAGAAGTAGGTGCCTTATCCGTCTTTCTCAACTATCGTGCTCACCAGCGTAGCTTCTGGACGTCTTCTCGTCCAAGAAAAACTTGAATCTCGTTCTCGAGTTTCTCGATACAGATTTGGAACTCGTCATCAAGGACCGCTCTCTCGTCTTCCTTCCTGCAGACATCAAGAGCTGGATGGCTATGACCTTTCGCGGTCTTGAGTTCTGCCACCGGAACTTCATCTTGCACAGGGTAAGTGGCGCGTTACACCGGGGCCCCACCAAGGGCGCAGCATTTAGCAGAAGCAGCCCGACGTTGACACCGACGTCTACTGCACAGGATCTCAAACCCAACAATTTGCTCATCGCTTCCGATGGTCAACTCAAGATAGCTGATTTCGGTCTGGCCCGCGACTTCGCCGACCCAGGGTACAAGATGACCTGCCAAGTTATCACGCGGTCTGTCTGTTTAATTTCCGGTCAGGCCGCTCCACATCTCTATTGACATCTGGACCGTAGATGGTACCGTCCACCCGAGCTTCTCTGGGGATGTAGATACTACAGCACTGCGGTTGACATCTGGTCGGTCGGATGCATCTTCGCGGAGTTGATGCTCCGTACCCCGTACCTGCCCGGGGAGACCGATATGGACCAGCTCAAGACGATCTTTCGTGCATTGGGCACGCCAACAGAAACAGATTGGCCTGTAAGCATTGACATCCAGCCACCGCACCGTCGGAATCCCCACGTCCACCCACGCCCACGCTCACACGTCCGTAACTAGGGGCACACGAAGCTGCCTGACTACGTCCCAGTGGGACAATTCCCCAAGACGCCGCTGCGAGAGCTGTTCACTGCTGCCAGCACGGACTGTCTCAATCTCCTGAGCCAGTGCCTCATTTATGACCCCAAGCGCCGCATCAGCGCCAAAGATGTGAGCGCCCCTCTGTCCTCTCACCGTCCATCATGCTCATGTGTCCTTCCCAACACACAGGCCCTTAGCCATCCCTACTTCTTCGCCCTCCCCTACCCTTCACACCCCTCGAAGCTCCCCAAGCCTGCAAAGAAGGACGTCCCTCTCGAGGAGATGGACGGCAATGTTGAGATGGCGAGCTCCGGGCCCGGTGTGAAGGCGAACCCGCCCAACAAACTCAAGCGCAAGCACTCGTCCGAGGACCTCAGCAGTAGACCGGTCGCTAGACGGCTCGACTTCAGCAAATGACGGAGTCGTTCCAAGTCCCGCCGATCCACATCACGTCCCTCGACAACCACGTTTCTCACATCGCGCATCCCGAGCATCCGCGCTGGGGCGTTCACGCTCGATGCGCCCAGCGCCCTCATCAGGTTTGGATGAGCACACATGCACAGCAGACAAGATATCAGAGATATTGAATGCCTCTGAAGCCGAGACAGAGTACGCAAGGTACCCCTAGATCTTGTTCAGCAACAGTAGCGGTGGCGAAGATGCGCTACTACACAACACGGACTCGTATGTACAAGTAGATAGCTACTGGATGTAATATCACTATCATCGTGTAATATCTACGGCATCGCTGCAGATCGCGACAGCGAGGGCGAAAAAGGAAGAGAGAATTGCGGGTCACAGACAGCTGGCTAACTAATTGCAGAAACAACGCAGACGAGACGAAAACATTGACAGGAACTGCTACTGCAGATTCACGGCTACGGATCAACTACGTATGCACAGAAGACGATTACGACAAACCTGTAATCAGGAAAGAAAACGAGGACAAAGCATCACCGCGGCGAGTCGCATACCGTACACTTCGCCGCATCGCTCGGATTCGACAGCATGCACACCGAACATGTCCACTGTCCCCCAGCGGGCTTCGGAGGGGGCTTGATCCCAGCGGCCGCCCAATTGAACCCGCCCTGGGCCGTCGCGGGCTTCGGCTTGTCCGGCCGCGGCGCATCGCACACCGTGCACTTGTCGCCTGCCGTCGAGTTCTGGAGCATGCACACAGAGCATGTCCACGACTCCCCGGCGGCCTTGGGAGGAGGCTTGATTCCTGCCGCACTCCAATCGAATCCACCCGTCGGCTTGGCCGCGGGGGCTGGCGCTGGGACCTTCGTGAAATCGTAGGTAGGTAGCGACGACACAGGGGCAGCCTTGGCGATCTGGCGAGCCCTCAGCGTGCTAGGGCCGGCACCGGGGGAAGAGAGCGGAGGTGTGAACGTGTACGTCGGAAGTTCGTCCTGGCGCATGGCAGCGACATACACACGCACATCCTTGGGCTTCTCCGGCGCCACAGGTGCTTTGGCAGGCTGAGAAGCCGCGAATGTCGGCGCAGGCGCGGAGAAGGGAGCAGGGACAGGAGTAGAGGCAGGAGCGGCGACAGCATCTGCCTTCTCCTCCCTTTCCACTTGAATGCTGAAGCGAAGCTTCGATGGTGCCTTAGGGGCAGAGGACTTCGCGCCGCGGGCTGCGGCACCAAAGCCTGGGAAGGCAGAGGTGGGAGACGTCGCCCGCTTCTTGTCGACTTTGTCGTCTCCAGGCTCGATGATCTCGGAGGGTAAAGTGTACGAAGGCTGCGCCGATCGCGACGGTAGCGACATTTCGACATCGTCGACCTCCTCGACAATGAATGTGGAGACTTTGCTCTGCTGAGCGGGGGGCAACGTGAGAGTTCGCTGCTTCTTGGGCGGCGAAGGCTGCTCCTCTTCGGATACCTCTTCAACAACCGGTGCCTTCGGCGCGCCGTTGACCTGTGCCGAAGACTCGGCACCGTTCAGACGCGTGCTGCGGCGGGGGGCAGCAGACTCGGGAGACGTGACCCTCTTCTCAGGAGACTTGACCCCGATGAGCTCCGGCGGTGGTCTCGATCGCTTGCTCCCCTACTCAATTAATTAGTTGCGCGCTCAGCAACATTATAACGACTGCTCACCTTAGGCACAGTAGCTTCGATGATCGCCTGTGGAGTAAGCTCGGGCACCTTCTTGGGCTCTTCAGTCTTCGCCGCAGCAACCCGCATCTTCCGGATTGGCTGCTTCTTCGGCGGGGGCTTGATGATCGGGTTTGCTGCTTCGTACGGGTTCACGAAGTCAGGTTTCTTGGGAGGCGTCACCTCCTTGATCAGCTCCGTCATGAAGCTCGCTGCACGGGTGGGCTTGCCCTGAGGCTGAGGCGGCGAGTCCGTCTGGCCCCATGTCTGACGCAGAGGCGAGGGTATGGCTGGGGCAGTAGGTTTGACACCGCTGGTACGAATGCCTGGTCTGCTAGGGGTGGTGGGCGGAGGAGCTCCGTTTGCCCGACCATTCGCCATGCCGTTCACGGACGCTGATCCGTTGAGTGCACTAGTCGCAGAAGCTGAAGCGGAGACTGAAGGCGTCGTCGTGCCGTTCGCCTTCGGAACGGCCGTAGCGCCTGCTCGCTGTGGCGAGGACGTCGTCGCTTCCTCTCCAACACGCCTTCTCTTGGTGTCTGCCCTGGACTTCTCCGGCTGGAGCTTGATAGTAGTTCGGACGGGTTTTGAGCCAAAGTTCGGCGATTGGTAGCGATTGCGGGGGCGAGCACTACCGCCTCCTCGCCAGTGGTAAACGCCCATCGGGTTCTTGGCTAAAGTCTTCGGCACACTCTGTGCACCGTTACCGGCCGGGTGCTCCATGGCATTCGGAGAGAACATGTTGTTGGTAGGAGTCATACCACGCATCGGCGTCGCACTTGGGCTCCTGGAAAATCGGAAAGGCTCTTGTTCGTCATAGTCTAGATCCGCGGGTCGTTATGACCATGTATCAAACATACAGCACCATGTATGGGATACTAACCTTCGACGCTGTTTTGCAGAAGGTGAACCAAGCCGGCGACTTCAATCGCATTCAGACTTTGTCCCTGTCCCTCCTTCTCGTCCAAGAACTGCCGGATTTTCTTGATGTTCTCGATAGAGGAGCTGCTGGAATGGTCGCTGCGTGGCGAAATGCGTTGGCTGCCATTCATAGAAACGGCTGGGGGCGATTGGGAGGTAGGTTGTGCAGGGGGTTGTGGTTGTGGTTGTGGTTGAGCCGGCCGCTGCTGTGTGAAGGAGTTGGAGTAACCCGAATCTCGTCTTGTAGTACCTTCCGTCTGTATCTGCTCGGACAGATGTTCACCAATGATCGATGATAGGAGGTTGGGAAGCACGCACCTCCTGGCCGCGAGCCGCTAACCGCGACGCAACCTCGCCCTCCGGAGGCGGCGAGCTACGCTCTTGTTCTGAATGCGACGAGTTGAATGGGTTGAGGTAGTTGAGCAAGCCAGTAAGGCTCCATCCCTGCGACGAACAAGGGCGAGAAATGAGAACAAGCAAGTCTGATATGGGACATCGATACACGCACAGAGGACTTCTTCGCCGAAGGGCGCGCGTATGGGGACGCGTTATTGTTCCTTGTGTGTCGACGAGTGCTGGAGGTGCGGACGGCGCCACCGCTCATGATAGCTATTCTCGCGGTATGACGCGTCTTCGCGCTCGTGTGCTGGAGGAGATGGACTGGAGAGGGCGGGGGAGAACAAAGGACAAGTGGAAGAGAGTCGAAGGTCGCGACTCCAGGCGATCGTTCTCTGGCCTCAGCAGCGTGGCCGGCACGAGCCATGCTGCTTCTTCGGCCGGCCCTAAACATCCCAGTCACGCCCCCAGCTACCTGCCGTTTTGGGCTGGTAGGCGCTAAATCACAGCAGCTCCCTTCACCGTCCTCGTCGTCGCTGCCGCCGCCGCCGTAGACGACAATCATGCCCAACAAGGTGGTGGAAACACCTTACCCCCTCATCGACGCGGACCCTCATGCTTCTCGCGTAATTCGTTACTTCCGGCCTTCCGACCTCGCCGTCTGGGCCGGTGCGACCGCCGCGTTTCCGACTGCGCTGTACCTCTGGGGTACGTTTGGCAAGCTATCCATTGCTACTGATGAGACAGAGGAATGACCAAGCGAGACAGACAAATGGGATCCCTCGAAACTGAAGATTAGGACACAGCTCCGTGTCGGCGGTGTGCTCGGTTTCGTTGGTGGGTTCCTCTTGGCGTACCAGAGGTCAAGCTGTGAGTTCCCCATGTCGAACGCTCGTTCCTGTCGCTCACGTACACAAGTCCGGTTCTGGGGCTGGTCCGAGAACAAGCGCGAGGAGGAGAAAGACTTTGCCGAGCTTTCTGAGCGTGCCAGGCGCGGTCTCCCTCTTTACGGCGAGTCCGACCAGCCTGAGTGGATCCAGGGTGTTGCATACCGCAACTCCGCGTTCTCGCAGCTCAAATTCCGTAGGTGTTGTACTTTGCATGAATACTCTGCATTCATTGACTTCAACCTCCTACATCATAGATCTGTTCCCTATGTACGCACCCCTCGCCATGCATCAAGATATTCATAACTGACACTCCGCAGGTTCAACCTGGTCAACCATCAGCACCACGGGACGGATCCGGAGAAGTACAAGCCCAAGGACGATTCATCCGCGTAGATATAATATGGAATGCTCTCCTAGCTTTTGCATCTCTCGACAGCCCCGCGTTCGTTCTGAATGCGACAGTGACGCGAACCGAGCAAGGTGTGAATCTGCAAAGCAAAGCAATGTTACAATCGAGCATCATGTGCGATTGCGCTTTCGTCTCCGTCCACCCTCGCTCTGCTCTGCTCCATCCTCGTCTATCGACACGCCGCTTTCCGGCTTTTTCTCCTTGCCCTCTGCAACAAGCCGCTGGACGACGGTTTCCCACATCACGTCGTTTATACCCCTTGCCTTGCCCAGCTGCTCTTTCAGACGAGCAACTTCGCCCTCAAGCTCTGTCACCCGCGTCTGTAATGACACGCCTGTAGCTTCCGGGCCTACCGCAGAAGGTTTGACGAAGTATGCGTGGTCTTTGATGAGTTCCTGTCTTGAGTATCCAAAAGATGCACTCGTCGTTGCCTAGGATCACATTTGAGCTCTCTGTACCGAACATTATCAGAGGAAAACATACCTGAACTTGCGGCAGGAACAACGACACTTCATGCGCCTCCCGCGTCTTCGCATCACGAATGCGCTGGAACGGCGCCACAGGGCGCGCCGGGATGCTCTCCTTCGCGTCGCCCGCCCCACTAGCCGTGAGCGAGAGGCTAACATGGCCAATGAGGTCCGGCGGGCGCAGCATCGTCGCCAGATACGTGATCTGCATACCCTTGTGCGACGAGAGCGTGCGGAGCAGCTGGTGCGACGCAATGTCGTAGATATGAACGAGGCCCGTCGCGGTGCCCGCGAGGAGCATGGACGAGGTGAGGGAGATCGCGAGCGTCGTGACCGCTTCCCTGCACGAGCGTGAAGGGCGTCAGACACGAGCCGGCCGAGAGGCTCACACAGAGCATCCTGCGAGACGCACCCTACGGAAATGAGGCGTTTGCGCGCCGCAGCGGGGTCGGTGTCGTTGATCCGGATGACATCGCCCACGCCCGCGCCGCCGACGGCCTCCATGGCCGCGCGGCTGAACCTGTCTTCCCGCTGACGGAAGAGGTTGACTTGATGTACGGACCCGTCCGCGGACGCCGCGAAGAACAGCCGTTCGGAGACGTCCCAGGCGACACATGAGATGGGTTGGGGGAAGTAGAACGTCGTAAGGAGGGATTTGGAGGCCGAGTCCCAGAGCTAAGTTGTCCGTTCAGGCTATTTGTGGCGCGAAGTGGAATCATACGGGCACGCACCTTGACCGTATGGTCTATCGAAGCCGTGAGGATGCGGCAGGAGGGGAAGAAGCCGACCCCGCAGACGATGTCCGTGACGGGGAGCGTGTGGTCGGTCAAGTTACAGTAAGGGGTCGGGAGCTCATTCTGGAGGGTGTCGTCCAGAAGCCTGCACGCCCACATGAGCGACCGGCATCCAGGTTTGCGAAGCGGTCCGAAGGAGACTCACCTCGGTATTGACCATATGCTCACACCCGAGTCCTCGCTGCCGGCAATGAGCGCGGCGGCATCGTGGGTGAAGCGGAGGACGTTTATCTGACGGTAATGAGCGTCCCACGAATTGTACATGATCCCGGACGCGGTCTACTATATTGCGAAAGGAAGTCAGACGGCGTGGGCTGGATTGCTTGACGACCTACGCGCCTCCCAGAGAAATATCCGGCCTTGGGCAGTTGCCCCTGCACAGTACTTCCCCCTCGGGTCGACCGCTATCGCCGAGAGCTTTTCGGGCAGCACAATCTTCAGAGCAAGCTGGTCCTGGGGAGGCATTCTGTGTCTGAGGAGCGATCACATGTTGAAGCGAAGGGATGGCATACTTTTTGGAAGTTATATACATTCATGATAGATTTGTCCTGCTGAGCAGCGAGCATATAGCCGCCTTGCCCATCCCTCGACTGCACGACTGCTGTGCAATGTGTGCTTGATGAAGACTGCTTCCACGAGGCGAGGGAGGTTCCGGTCTGGATGTCATGGAGAGAGAGCGTGCCAGGTCCAGAGCCAGAAGCGGACGGTGCGGTCGCGCAGAGAATGGCCTCGTTCAGGTGCATGGTTCAAGCCGCGGCCACGGAGCAAGATATTCGGCGTCGTGCTGCCACCGCCTGCCTCAGAGGTGTGATTTAGAGACTGCCAGGAGCGAATATTGGGTGGAACAATAGACCAGTCCTTCGGGACTGAGCGCAAATCTACGGCCACGTGCGAACAGGCGCTGGAGACCAGAGGTGAAGGGTGGCTGTGCCAAGGTCCAGGGCGCTGTGAAGGCGTCTGTGCTGCTTGCCATAGTCATAATCCAGATACAGTATGCATCGGCATGGGCACAGGAAAGTTCGAGTGTCTTCCTGTCTGCCCCCGCCCACTCCGCACACGAGCACCAGCCAGCACGACATCGTCCTTTTGTACACACCCTGTTCGGCGCGACGCCCTCGTTGCAGCCAGACGACTAGTGCTTACCTTCGTCCTCCCCATTCGCCTTCTATACTGCATACCTTCGCACTGACCCAACTCTAGACCTCTTATGTCCGTGTCCGCCTCTGCTACCTTGTACGAGATCCTCGGCGTGACGAAGGAAGCCACTCCGGAGGAAGGTACGTCTTGTCTCTGTTGATCTTCGTTCCTGCTGGTCCTTCGCACAAGGACGCCTTGGTCCTGACTGTGTTCCGCAGTGAGGAAAGCATACCGCAAGAGGGCATTACAAACCCACCCCGACCGGCTGCCCCAGAACGTTAGTCCGGCAGACAAGAAGGCTGCCGAAGAGCAGTTCAGGTTAGTCAACAATGCCTACGAAGTTCTCAACAACCCGGAGAATCGCAAGGTGCGCATCCGGACTTCCCCACCGCTGACTGCGACTAACAAAATATCTAGTTGTACGACAAACACGGCGTTTGGCCTCCTCCTGCTGAGCAGCCAGATGCCGGCCGCAGTTCTGCCAGATCTCCATTCGGATTCCCTGGAGACCCCTTCGCGAACGACCCCTTCTTCAGCGGTCACTTCGGCTCGGGCTCACACTCGCGCGGACCTCAGTGGACCTTCACCGACCCCTTCGAGCTGTTCAACTCCCTCTTTGGCGACCTCCATGCGGCGTTCGACAACGACCCATTCTTCGCGAACACGCCCTTCACTCGCTCGCCATTCGATGACCCCTTCTTCCGCTCCCCGTTCGGCTCGTCGCCATTGGGTGATCCGTTTGGCGGGTCCCTGTTCTGCTCGTCGCCCTTCGGCGGTTCTCCCTTTGGTGGAAGCTTGCTCGGCGGGTCGCCCTTTGGCGGCTTCCTGACCGGGCCCGCCATGAACTCTTCAAACACTCGCGTCTACAGCTCCAGGTCACAGACCATTGGGAGCAACGGGCGATTCGTCTCGCAAAGCCAGACGACGCGGACCATCAACGGTCGAACAGAGTCGATCACCAAGCGTGTCGACGCAGAAGTAAGCGCACAATTCCAACATACACAGCGCGTCGATATTGACCATCCTTCGTCCCTCCAGGGCAACGAGCACGTTATCTACTCCTCCCCAGACGGAGAACGGTACACCATCAACGGCGTCGAGCAGCCCAGCGGCGGCTACATCGACGCACCCCGCCGTTCAAGCACCATGCCCACACCTCGCTCTCCGCCCGCCGCCATCGCAGACAGACCCGCCGAGCCTCCTGTCAACGTCGTCCCCCCCCCTCCCCCAGCGCAGTCATTCAACGTACCCATCTCGTCCGGTATGCTCCCGTGCAAGCTACCTCCCGCATTGCAAGCGCCATACTAACGTCTCCCTCGGCAGGTCCACATCGCTACAGCCATGCCTACGCCCAGCCTCAGCCTCAGCCACAGCCGGTGCCGGTCGTGCCTCCCGTCCAGCCGTCCCACCACGAGCGCCGCTCGTCGCGCCATAGCCACCGCGAGCGCGCGATGACGGAAGACCCACGTCGGTCCTCAGGAACGTATGTCCCTCCCCGTAAGTCGACCGCTCTCGCTCGCCCGCTCTCCGTATCTGTTCTGACTCCTCTGTCATCTCATCGTGTCCAGCGACTTCCCCAGTCGACCGCGACAGGCGACACAGCAACCAGATGGACGCCGACCCGCCCATGCCCGGCCGGTACAACAGCACCAGCACGCGCCCCAGCAGCCACAGTCACAGTCACGGCCATCACGATCGCCACGACCCCTCGGACAAGCGCGCGAGCAAGATCAGCACCGGGCACTCCCCGCGACACAGTCACGACGGAAAGGACGCGACCAGGGACCGCGAGCGCGAGCGTGAACGCGGGGGGGTCAGGGACGCCGGCAGCCCGACGACGTCGACCGGGAGCCGGCGCGGATGGCGCGGATGGTGAGCGTCGGCGACATAGGTGCCGCATCTCCTTGGCTCTTGATGCGTTTCCGGGCTGGCCGTGCTGACAGTGTCCATCTTGTTCTGCTCTACGTACGCGCGCTGCGTCTTGTTCCCGCAGGTTGACCCACGTCCTCCATCCGTTTCGGCGGAATCACAAGGAGATGTAGCGAATCCCCGTGTTCCTGAACGCACCTTGACATCACGTCGATCCATCATGTTACCGCATGCTTCCACACGTACGCGAGAATGTTGCCACAAATCGCCTTGTCTCTCGACCCGGCGGATTATGATTCTGGAGGGACTTGGACTATAGTTGTATGTACCCATATTCTGCTTTCTCCATCGCTATCCAGTCGCTGTCTTGTTACGCCCCGAGTCTCGCCGCACGTCAGACCAATACCTTTGTTCCCTATTGATAACTCATTGATATATGTTGACACCTCCGCATCGCATAGTATCATCATCACCCATCCAGATCATGCATGCTCTTAAGACCGACCCTAGCAGAGCGATATGCTTTGAGATGTCATATGAGAGAATAGATACTACTTGTACAGTACTACGAGACGGCTGACATGCTATCAATGATGCGATGCTCAGAGCAGCGAGCTGAAGGGGGCAGCGAGTGGCGAATACCTACGGCAAAGCAGACGGAGAAAGGGAACGAAGGAGTAATCCAGGGGAGGGAATTGCGCTAGATCTGTATGCTTCACGTGCGGACGCATCGTCAGGATGAGCGCGAGCGCGTACAGGGACACAAGACGGCAACGAAGGACACGGGATGATATGCGAGTCGTTATTGACATTAGCGAGCCGATGGTGAGAAAACCAATAAACGTTAAGGAGCGACGTGGTCGGGGGTGGTACTAGACGATGCGAGAGGAAACACATGCAGAGACAGTGAACGAAAGACCAGACCATGCGATGTGGTCTATGTGAGAGACGAGATGGGGTGTATGAGGGTAGGGTGCGGGGAAATTCGTGAAGTGCGTGACGATGCAGAGCCAAAGAAGTCCGGACGAAGAAGCAGAGCAACATCGGCCACCCTTAGCTAACAGCCGTTGTTGTTCGCGTCTGTATGGGTGGGAACGCCGACGACATGGGAGAGACCTGCGCAGCCTGACTGCTCAGTAGATTGTACGGTGCCTCCTGTGCATCTGCGGTGAGGCCGGGTGCTGTGGCGGCACTCGGCGTCGCAGGTGTGCCTGACGATGTGGGAACCTTCCCTATGAACCACGAGGGAACCCAGCCTCTGTCTCCCGTGTCTTCTTTGACGGCCTATGTTACACAATAGTTGACACTTGATGTGCTGGGAAGAGGCAGAAGCGAGACTCACGTATGACCAATGATTATACCGCTTGAACACCCGCAAGCAGTCGTCCTTCTGTAGATCCAGCTCCTCGTCTCCCTTCTTCTTGTAATCCATCAGCGCGATACCAGGGAAGCTCGTGGATAGGATACTGAGCGGTAGAATGGGCGTCGTGCCAGGTGGTGTGACTGGCGGCGAGGTGCCTGTTGTAGTTCGGGAATTCGCGGTCGCCTCTGCGATCGCTGTCGCCACAGGGACCTTAGTCTCGAGGAGACATCCTGCTGGTACCCAGCCCTGCTTTGAGGGGTCTTGCTCGACATGACCTGTCCCTGCAGGGTCGCGCTGGACGACCCACCAGCCTCGTGCTCGAGAAACGATAACGAAAGTGTCTCCCCTGCACTAGCGTCAGCATATAACGATGATCCGCACCAGACAGAGCACGCACACAACCACGTCGAACTCGTCCTCCTGTTCCGCCATGTAGGGGTAGATAGCGACGGCAAAAGACACCTCTGTGGCCGGAGGCATTTCCCTAAGGACAGGAGGAGTACTCGCCTCTGGTCCCTCCGACGCGCCCGCAGCACTGGCGTCGCTATGACTCTTGGATGCGTCGGCGGCGGTATCGCCCTTGTGGTCGACCAGCGGCGACATAAGCTCTGGCCAGCCCGACTGACCGTTGGGCACACTCGTGAGGAGGCCGGGCGTCTGGATTGGTAGCTGGTTCACTTGCAGCTTTGGTGGACGTCCACGGCCCTGCCCTGGTGACGTCTGCAACGAGCTGGTTCCTGGTGTCGACACAGATCTCGCAGAAGGTGCCCCGTCGACGGTGGTGGCCGAGGCTTTCCGAGCGGCCTGCTTCTGCTGCGCGACCGCGATTGGAGACCGAATATCCTTGATGTGCTTCAGCATGAACACAGGGTTCTTCTTCGCATCCTTGAGTTTCTGGAAGAGCAACAAGGGCTTCTCGTCGTAACTCAGACACCGCTCGATACGGTTCCCTGTACATGACTTGACGTAAACAGCAAGAACAGGATCAAAGTAACAGCCTAGCAACGTACCCGCGGCGCCATAGCAGATAAACATGGCGTAGTTTTGCCAATCATCGTTGTTGATCTTATACTTCTTGAGGGCCGCAGGAAGAACTTTCCATGCTGGATCATCGAGACTGACTTTGAAGCTCTTCAGGTTATCCTGGCTATCCTGGCGTTGTGGACGAGGGGGGTTGGGGTTGGGCAGCAATGTGTTTGTGGTCGAATATGACGTATGCTGACTCGTGGAAGGTTCGTTGCCAACAAGCGTAGAGCCGGATGCGCGGGTCTTGTCGGTGAGAGTGCTGCTGGTCTGACGGGGCCCACTGCTCGTATCGTGTTCTGAACGTTGGGGGGAGGGCTGTGGTGACTCGACTTCGGGTGCAGCTTTGGTGGGAGACTTGGATGGCTTCACGAAGGACGCCCACTTGAAGGAATGTGAACGTTGCACGGGACTCTCCGCCTCCCCCTGCGGACAGATGTGAGGTCAGAAGCAGGCTATGAGGACTTAACTTACCGTGGATGGTCGTTGTGATGCATGGCGAAGTGAGCTGAGGTCCTCTAGACAACTGCCGAGGGTCTCGCTTAGTCTTCTGTTGTCCTCTTCTAGTGAACGAAGGCGGTCGCCTGTTGGGAATATGAGGACCAAAAATACTACGCACAAAGGTAGCAAGGCACGCACCTTGATCCTTGAGCAGATCATACAATCTCTCGACGCTGATATGTTCGTGGCGCTCATCCACCTCCGCTGCAAAGAATGTCAAGAAGGGTTGTGAATGAATATGAGCACGAGAACGCACATGGTGGGACGTAGTGGTCAGCTTCAATAGGGATGTTCTGGGAGAGCTTAACGTTGTAGACGGCCTTCAAAATCGCGAGTCGTTGGCCGATAGTAGCAATGCCCATTTCCTTGAGGCTGTCGGGGTCGAGAAGACAGAGGACATCACCGGATATGTTGTGTTCTGGACGGCCATTCGGCGACTGTTGGTATCGACGGACGACTACACGGACGCACCTCTAACCTGCTGCTCGTACTGCGGAAAGCCAAGATAGGTGAACCAGGCGTGGACGTCGTTCTCATCCCAGTCTAGGATGCTCTTTCTGAGCTCGAGGGACGACGCGTCCATGGCGAGAGGGAGCGGGGAGAGACAAGCCAGACGGGAGCCAAGCCAGGATGGAGTCCAAATGCGAGCAGCCCGTCCGCATTTCGGGCGATGTTCGTCTTGGCGTGTCCCGGGACCCGTCCAGCACGTGGCGCTCATCTGCGGACTCCGGACACCCGTTCCAATGTCGGGCGTCTCAGTTGCCGCCGCCGCCGGGGCAGTCTCTAGGCGCTCCATTGCACCGGTCTCGCGTTCCGGGACGCTTCACACCGCACCCTCAGTCTCCCCCTTCCCCGCCTCCCCTTCGGCCTCGACAACGTCGTGGTGACTGATGACATACGATTCCTACGCACATGGACGACCTCTATCAAAATGCATGGAGTGAAACAACACATGACACCGCCTCGACGTTCAAGAGCGATCCGCGCCCATCATGGTCCTCCCCATCTAAAATCACTAGTCCATTTGATGAGGAGGCAGACCTAGCAGCGCCGTCCTGGTCCACCGGAGCTGATATCCGCTGGGACGAACCGTCTGGGAGCCCAGGCTTCTCATGGTCGCAATCCGACGCAGACGCAGGATGGGGGCCGAGCACGTACGAAGGCATCACGCTCAGGAAACCTCAACCAGAGGTTATCCAAGAAGAAGTGCAGGTAGAGGACAAGGCAGAAGTCTTTGACGAACGTACAGATGAGGCCCAGGAGGACCCTACGGAAACGGCTGCACAGGAAGTGAACGATTACGTTCCCCTCGCCGCTTCACCAGTCGAGGGAGCTTCCAGTCTACCTTCGTCTCCGGTACAGCCCTCTGTTTCTTCTCCTACTCTGGATGATGCTCTGTCCAACGACTCTCCAAGTACCTCTTTCTCGCCAACTCTAACGACGCCAACCATCCCTGCTCCTCGTACGGGGTCCGTTGTGATCGAAACATATGACATTGCCCCAGAATTAGTGGCGCCTCCCAGCCCGGACGGTTTCGGAACCTTCGAATCTGGTCTAGCAGACGACACACCTGATTTCATCGTAAGTGGCGCCGACGCCGACCCTTGGGGCGCGTCTGCTTGGGACGATGCTGAACCGGAAGCAAATGAGGAAGAACCCGTCGTGGACGAGTGGGAGCGAGCGAGACAGCAGAGGGCAAAGCAGGATCGTCGTGTAGTGAGTAATTCTCTCGCTTCAGCCTCTGGAGACATACTCAGGCCTATTGTACTTCCTGTGCTTCAGCCACCAGAGATATTAGCGAACATCCTAGCTCAGACTGAAGAATTGTCTCGCGAGATCTGCCCTAATCCCGAGGAAGAGCAGACGTCCGAGCAGGATGCTTGGCGCAATGATAGACGCAGTGGGATAGAAGGTGTACCGGGTCTGTGAGTGGTGCGCATTACAGCTCGTGCAACGCGCCACTGAGCCATGTGTCGTTACTCTATGAATTCAATAGGACTACCTTCTCAGACTCTTTCTTGCCCCCTCTCTCATTGCAGCCGCTGGCACGGTTCGCGCAAACTCAACTGGCGAAAAAGGTGGCATCTTCCGTGAAATTGACGAAGAACCTGCCTATCACACGAGGTAGTCCGATGTCACATTACCTTGCAGCCAAGGGCTCTACTGCATGGGAAACCTCTGTCAAGGAGCGCAAAGAGGTGGTTGAGGATGATATCCCGGTTGGTTGGCGGATCGTCGAGAAGGCCCCTGCCGCGCCAGCCACCGATACTACGAAGAAGACAGGAGGTCTCTTCTCCTTCTGGGGTCGCCGTCAGTCGCAGGTCGTCACGAATGCATCTGCAGCTACGGGCACCGACAGCGAACCTCGTCCTAACTCGACGGAGAAACCCAGGAGCCCGGTGACCAGCGAGGTCAAGTCGGATTCCAGACGTCCCAGTCAGGACAGCGTGCGTTCGTCCATGACTGGTAGCGTAACACGACTTCCTTCTCCTTCGAAGGAGCCCACGTCCGTGGAGACTGTTCCCATCACCGCGATGTCGTCTTACAGCACCGCCCCAGATCCTGTAGCGGAGCGCTCTGAGACTCCTCCTGCTCCCTCTGCAGTCTCACGATTTCTCACTCGCTTCTCACGACGGAGTGGTGGGGGTAGCCCCCGCAGCTCCCTCGCGTTGTCTTCTGATGACTTGGAGTTCCTGTCGGATATCGTACCAAGCGCGAGAGACGATACGGACGAGGATGCTACGGACGCGTTGGAGAAGTTCGTCAACGCGAAGAGGGATTCTGTAGTACCTGTCCTACCTCCACCACTAGCTCCTCCACCGAGAGCGCCACCCCCGCTGCGACCTATCAGTGCCGCAAGCAATCCGATGAGCGCTGGATCGAAGCTCAGCTCCCCTGCGAATGCTATGGGCAATGATTTCGACATGCTTTTTGGCTCGATGGATTCCATGGATGCGATATCGCCCCCTCATAACATGAGCCCGTCTTCTCTTCCCTCGCTTGGCGCGCCGTTCAAAGGAGTGGGTTCATCCACACCAGGAGCCGGACCGTCCAAACCTCCAGTCATGCCTGCGCTCTCGTCGCAACCCTCCTCTCGCCCTCCTTCCCGCTTACAGACGTCGACACCGCCGTTGGAAGGCTTCTCGTTGCCCCCTCCGCCTTCATTCACGCCTATCGCTCCGTCAGTGGCCGCCAGGCCAAAACCCACACTATCGTCACCATTTCCTCTTCCTCCCCCTCCCGCTTCGTCACAGTTCGATGCTGGGCCGACGTCTGCATCCTCTACGTCGTCTCAGACGTCGTACCGGACAGCCGCTGAAGACTCGCCACCCTCCCCCACATCTGCGCTGCCTCTGGGTGAACTATACCCTCATCTCATGTCGTCCCCCAGCACACCCCAGCGCTCAGCGCAACCATTTTTGGAAGGCAAGAAGCGGTCCAACTTGACATCTAGCCCACTCGCCACGGAGACCCCGCTGGCCAGCACATTCTCGAAGTCAGCGGCTCCTATCCCGCTACTGCGGCCACCCTCACAGGCTCAGAATGTGAATTCTGCAGGTGCGATGCCGGTGACATCGAACCTCTTCGAAGACGACGACTTTTCCGACTTCCAGTCTCCAGTCGAGCAGCTCTCACACTCTCCCCCAATCCCTCCTCCAATATCCAAGTCCCCACGCACGATGTACGGGGCGCCACGGAACATGTCTTCTAGGTCGCAAACCCTGCCTACCTTGGCCCCTTTTGCCTTACCCCCTTCCGCGTCTACCGTCGAGGTACCGGTTGCTCCTCTGAAGGACAACCTCGCGGGCTTCGATGACGATGACTTCTCGGACTTTCACTCGCCCCCGATGTCCGACTCCACCTCACAGTCGACTTCAGACACATTTCTGTTTGCAAACAGCGTATCAGACAAGGCGTTACTTACCCCGAAGAGCAACCCGTCCAGCTTCAACGGGTTGGACTTCTTTGGCAACTCTCTTGCTACGCCCTCCCCACCACGCGTCCCTACGAAACCCGCACCACCTCTGCAGCCTCCTCCTTTGCACCCCCCAGCGAAAGCTGTTACTGCGCTGCAGCCACCTCCGCTGCACCCGCCGCCATCCTCATCGACCGCGAGGGCAGTACCACCTTTGCAGCCGCCGCCCCTCTTCCAACGCCCTCCAAGCCAGCCTCCATCAGCATCCTCGCCGGCTTCGGCCACCCCGAACACCCCATCGGGAGGTGCGAGCTCCTCCCTCCTCGCCCGCAGAAGGTCGCAAGCAGCAGAGCACCTGCACACACTCAACCTGCTCGAGAGGGCCGCCGCCAAGCAAGGCCAGCGATGGCCCGCCCCGCCCTCCCCGCTTCCCGCCATCATCCCCGGACCGAACGGGGCCCCTCCCAAGGGCCCGGCCGCCCTGTTCGACATCATGGACGACGAGGAACCACCCGCCGGCGCAGCGGCTGCACAGCCACTGGCACCGTCCGCGAGCTTCCCGCTGCCACCGACGCTGAACCCCACGCGGCCGTCGAGTGGCTTGGGCGCGATCGGAGGGGCTGCGTCGCCGCCCCCAGCACTCGCCAGTCCCGCGCCCATGAACACGGACCCCTCAACATCGAGTGCGGGCACGCCCGCCGCGGATCCGCTGTTCGATGCCTGGGACTTCGGCAGGACGACCTCGCCGCAGAATGGGATTGGGAGCGCGTTTGGGTCTGGTGGTGCGGCAAAGCAGACGAACGGGACGGTTGGGGGCTTGTCTGCGCAGGATCTGTCGTTCTTTGAGGGACTGTAGTCTATCAGCTGTAGGATTCCTTGGTTTCGCGCTGTCGGTTGCTGCTGTTATGTAGGTTATGAGCATCTTGCGTACTCATTCCTTCCAAGCCAAATATAAGTGGCCGAGCAACGCACGGAAGCATCGTATCGGTTCCTGGCGTTCTGTGAGCACCAACATAGTCGCGTTATCAGTGACTAACACTGGTGGCTATATTATAAGCGTGATGGTAAGCCACGACACCTTAAGGTGCGGCGGGGTGAAACGGCAAACGATATCGTAAGTCTTAACAAGGACAGCCAAGCGATGTACGAGAGCGATGTGAAAGCGAAGTAAGAACTCGACCGGAAGCTGCGTATCAAGTGCAGCACGACGCTCAGACTGTCTCTGTTCCTTTCCTAGCCTGCGTCCCGAGCGACGGCCTATAACGCGCACCCATCTCCTGGAACTCCTGCACGCGTGCTCTGATCCTCGCCTTCGCAGACGTCCACTCCGCGAGCACGTCGGGCGCCCCGTCTGCGAGCGTGCTCTCGCGCTCCCACGTGTCGTCGTCCGGGCCCCAGCCGACCCAGCGGATGAGGTACGCCGGATCCCCCGCCTGCGAGTTCTTCCTCTCCGCGACGATGTGCGACACCTCGTACACGACGAGCCCGTCGAGCTCGACCGGCGGCGGCTCCGCGTACACCGTGCGCCGCCTGCTGCGCGCGTCGAGCCAGTGCGCGGGCACCTCGGCGGTGATGGGCGCGGGGCGCGGGGCGAACTGGCGCTTGCCGACGCGCTGGCGGCGGCCTTGGATGGTCGGGTGGGCCGCGCGCGAGTACTTCTCGCACTCGCACAGGGCGTGCTCCATGTCGACCATGCTGAGGCCCGCGGCGCGCCCGCGCACGAGCTGGGGGACGCGGTCGGGGGGCGTGCCGAGGCGGGCGAAGTGCTCGTGCTGGGTCTGGTGCAGCCAGCGGAGCGCGTCGAGCTCGTGGC
This sequence comes from Dichomitus squalens LYAD-421 SS1, assembly GCF_000275845.1. Taxonomy (NCBI): domain Eukaryota; kingdom Fungi; phylum Basidiomycota; class Agaricomycetes; order Polyporales; family Polyporaceae; genus Dichomitus; species Dichomitus squalens. The sequence continues at coordinate 807,171 of NW_006766887.1, forward strand.
CGCGGACGTCTGGGCCGAACATTTTGCGGAGGCACTCGAGGGAGCCCGGGCCGAGGGCGACCCATTCGTCCTCGGAGTAGTTGAAGTGGGACGTCATGTTTAGATCGAGGAGGAGCCTAGAAAGAAGCGGGGGAAGTCAGCTGAGGGCAAGCGACGGAAGCGGAAGGCGGGTTCGCGTACTGAAGGGCCATGAACTCGCCCATGCCTGGGAACAGCATGATTCGCCCGTGCGCGTCTTTCAGGTGCTCGAGCTCTTGCAGCTGCGACGGTAGGTCTTCCTCCATCATGAGCTGGATGAGTCTCAGGTGGTTCGACGCGGCCGCACTCGCTCCAAGTTTCGGGGACGGGATGATATACGCGGGGTTGTAGAGGGGGATTCCCTGCTGCTGTCGAGTCAGCAAGGCCTTTTCGTACGCGACGAGATCAAAGTCACGCCACGTCAAGTCGCCGATCTTCTCGAGTAGATACTCCCATGTCTCGACCTTGTTGAACGAGCGGAAGAGCATCAGCCGGAAACACTGCTCGTGCAGAGCTTGGTCGCCCTTCCGGACGACCTCGAGCAGAATATACTGCGTGACACGGTCAAAGACACGGAAGACGTTAGTGAACGGATATTGTTGCAGTATCGGATCTTGCGTCCACTCTGACTGGGGTTCTCCGGCCAAACGTCTGCAGAAGACCTGGTGGCGCTCTGACACGAAAGCGAAGAACGTGGCCAGCACCGGGGAGGGGTTGAGCTTCAGACCAGCGATGTCGACGACCTTGGGGAAAGGGAGCTTTGTCCTCCCGAGGTCTACTCGCTTGACCGCCAGTGCCCCAGGCTGCGGAGGTGTACCGGTGCGACGCCTATGCTTGGTCTCCGGTGGATCCCTACGTATTCGTGTCATTCCGTCAACGCGTCGACGTGGCCAGGGAGGTTGGCTAGACGCGTAAATCGTGGGGGAACGCGTCGGAGAGGAAAGACTGCGGGATTTGTACGGGGCGAAGACTTCAGCTACGGACCAGGCAATCGAGGAGTCTCTCTCAGAGGCACGCGAATGAGCCTCGCAACAGGGGGCGACACGTGAGCGTGCCTATGCCCCATTCTGAGCGGCGCGTCTTTATCTCGTTACGCGAAAGACCCGCGGCGGTGGCTCGGCGCGACCGCGATGGTCGCAACAGTGCGCAGGTCGGCAACGTTCCATCGTCCATGGTCTTGACCAGCCACATGCTGCGTCTATCGCGAGTCCGTCACAGCATAAGTACGAAATGCGCGTGTGCCGTGTTCGTGCACGAAAGGCGGAGAACAAACAACTGACCACTGCATAACTTGGGCATCCTCGATGCCCAAATCATGCAGTGAGCAATTGTTTGCTCAGCGCGTGGTGCACCCAAAACCAGACCTGGAGGTTGGAAACTAGGATGTGGTGAGCTCTGATGCTTTGTCAGGATTGATAGGACTTCACCTGATCACCTTCCAATACCTAGCTAGCCTGATGGTCGCACACCTCATCAGCACACTGCTCCTGCCAGTGCATACATGAGGCAAAGATGGCTGGCAGGAGTGAGGGAGCAGGGACACCTGCTAGCCAGGTTCTGTCACAGTGCTGCGACATAACAGTGCGACGCTCTTCTCACATATGCTTGGCGATCGTCACATTCGATGCCTGTAGCGTCCGGTGTCTTGGACCTTCACTTTCAGTGATCGCTTCATGCGCACACGCGAGCTACCGCAGTCAATCTCATGGCTCAGGACCGGACTCCTCGTCAAAGTGACTGGGTACCGCAGTTCACATTGAGCTTCAGACCCATCTTGGCGCCACCAAAGCCGACCATGTCTCGTCTGTAGCTCATTGGACTGGCGGTTGAATCTGCTCTCCATGGTGTGCCAGACTGACGGGTATATGCACCTACCAGGACATCGCACTGGGACAGCTGCTGGCTGCAAAGCGACCTACCTCAAGGGCGTCCTAGCAACATGATGGTGGAAAGCAGAAGCACGGTGAGAAAGAAGGCTTGGGCATGATGGTCTCCGGCGTCGACGAACACAACGACAGCCACCGTTGGACGGACCATGCCGTGCGCGTCCCGTTCACATCTGACAAGTATCTGGTTCCATGACCACGACTATTCGTGGCAAACCGTTCTACACATCATGAAACACTGCCTACAACCACTGTTATCTAGAACAGAAGACACATACCTGCTAGCGCGAGTTCTATTCCGACCTGTGGGCGACGCGCCTCCGGGAAGGCCGCCGCGCGAAGAGACGCGTCGTGAAGCGCCCATGTGCGCGACCCACGTGACAGGCTGTAGTCGAACATGGACTTTGCGCTTTGGCGGGCACGCCGTTGGCACGTTGCTCTGCAACTTCCGTCTGTCCCCGCTTCGCTTCATACCCATCCTGGATATCTCTAAGCGTTCCCGGGCCATATGGCCTCAAGACTGAATCTGTATGATATACTGGGCGTCTCTCAGAATGCCACCGCAGATGACAGTAAGCCCATTGCCTCGAGTATGCGTGTAGTCCGGTGCAGACGTGACCATGGATCTAGTTCGGAAGGCGTATAAGTTGAAGGCGTTGGAAACCCATCCTGGTACGTGTCATGTAAATCAAAGCGCCGCTTGATAGCCTGATCGACCGATGACAGACAAGCTTGGTCCTGGTGCTGACGAGAAAGAGGTAGCTGCTGCAGAAGCTAAGTTCAGAGATGTCCGTCAAGCCTTTCTAACCGTCGAAACGGCCTGGACGTGCTGATCTGACTTCTCTTCAGGTCCGTACGGCGTTTGACGTGCTCAGCGACCCAGCCAAGCGCAAGGTAAGCTGTCCTCTTCACGCGAACCAAATCCCCGTTCCCTAATCCTGCTCGTTTCGCTTCATCAGGCATACGACAACGGCCTTAATTTCATCCGTCGCCGCATTATCGTCAACCCAGACGAAGTCCAAGCGCGACTCGCCCGCGAGCGCGCCGAATGGCAGCGACAGGCCGAGCTCCGGCACCAAGAGCGCATGCGCGTCCTCCGCGAAGAAATCCTCGCGAGCCAGAAGCGATACCAGGACACGAAGGCGCAGGCCGAGCTGCGGTATCAGGAGAAGATGAAGGCGATGGAGGAGCAGCTCCAGATCAACCGCGAGGCGGAGGTCGCCGCGGTGGAGGTGAAGGACAAGCCGGAGGGGTCGTACACGCTCGTGGATGAGTTGTTGAGCGACCTACGCCGACGCTCGCCTGAGTGGGAGCTACGCAGGCAGAAGGTGCTTAGGGTGAATCGAGCATCCATTGCATGTGTCCGATTGATTAAGGAGACGTGCTGACTTGATGTGGGAACAGGAAAGAGCGGAGCGGATGAACCGCACGGCGTCGACGACGTCCGTCGCATCATAGCAAAGGGAGAAGAAGTCTATTGTCCGGCTCGTTTCCGGTGTGCTATATCTCGTCTCTTGCTGTTGTCTGTGCTACGGCTCCGTTCTTATTCGCATATTTAACGGACATTTATTACTGTACACTGCTCATGATTCCGGTCAGCCCAAGCCATGCGATACGTGTTGCTTCACGGCGTACACTGGTACATATACCCGTGTATACTCCACTAGATTCCTCGAACCATGCAGTTTGCACTACTCTGCTGAATACGCAGTGTACGTCAGCTATGTGAGAGAATGAAGACAGCCACCGACTCACCTTCCGAGTCCTCCACACCTAACGACCGAAGCCTGCTCTTCGCAATCTTCCCTACATCGCCCACCGCCCTCTCCAGCTCGCGCTTCCACTCCTCGCTACCAGCCTCTACGCTCACGATGCTCTCCACCAATGGCTCGTCCACACTCACCGAGTGCTCCAGCTCCAGCTTATCCTCCAGTTCCTCCTTGATCGCCGCGCGCGACCTCCCGTTCACGAACGTGATGTACACCAAGCCCGGGTACTTGCGCTCGTACAGTGCGTTCAGGTGAGCTAGGCGCGCCAGGATTTCCGGAGGGGTCGCTTTCGCCGCCTGTTCTTGCTCGCTGAGTTTCGACAATCCCTTGACTTCGCCGATGCGCGGGTGCCCGGCGATGAACTGCGCCTTGGGCTCGTCGCTCCACGAGGAAATCACCGATAGCGAGACGTCGATGAGCGCGGAGTAGGAGAGGACGGGGGGCGCGGTCTGGATGTGCGCCGCGACTCCTGGGACGAGGGCGTTGTAGAGGACGGGGGAAGCCTCGAAGAGGAGCGCGAGCGCCTTTGCGAGTGGACCGTCTTTGGTTCCAGATGCGTCCGCGATGGCCTCGATGAACGGCGGTAGGGAGGCGTCCTCAGTGCCTGATGGGGTCTGGGCACCGAAGTTGCCCAGTGGTCTGACGGAGTGTATCCAGCTACGTACGGCAGGAGCCATGGTGGTTATGGCCTATACCAAGGCAGACGAGGACGTGGAGAACGAGTTTGAAGACATTTAAGCTTATGATCTACAGACTACGTAGGTGCGTGCTAGCCCAGCCCTGCTAGTATGTGATCTGGATCTGATTAGATCACCACGACCCCGCACTCCCATCTTGCCTCGCTGCCCACCTTCGATAGTCCCAACTTGTCTACACACTGGTACGGCAGAGGCTTTCGGCCATGCGGACTAGGAAATCATACTACTTACCAGAGGGGCGAAGCTGGAACCACACGCCCAGGCACTCCGGGCAGCACCTCCGGAAGGTGGGAGCGCAATAAAAGCAGAGAGGGATATGTGGGCCTATTTGCAGCCCAGCGACCAGCACGAGGCCTTCCCATCACGGAGTGTCCCATCCTACGATTCCCAGACCTTCTTGAAAGCTTGTTATTATCCCCGTGCCTTTTACTTCTCCCGGAGCGGGCACTTGAGCGGACTTGCTCGTGTCATCCGCTGTGCGCATACTTCTACCCGTATACCCGTACAAGCCATGACGATGCGCCGGTCGCTCGACGTCCTGTCGGTGCTCTCGACGGACGACCTCGCCGACTACGATGTCATCTCGGACGGCCCACGCTCTATGGAGTCCAGCATTGCGGACCTGGGGCCGCCACGGTTCGCTGGAGGGGAGCCCGCGCCGCTGCCGTCTGCGATGGAGAAATTCGACACTGTCGGCCTGACCGCGGAGGATGTCCAAGCGTACGTGCAGCGTTCGCTTAACGCGACATTAGCAGGAGGGCGGGGAGACGACTCCCGGACATGGAGGGTGTACGTGGATGGTGTATTTGGGCCGCTCACGCCGAGGTGCGCGCACTTCCCTGCATAATCGGAAGCGGAACGTACTCACTGCTTTCGTACAAACATCCGAACGTCCGACACTCACGACTGCGCGCGCGAGCAGGGACGTCTTGCAGCTCCGCCAAGCCAAGCTTTCCTTCCCCTCCGTCTATCTTCTGGTCGGAGTGTTCTCCGACGAGCTGTGCGACGAGCATCATGCCTCAACAGAACTTCCACACGTAGACCGCTGCGAGGTCCTGCGGCATTGCAGGTGGGTGGACGAGGTCGTGCCGGACGCTCCGTGGACGCTGCACGAGAAATTCCTACGTGCGCGCCAGATCGACTTCGTGGCCATCGACGAAGGAACATCCATAGACCCGGATTGCGACCGGGACCGATTGAAGGGATACGACCTCGTGAAGAGTCTCCGTGAGTGCCGCACGAGCCTTGGTCCATAGTGGAATCGGTGTTGACCGATCTTTTCGCAGGGAAATCGATCCCGACTCGGAGGACGTATGTGTCAACGCCGATGCCGAGACTTCACGACCCGTTCCGGAAGACGCAGTCGGGACAGGCAGCGGAGAATGTGAGGGAGCGTGAGGAGAGGGAGAGGGGGTCGGCCTCCGCGAGAGGGACCATGAAAGGTGCACCCGCGGCGCTGAAACAGGAGACCGAGCCGGCAGCGGATGAGCTGAAGGAAGCACTAGAGACACCATTTGGAGAACCGAAGCAGTCGAGTCCGTTCGAGGAACCGAAGGTAGACGATTTCGGGACAGGATATGGGATTTGATTAGGCTATGACGAACCAGCCCCCTATGATTCAAGTCCAAGAACGGCGGTCATGCCGAACAGACAAACATGTGTACAGAGACGCAATGCGATACCCAGCACAGGATACATATACGATCAGTTGGAAACACTTCGCAGTCGAGGAGGAATGCAAGGGAAAGCAATCATTAAAGGCCAGGCACAGTGCCGTGTGGCCGGACCGTGTCTGTGTGGGCGTCTCTCCATTTCGGGACGTAGATTATGGACCGCACGGTCACCCTGGCAAACTCTGTCTTGTCCTTCCATTGGCCTCGTTTGCTTTTTGACTGTCTGTGGACTGTATAGGTAATGTGCGGTGTCAACGGATCGGTTTACAGTATCGGCTCCCACCGTGGGCGACTTCAAGACATATTTCGTAATGCATATCCGCCTCGCCACATCCGCCCGCCCCATGGTCTAGCGTGTGTCTGGGCACTATAAAGGGGCTGGAGGGCAAAGCACGTACAAATCAACGTAAGTCCTCGCCCACCTCCCATCATCGTCAACAACTGTCTACACTCGCCATGAACCCGGCTACCTCCACACTATCGCACACTTCGTCCCCGGAGTCGTCAACGAAGCGCTCGCCCCCATGGCTACCTTTCGAACTTATCTCCCTGATCCTCACCGAGCTTTGGGAAGCGCCACAAACCTTGGCGGAACGGTCTGCATTATTGAAGAACATCACTCTGGTGAACCGGACATGGCTCGCACTATTTGTTCGTGTCACATCGCGGAGCGTCCACATCTGCAATCCAACCAGTGCAGAGGCCTTCCTCCGCCTCCTTCCAGAGCGCACTCTGATGCAAGGCGTGAGCGACCTGTTGACTGCCGAAGCGTCGAAGGTGGCAAATCAAATGTGTCGTTCCGTCACATTTCATGTCGACGGGAGCGCCTCACTAGTCAGCGGCCCCGTCGCCGACCGCACGCCCGCCACTCAAATGCATTCGCCGAGCGACGCTGCGTCGACGGCGATGTCGACAGTCCTATACATGGTGACAGTACTGGATCAACTCCCCAATCTGCGGCACGTGACTATTGACTACACAGACTGGGGATACGACGACATATTCGACCAACTCCGCGTTCAGACGTTCCCGCCGCAGGTCACACACCTTTCCGTCAATTACTCCTTCACCACTCCTGCGCTGGCTCCTCTTCTCATTTACCTCAAGTCGCTGTACAGGCGCCAGGATTCATCACGCATTAGGATCCCGAACGTCCGGCACCTGTCGCTATCCAGCGTACCTGCAGAGTTCATCGTAGACATGCTCCAGGCGTGTCCCAACGTCGAAACACTGGAAGTCACGGATCCCGCACGACTGGACGCACTCGCCCCCCTCCCTCCGTCCGTTCGCACGTTGATCCTGCGCCATCCTTCAGTCCCCCTAAGCAGGAGTCAGATGATGTCGTGGACGCTGTTTACGGCACTGGAGGGCGGACTCTTCGCGCGCGATGTCAAGTCACGGATTATCATCCGTTCGGGTACCCCTGATCCGGTCGCGTTCATCGAGTTGCGGCGGAGCTGCAGGCGCTTCAATGCTGAGATTCTCTATGAACGAGATGATATCTTGAACTAGTTCTGATTTCAGATGTATACATTTTCTCTTGTGTCAAACGAAAGCTATGCCGTTTGCGTCAACTCCCGGAGGTCTGCTTCCAGAGGTACTGTGTGAAATCCATTCAAGCCAGAATGGCAAACATCATGCCAATCAAGGACGATGGGAATTGGGACTTACGGGCGTGGTATGGTATACTCAGTGGCAGGTTGGTGTAACCGTTGTGTCTGATATTCAAGTCTGTATCACAACAGCGTCAACGCCATGCACTGTGAGACAGAGGGCTGTGGAAAACCCCGGGTGGGCAACCGAGGAAAATGCCCTGTCGTGCCTGGGAAACGTGCTCCGAAACCTCGGTTAGACCTGGCTTTTCGGACGAGGAAAAAGGACATCGAAATGACCGATTTCCACGGTCAATTTGGCGCGGTCTCGGACAGGAGAAAACCCCAGGTTTGACCGTGTGTTGGAAAAGCAGGATTTACACCTGTGGAACAGGGGAATTTGCGCGGTTTCCGAGTGCTAGATTCTCGCTCACCGCAGGATATCGATAGGACATCACTCGTGACGCAGTGCGATAATGCCTCAAAACACGCTGCAGAATGCAGCTTTACAGTCTCATTACGGCGCGCTGAGTACATAGTACATATGGGGATCCAAAGTATAATACAAGCCCGTGACCCTCCAGACTTCTCATTGGCCACATCCTCCTCGCGACTCCTGCAATACACTCATACCGACGCTGAGGATAGATGTGGGAGCTCGAAGGGATGGAGACAGATATTCAGGGAAGTAGCAGGGAAGACTCACCTGGCCCTAAGAAGACACGGAGACTTGAGAACAGCAACTTACCTGGAATGGTCAGACACCCTTCGCTGGACTTACCTGGAAAAGCCAGACACAGATAGCTGGACCTACCTGAGAAACTTACAGATCCAAACATCGCGACTTACCTGCTGCCAACTCTCCACCAATGCCAAGACCGCTGTACTCTGTCAGACAATCCTGCTACTCAGGCTGTAGGCACACCCCAGGAACCATGATGGCGAAAAAGGGACCAAGAAAGGTAGATGAGGATAGGAGAGTTGTTTGAAAGCACAATGTCACAAGCAGTGCGCAGAGAAGCGATCCTGACGCAGACGAGAATGGGGTGGAAAATCGGTGCGATTGGCATTTGGCGCCCGTGTTTAGGGCCGGCACACGCAGACTTGGTTGCGGACACCAAGAGCAACCGTGGAATACCCCCGTTCAGCTGAGCGTCCCAGGTGGAAAACCTTTATGGATTTAAAAACACGTTGCGCCCGCGGATAATTGACGGGGGATATTCAACGGCCAAGTCCCATTTCCACGGTGCGACCGTTGAACGCGCTTTTCACCCTGTCGAACCGGGGGTATTCCGGGGGCGCCAGGCCCATAGTGATGGATAGTATTCGGCTGCTCGAACAATTGTCATTACTGGGGGGCCGGAGTAGGGAGGTAAGCTCGGAAGCCACGGTACCGTCCTTTGAGCCACAGCTAACAGTCACTTCAATGAGGCTCAGTCCAACGGTCTATAGGCTGAGGACTTATTAGAAGAGTAGCTGGTTGCTCTGATTTGTATCATGGACTCGGAGGTGCCGCCGAGCCAATGGGAAGGCAGATCATAAGCGCCCGAACAGGATACACAGTCATGCTTACATAAGGTAGAAGATGAGAGAATGCGACTGGGAGGGTACTCACCTCAGTGCCTATCCATTGAGTAGATGGCGACGATGGCGCGTCCCAACCTATCTCCGTCTCTTCCCGTTTACCCTCATGGCTCACTAAACACCTCCATCTCTAACTCCCCTCCAGACCGGAACAAGTCCAGGTCACCTATCGTTCGTCGCAGGTCCATACAGCCGCCTAACATCTCCTACGCCTACGAGCATTTCTCGGCCTTAAGGAGCACCCACGAGGTGCCGTCACCGTCGCCAACGCCAATGCAGTCGCTTTTTCTACCAGGCTGCAATGGCGCCGACGGCTGCACTTTTGCCGCAGATAATGGCTACGATTGCCCGGAGTGCACACAGCAATGCGAGGACGGTTCTTGTACCGTAATAGGACTCACCTCCCAGTGCACCGACCAATGCGTCGTTGTCCCTTGCAGCGACACTCATGACGAGGCACCATCATGCGAGCAGCTCGCTGTCCCCTTGCCCTGCGGTAAACAGTGTCCTACAGAGCAATGTCCAGTGGAGTTTGACTGCAATGTCTTCGACCAATTCGTGAGTATCCCTTTTGATCTCCCGCTGTGGGGCGGCGTTGAGACAGTTGAGGCCGTTGCTAACAAGCATTTTGCAGCTACAATGCTGCAACGACTACCATTTCGACCACGCAGAAATGAGAGACTACTCCCCGCAAGCCGGTGGCACAGAATACTCATTTATGATGGACCACACCATCGATTTCAATTTCACCGGAAACTTGCAGCCTCAGATGTCCCAGTCGCAAGACCCATTGGCGTTCCCTTCACTTGATTCTGCGACGTCGACCCCACAGCTGGTACCGAGTCCAGCGTTCGAGCCATCACCGTCACCCTTCGCTCAGCCACAATCACACAACGCGGTCCCCTCACCGAGTATCCCTCCCTTGCCCTCCCCGGGCCCACAAAACTTACAGCTGCAATGCAAGTGGAGTGGATGCTTTGCTACGTTCGGCTCCTTGTCCGATCTTGTCGGTCACGTCAATCTACAACACCTCCGGCTACCTGCACCCACGGCGCTCCTCGACTCGTCATACACGACGCCCTCAGCATCCGGTAGCAAGCACGGGACCCAATTACAGCAACCTGGGCCGGATTCTATGGCGTGCCTTTGGGGCGACTGCCGAGTCTACCCCAATACCCAGTCCGTTCCAGGACCGTCATCTGGGGACCCGTTCGATCTCATGGGCATGCTCGCAAGTCATCTTCTCCGTGACCACCTCGGCCTATCTATCCGAGCACTTCCTATCTCGGGTGCCTCCCATCACGGCGGCCCCTTCTACTCTTATTGTCCTTCGGACCCGCATGCGCCGGTCCTCACACCCTCATCGTCGTCCTCTCTTTCGACGTTGAACGAGTCCATCCCGCAAAGTGGCCCTCCCACACCCGTTCCTGAGCACGACTGTTCTAATCATGCTTCACACGTGTGCCTCTGGACCCGATGTGGCAAGACCTTCGCTGCCTGCGACGCCCTCACAGAGCACATCGCTTCTACTCACATCGGTAGTGGTCGCGCGCATTACGACTGCTTTTGGGAAGGTTGCAATCGGAACGGCGATAATGGGTTTGCGAGTAAGCAGAAGATCTCACGGCACATGCAGGTGCGTGTCATCGTTCTTTTGGGACCGTGGCGTGATGTTCACGCTGTCATGTGGTTCTGCTTAGAGCCATACTGGGCATCGACCGTTCCAGTGCAAGGTATGCGGGCAGAGCTTTTCTGAGGCTGCGACGTTGGCACAGCACATGCGGAGGCATACTCAGGAGAGTGAGTGGCGCAACCATCTGGATCCCAGGCCCACGATTTATCCTTTGTCAATGCAGAGCCGTACGCCTGTGACTTTCCTTGTTGCGGCAAAGCATTCGCAATCGCCGGCGCCTTGACCATACACAAACGGACACATAACGGGAGCAAGCCATTCAAGTGCGCATACTGTGACAGGTCAGTTCCCTGTGCCCGTCGCGCCACTCCTTTTTGATATCCATTTGTCCGCAGAGCTTTCTCTGAATCGTCTAATCTGTCGAAGCATGTGAGGCCATCAAACTTAGTCTGTAGCATGCATTTGCTCATCACTTTACCGGACAGCTGCGAACCCATACTGGAGCTCGACCGTATCCGTGCACCGAACCTGGCTGTAATAAGTCCTTCGCAAGGCCCGACCAGCTCGCGCGGCATGCGAATGTGCACAAGCGGAAGGCTGCCGAGAATGGAGGCGCAAGCGCGGCGGCTTCGGACTAGTCTCCTGCTCATTCCCTCCTCAGCACGACTTCCTGAGATATATCGCACAGTCGCATTTGTGGTTTTCGCGTTCCGCGGTGTCATATTGCTATTCGCATGAGTTTGTCCGGTCATGGGCGCTTCCTGCAGTCCGACATCCTCTGTATACTTTGCAAGCCAATAGCCTCGTGTATTATACCACATTACAAGTAGAATGTTACTACTAGCCCCTGTCATGAATGTCACCTAGATCGTGGCGACATCTGCTGCAAGTAATATGAGCGACCAGACTTATATCGCCTCCGGCAACGCTCGGGTAGCCATCATTGCCACCACATCATTCCAAATATAGGCGAGAAGGTTGGTCTAGCTCAGCGTGCGACTCACGCATTGAACGCCTCTCCTTGCAACTCAGCAGTCGCCGGTCGTGAACCGTCTTCTCGCCCTGTCGCTGGCGATTTAGCAAGACGGGTCGAGGAACTCCCAACTTCGCGTGCCCAAGCTGAGCCCGTCCTATCCCCACTTCAGATCTCTAGCAAGCGCTCAGGTTCCTGCGAGTGTCGTGAGTACTTCAACTTCACTGGTCTACGTCATTGCAGGTTTCCTTCTAGGAGGGCGAACGCTGACCGTAATTTAAGCAGAGCACGACGTTTGTGGCATAGTTTACCGCATGGATTCCTCGCAGTCAACCCTTCCAAAATCAACAGCCGACGAGAAAGACAAAACAACTGCACTCAACCCAAGCCCGGAGAAACAACCCGATGGCAAGGCAACCTCTCCCGGTCATGGACCTTCAAAGCCCCAGGCGCCACACGATCAGAATGATTCAGGTCTCAATGTTTCGACAGTCTTCCTATTTTGCTGCCTGATAGTCATGTTCTTCCTACCCTGGGGTAACCGACCGATCCTGAACAAGCCGAGGTCCTCGCCAGGTGGAGCACTACCGCCAGATCAACCTTCGGAGCTGTGTCCACAAGCGCAAACCCTGCTTCCAGTACGGCACGCCAAGCTGGCGAAGAAGCTAGAGTCCGTCTATGCTACGAATGGCTACAAACTTAGAGCTTACAAGGCACTGGAGGGCGCTATAAGGATTCCGTAAGGGCCACGAGTTGTGGTACATCAGTTGTCATGTGGGCTTATACGATTCGCATGCTCTTCAGAACCGAGGTGTATGATGGGCCAACGCAAAACAATACCGTAGGTGTTCACCTTGGTAACCTCCAAAGTAGAGAACCTACAGGGAACCAACACGTAAGTCGCAGTGAGCACTATAACTGGGGAGTAGCCTACAACGAGGTATGTAAACCTCTGGGATATCGGGCCAGGGAGGTATGAGACCTCCCAGTCACGCATATGATTGGCTGTCAGCCTGGGACATCAATACGGGCGCATCAGATCTTGATAGCTAGAACGGTGTACGTACTCGAGGCAACGTCAAGGAACTTGAATAAAAAACATACTCCCTCTCAGGAGGTCTCAGTAATTGACGAGGCATCATTTGTCCAACAGATGCAGAGTGTTGTGCAGGCGTGGCGGGAGAGGAGGGTGGGGGACGCGCGACATGGAAGACCACCGACGCTGGCGCTACCGTGGCGCATCAGCGCGCAATTTTTGATGATCAAAGTGCCCAATTGGTATTGTGGCGCTTGATGCGAGATTTTAGGGTTTGCGCGAGGAGGACCCGCCATTCGTGCTCCCTCCCCTCCCTCGCTGCGCTCGGGGGGTCCCCCGAGCCGGGAGCACTCAGGCGGGCACTCTAAAGCCTCGTTCGCGCGATAAATACAGACGGCCTCCCCTCTTGGGGGAGGAGGAGTTGTGAGCAAAGCCTAACCCAAACCCAAGCCCAAACCCGAACCGAACCCAAACCCGAACCCTAACCGAACCCTAACCGAAACTCTAACCGACGCGTATCACTAAGACCGCGTGGGTTGGGAGGTTTGATACCTCCCTGGCCCGATATCCCAGAGGTTTGCAAACCTCGTTGTAGTCTCTACAACTGGGGGCGTAAGACCTACACATTGGGAAAAGCCTTCTTCAAGTAGTCGTGGAATTTGGCGAAAATGTCCCATCGAGTGTCGATGCCCAATGGACCAAGATAGGCTCGGATCCATTCTTGCTTCCTGTCCTTATGACTGCACACCAAGGTAACGCCAGTGTGATCACTGACTTACTGTGCTATGTCTCATCTCCTTTGGCAGATGTTGTTCCTGTAGACAACTCCTCCGCAAAGGATTGGGTACATCCACCTTACTCGGGGTACTACGATGGAAAGCATTTGCAGGTCCATGTCTCTACGTCTTAACTGACTTGTCCCTTACAGGAAAGTGGATATGGGGCCGAGGCAGTTGCGACGATAAGTCAGACCTTGTTGCACAGTTGCAAGTCTATGACCCACTTCCCCATACGACGCCACGACCCTGATACGTAGATGCTTATAGGCATGCCATCAGCGCTCTGGTCGAGGCAGGTTTCAAACCAAAGCGTTCGTTTGTTTGGGCTTTCGGATTCGATGAAGAAGCGTCAGGCTTGGAGGTGCATAGCACTCCCATCATCGAAACAGGGGCTTCTTTGACGAATAGCAATCTGATACAGGGCGCGCACCATCTTGCAAGATATCTTGAGCGAGAATATGGCCTAGACAGTTTTGCGCTCTTGCTTGATGAAGGTGGCGGTGAGCGATATGCATTTCAGAAATTGGTCGATGTCGTAACGCAGTATGACTGCCGCAGACAGCTATGGCAGACCCTATGGCGATGACGTGATCTTCGCCACGCCATACCTCGCAGAGAAGGGCTACATCGACGTTCGCATCGAGGTCACCGCCAAGGGCGGACACTCTAGTGTGCCCCCACCGCATACTGCTATCGGCGTCCTCTCAGCCATGATTGTTGCCCTGGAGGATCACCCACACGAAGCGCAGCTCATCCGAGGAGGGAGCCCGTACAACTCGACCATGTGCGCTGCTACGTACGGCCCCACGTTTCCCGAGGATCTACGCCAGTTGGCATTCAAGGCCGCAGCCCAGACGCCTGATACAGACGAGGGGGACGATGCGGAAGACGATGTACATCGCATGTGGGATGAGTGGACAGCGCGGACGGAGGCCCGAAGGGCGCGCGATGCTGCAAGGAAAGCCTGGCGAGCAGGGCAGAGGGCCAAGGTCTTAGCGCGGAAGAAGCGGTACCAGAGGTCGACGACCATGCGGGAGTCTATTCGTATGGGGAATGACGACTGGAACGATGATTGGCGCGATCTCAAGGAGGAATGGCGGCTCATCAAAGAAGAAGGCCCTGATATCATAGCAGAATTCAAGGACATGGGCGTCGCAGTCAAACTGATGTTCAAAGAGGTCATCCATTTCTTCAATCCTTTCAGTTGGTTCAAGAAAGGAGGACGACAGCGTTGTGCAAGAGACGCAGATACCCTCGAGGAGCTCAAGGATGCGCTCATTGAGACTTTTCCTCAATATAACGCTATCCTCCGCACTACGCAAGCCGTCGACCTCGTTTCGGGCGGCGTTAAAGTAAACGCACTTCCCGAGCTCGCAGCTGCTGTCGTCAACCATCGAATTGCCCAGCATGAATCACCCGTCGATGTCCAGGCGCACATCAAACACGTACTTTTCCCCGTTGCAGAGCACTTCAATCTCACCATGGACGCGTTTGGCTACTGGGAACCTGCGGGAGACGGCAGCGGAGGACACGTCAAGCTCACCGACGCTTGGGACGCTAGCTTGGAGCCATCACCGGTCACTCCCACGGGCCCAGAAGACCCGTACCAGATCTTTGCTGGGACAATCAAGGCGACGTTGGAGAGCGCCGAGGCCTACAACGCAACTGGAGTGGTGGTTGCGCCCCAGCTGATTCTTGGGAACACCGGTAAGTGGACGATACCACTGTTTGTGATGTATCTCGCAGGCTGACCTGAGAGCTGATCAACCCATGCAGACACTCAATATTACTGGGGCCTGACAAAAAACATCTTTCGGTACAGTCATTTGAGCAATGAAGATTTCTACAATGGTTTGCATACAATTAATGAAGGTGGGTCTGTATGATATAATCAACGGGATCGGTCTCTTACCTTGTTTCTCACCATCAGCTGTGAGAGGGGAGGCTTGGATTCAGTCAATTCGCTTCTATACTCAGTTCATTCTGAACTGCGACGAGCACCTGAAAGTCGGTAACTTCTAGATGGCTTGGACGTTTACGCTTTTACATCAGCATGACTTCGCCACCCGGCGGCCCTGTGTAATATGTCCCATATTCACGTCCGATTGCACCATTCATCTTCTTATCGCGAATGCTCGGCGCGGTCAGGCCGAGGTGCTCCCACTTCAGCCGGATACCAAATATAGGCAAAAAGGATGGCCCGGCTCGCACACGGGTACTTATCTTGGCTTCTCATAAGTACGGGCAAGGCATTTGTAGTAGACATCGCCATCGCCCAGGGCAAGATTGAAAAGTGACCTTCGCGACTTTGCTAACTTGGTGCTGGAACAGTCGAGAGGGAGGAAATCGCTAGCATTATCCGGTTAAGTCATACCGAGGTAGGTGGTTGAGCAGACGCCATGAATTCAAGCATTGACAAGTGTCAACGCTTGGACTCCGAGTGTGGATGTTCACCATATCGTTGAGATCGATATCATGCTGATAGAACAACACAATGCAGGCCAAGGGCTCGACGATGTCAAAAGCTATGGAATCTCACAGCCAGGAAAAGACGCTAATGCTCGAGTCGCATACGGATCTAGAGAGAGGAGTCATTCCTGCGTCTTTTGGCCGAAGTGCATTCGACGTTGGACCGGCCGCTCGAGGAAAGCCTGGAACTCAACGCAGTCTAGCATTCGATATCTTGAAGGCCGTGGTCGTCTCCTTTTTTTTGCTCAATATTCCTTCCATCCACTGGTTCCACAAGAACACCGCGGATGGGACGCCTTCTCTCTCCACGCAAGTCCGCATTGGAGCGATACCTCCCAACGAAACGTCGGAATTCTGTCCTCAAGCTGCCCCGTTGCTTCCCATCAAGCACGCCGATCTTGTGAAGAAGCTGGACGCAGTCTATTGTGATGAGGACTACAGGCTCGCGGCGTACAAAGCACTCAGCGGTGCTGTCCAGATACCGTAAGGACCCTCATTTCATGTTATACCTATCAGGAGACTGACATGCGGTATGACCGCGTTCCAGGACAGAGTCTTATGACGACCTGGGTCCCGTTGGTGTAGATCCGCGTTGGGACACCTTCGCCAAGCTCCACGAGTACTTGGAGAAGACGTTCCCTGCAGTGTCTGTATCCTATTCCAATCGATAGGAATCAGGGAGATGACTCACCTGCTCATCATGCAGCTTCTCAACACTTGAAGTGACCAAGGTCAACACCTACGGGATCGTTCTACGCTGGCAGGGATCCGACGCCACTTTGCTTCCCGTGCTTCTGACTGCTCATCAAGGTGGTTCCGCACGGCCTGTTACTGCTCGACAATTCGTTGATGATCGTATACAGACGTCGTCCCGGTCGAACCCGCGACTGCTAAGGACTGGATCCACCCTCCATACTCCGGGCACTACGACGGTATGCAGATTCGACTCAGGATCTTGATGAAGGTTCAATGAGCATCCCATATGCAGGTACATGGATCTGGGGCAGAGGCAGTGGCGACGACAAGTCAGACCTCATCGCATCTCTGTAAGTCCTCCCGCAGGACTTAACTTCAACCCGCTCTTACCGGTGTTGGCGTTGACTCAGACATGCCATCACCGCTCTCCTCGAGCAGGGGTTCACCCCTACCCGCACTTTCGTCTGGGCGTACGGTTTCGATGAAGAGGCGGCCGGGACGCAGGTGAGAAGCTCACCGTCAGCGAGGTGAACACCGTCCATCTCATCACTGGGTTCGTCCAGGGCGCCGGGCAGCTCGCAGTCTACCTCGAGAAGGAATACGGAGCCAACGGGTTCGCAGCCCTCCTCGACGAAGGCGGTAAGCGTCCCATTCTCCCCCCTTCTTTCTCCCTCTCGTGTCATGTCCTCCCACTGACCCCGCCAACCGCAGGCAGCTACGGCACGCCGTACGGCCCCTCCGTGATCTTCGCGACGCCCTCCCTCGCCGAAAAGGGCTACATCGACATCCGGCTCGAAGTGTCCACCCCCGGCGGCCACTCCAGCCGCCCCCCGCCCCACACCGGCATCGGCATCCTCGCCGCGCTGCTCGTCGCGCTCGAGGCGCACCCGCACGACGCCGCGCTCGTCCGCGGCGGCAGCGCGTACAACTCCACGCTCTGCGCCGCCGCGTACGGCCCCACGTTCCCCGAGCCCCTCCGCCGCCTCGCGTTCAAGGCCGCGGCGGGTGGCGGCTCAAACTCGGACGCGGACGCGGACGCGGACCGCGCGCTGGAGGAGCTCAAGGACGCGCTGCTCGCGGCGTACCCGGCGAACGCCGCCCTGCTGCGCACGACGCAGGCCGTCGACCTCGTCGCGGGCGGCGTGAAGGTGAACGCGCTGCCCGAGCTCGCGAGCGCGGTCGTTAACCACCGCATCGCGCAGCACGACCGCGTCGCGGGCGTCCAGGCGCACCTCGCGGGCGTCGTGCGCCCGCTCGCGGCGCAGTTCGGGCTGACCGTGGACGCGTTCGGGCGGGCGGTGCCCGCGGGGGACGGGCGCGGGGGCCACGTGCGGCTCTCGGACGCGTGGGGGACCGCGCTGGAGCCGTCGCCGGTCACGCCGACGGGGGCGGGGGACGCGTACCAGGTGCTGGCGGGGACGATCAAGGCGACGCTGGAGAGCGCGCGGGGGTACAACGCGAGCGGCGTCGTCGTCGCGCCTCAGCTGGTGCTCGGGAATACCGGTATGCCTCGGGGAAGCGTGCTGTGTGCGTATGGCGGGGGCTGACCGCGGTTCGGGCGTGCGCAGACACTCGGTATTACTGGGCGCTGACCAAGAACATCTTCCGGTACAAGCATCTGAGCGAGAAAGACCGGTTTAACGGCGCGCATACTATCAACGAAGGTGAGCGAGGATCACTACTGCCGAGGAAACGCTGCGTAGAGAACGCCGCTGACCCGCTTGTTCCACGTCTAGCCGTGCGAGCGGAAGCGTGGATCGAGTCGATCCGCTTCTACACGAGGTTCATCCTCAACTTCGATGAGCACCTCTGAGAGAGAGCCCTGTCTTTACCCCTAGTAGTCAAAGCTGTGGTATACCATGTGAATTGTCCTACCGATACACTGGGTATCCCGCCTAGCAATACAACGCGCACCTTACCTCCCCGACAACTCCGCTCTGCAAGCTCAATCCTCCGTCCAGCCCAGCCTCCTCAAATCCTTCCTGCACTCCTCCGTCTCCCGCTTCACTCTCGCCATGTCCTGCACGACCTGCGCGAAGCTCCCGTGCCGCCCATGCACCAAGCGCAGCATCCCCTCGTACTCCTCGATTTGCCCGTCGAGCTTCCGCATCTCCGCGTCCTGCGCCCGCCGCCTCTCCCTGAGCCTATCGAACGCGGCACCCACGGCACGCGCCACCGTGGCGTCGGGCCTATTGGGGGGCGCATGGCCGTACAACGCGCGGTGGGCGCGAGCGCGCACGAGGGACAGCTTGAGGAGCGCCGCCTCGATCGTGGCCGCCACGACGTCCGCCTGTGCGGCCCACGTCGCGTGCAGCTGTGGGGGCACCGTGGAGAGCGCGTCGACGAGGTGCGCCTCGAGTGCCGGGTGTGCCTGTGGGTTTCGAGCGTCAGCAGGTCAGGGACAGCAGCGGATGGACGGGCGAGTGGTGTGACCTCGTTGACCTGCTCGATGAGCCGGAGCACGCGTGCGCGGCAGTCTTGCAGGGCGGCGTCGTGCCGAGCGAGAGCTTCTCTGCGTGCGCGGATGCGCGCTGGGAGGTCCATCGCCGCCTGCAGTCGTTCTTCCTCGTCTAGTGCAGCGTCTGAGGAGGCCGAGAGTCACAGTTAGCGTTTGGCTGCGTGTGGATGACGGGTGTCAGCGCTGTTACGCACCCTCGCCGGCGGACCAATAGTCGGCGACGGATGACAGGGTGCGCCGGAGCTCGTGCTCGAGCCGTCGACACGACCGCGGACTGAGGACCTGGGACGTTGTCAGACTGTGACCCGTTCGAGAGCCCGTCGCTGACGGCGATAGGTAGACCTTACCGGAGGCGGCACGGGGGAGAGGTTGGTGAGATCATCTGGAGGGATGCCGCCGAGCGTACGCGCATCCTGGCCGTCGTGCGTGGTTGAGCGGCTGAGAGCGGCTGCCAAAGCGAGGCTTTGCGGAAGGATCTGTAGAATGACAGTCTGGAATGTGCGGGGCATATGCGCGAACGAAAGGCTGCGTACCTTGTTCTGTGGGGCGTCACGGAGTACGGAGTGGAGATGTTCGTGCAAGATCTTGGTGCGGACGTATTTTCTGCGAGCATGAGCGGGGCCGTCCGAGTCGCTGCCAGCTGGAGGAACCTGCTCGTGTTGCTCGACCATCAGGGACGATTAGTAGCGGCAAAGGACAACAAGTGACGGCATGTGGCCGTGCCGGGGACGCGTCTTGCACGAAGTTGGTGTTGTGGACAAGTCCAGAGAAGCAGTCCGTGCCGTTCGGGGGGCGCGTCCCGTCACGCTGTGACAAATCCGGATCGGCAGCTGGGCTTACGCGCGTCTCCGGCGTCGGAGCGCTGGTCATCGCGGGGGCGTGGTCAGTGAGGAGTTGTCAGCTCCGGTCCTCCCGCGAGCATGCAAGTACTCTGCAGTTGACGCATCCCTCCGGCCGTTTCTTATGGCGGCCGTTTGTCCTCGACAGCCTGCCTGTAATCCTGCCCCGCCGGCACGCTGCATATACCGCTCGGCCCCGGGCTGCCTGGCCAAGACCCGCCCCTCCTCCGTCCCGCCTGCGCATACCCTCGGCCTTCCTCCTCTGACGACTCTCCACGGCGCGGCATCCGCTGCCCACCCGTATATATCATCCCTCGCACCGTCCCGCCCAGTGAGTCCACCATCCCACACATCCCCGTGTACCCAACTCAGCTGATCTCCCGATCGGCACCTCTCAGCTAATCGCTCCAGTACTCCTCGCTTCCAAACCCCCTCACTCTAGTCACCATGTACGGCCGCTACTGGCACCACGCCCACCGCTGCGGCCCCACCCGGTCCCGCCTCCTCTGGTTCGTCCTCGGTGCCGGCGTCGCCTCCTGGTGGCACGTCCACAAGGAGCACGCCGGCTGGTACCAAGCCCGCCACTGCGGCCGCGACCGCATCCCCCAGCACGCCTACCCCGCCCCCGGCGCCCCGCTCCCCCCCTCCTTCTCCATCCCCGCCGCGCCCTCCCCGGACGCCCAGAACGCGCCCACCCCAGGGACCGTCGACAAATGGGATCGGTGGGGCTGGGGCCAGTGGGGCAAGGGCTCGTCGCCCGGCCAGGAGAACCCCCCGAACGGGAACCCGAACGCGCATTGGGATAGGTGGGGGTGGGGGAACCGGGGCCCGCACGCGGGCGCGGGCAGCAGCACCCAGCCGCAGAGGCCAGAGGGCGCGTGGGGCCCCCCGATGCCCATGCCCGCGAGCAGCGAGAGGGCGCCCGAGAAGGACGTCGTGCAGCAGGCGACCGAAACCGTGAGTGGCTCTCCGCCCTCGGGCTCTGGGTACGCGAGCTGCGCGGGCTGACGGGTCGTCGTTCGTGCGTGGGATAGATCACCGAGCTGTCTGAGGCGACGCTCAACAACCTCTTGGTGACCGTCGAGAGCTTGAAGGCTGTGAGTGTGTTTGGCGTTGCGTTCTTCGCGACCGATCTGCGTGAAACTGACAGTTCCGCGCCACGCCTTCATGTAGAAACTTGCGGAGCACCGCATGCAGCGCGAGCAGCAGGAGCGCGAGCTCCAGGCGCTCCGCGAGGCCAAGTTCAAGCAGTTCGAGGAGTGGCAGCGCCAGCAGGAGCAGCTCCTCAAGGAGGACGTCGGGAAGGACGGGCCCCCGCGCCGCCTCGTCTGATCCCCCGTGCTGCCGTATTCTCCGCTCTGCCACCCGCTCCTCCCGGCAACCTCCCCGTGTACCACTAGCATCTAATCATCGGGCATCGCTTGTATTCTCGCCCCCGCATTCGCACTAGCATTCGCGTCCGTGTTCTACTTACCACCTCCCGCTCATTGTCATCACGTTTCCATCTATAGTTATTCTGGGACTTCATCCTCACTCTTGCCTCTCCCCCTCCTCATTCGCACAGAGCACGTCATACGCGCGTCTCTTTCTCATCTCACGTGTAGAGACATAGCAGATCTATCCAAAGCAGAATACATGGCGCACGCGTATCCTACACTCGCGTCGAGCTATCAGACGAGCCCACGCGGCCCATGCATACACCATCGCAAGTAACCAGAGCTACAGCACCTGTCCCATCCTCGTGCGTGTCTTGTCGTTTCGTGTTTCGTGTTTCGTGTGAGGGTCGTGTGTGGGAGTGCGCGGGGCTACACCTGCCCCGCGACGATGTTCAGGTTGTCTTGCCGCGGGCTGACGTACTCGGGCACGCGGGGCTCGATCTTGCCCTGGTCTTCCGCTGCAGAACCCAGTCAGCTTGACGAGACGCCCGGGCGAGGGAGGCCGGGAAGGACGGGAGGGACGTACGCTTCGCGTGCCAAAAGTAGATGATGAGGCCGAGGATGACGACCGCGAACGCGGGGAAGTACAGCCAGTACACGGTGTAGTGCTGGGCCACGTCGCGCGGTCAGCGTCCTGCCATCCTAGGCATCCATAGAGGAAGGAGAAGGAGGGGGGTTGGGGACTCACGAAGAGGAACAGCCCGAACAGCAGCCCGTAGAAGTCCGACGAGAGCAGGCTGAGGTTGTAGTACGCGGACGACGCCATGCGGTACAGGATCGGCGCGACCGTGTAGAGGATGAACATCGCGGCCGTGTACGCGACCAGCAGGCCGACTGCGCGCTCCGTCAGCGACGGCCCCGATAGCGACAGCACACGCGCGCGGATACAGATACTCACTCGTGGCCCCGTTCCAGCTCGCGGTGGTCATGTCGTGGTGCTCGAGGCCCGCGGCCTGGATGCCGTTGATGAGCACGCCCCACATGCCCAGCTGCCCGACGACCTCGTAGAGCGGGGACCGGCGCACGAAGAACTCTTCCGTCGCGTTTGCTGTGCGGGGACGTCAGCGCTGCGCCCTGGGGGATGGCACGGAGGGTTCTCAGGGGGAGAGGGAGACGCACTGAAGCCGTAGAGCGACGCGCCGACGAGCATGAAGACGTCGCCCTTCGCGCGACTGAGCGCGGGCCAGTCCTTGTCCGTGAGCTCGTCCGAGGCGACGAGCATCCCGAGGCCCCCGACGCAGATGAAGATGCCCTGCGCGGCAGTTTCTGGTCAGGGGGACCTGTGAGAGCAAGCGTAGGGGGGTACGTACGAGGAGCTGCGTCCAGTGGTACTTCGGGCGCATGTAGATCCAGCAGAAGAGCAGGCATACGGGGATGGCCCACGCGTCGAGGAGCATGCAGGACAAAAGCGTCGTGTACTGGTATGCTTTGACGACCAGGAAGTTCCCTTCGACGTCGCACGCGGCGAGAATGAAGTCTAACAGCGAAAGTCAAATTCGGTAGTCATTCCTGATGTGGAGTGAGTGGACGTACACTTCCACCCGTCCTTCATGATCATCTTCAGCCATCCTACAAACCCGTATCGGTAGATCGTGTATGGTGTATAGATTACGAATAAAGAGAAGTACCTGTCCACCCCTCGATCAATCCCTGAAGTTATCCTTTCCGACTATAGGCGTACTCACAGGAAGAAGGTCTGAGTCGTCGGCAAAGACCAGTTCCGGTTCACAAGCTCCGTCGTCGTCACGTTCGTGCAGGTGATGCACAGCGAGACGACCTGCCCCGCCAGCAGCGACCAAACGAACCGCTTCGTCCAAAGGCTCGCGAACCGCCT
This sequence comes from Dichomitus squalens LYAD-421 SS1, assembly GCF_000275845.1. Taxonomy (NCBI): domain Eukaryota; kingdom Fungi; phylum Basidiomycota; class Agaricomycetes; order Polyporales; family Polyporaceae; genus Dichomitus; species Dichomitus squalens. Next base: position 830,544 of record NW_006766887.1, read on the forward strand.
CCATACGCTCGCGCAAAACGCGCCCACGGAGGAGTAGTCGAGCGGAGGGCGCGAAGCGGTCTCGGGCACGACGTCGACAGGCTCGCTCTCCACCCGCGAGACCTTCTGATCCAAGCTCAGGCTCGACTCCGTGCGCGCGGTCGGTCCTGATGGGCCGCCCTCGTACGGAGGGGCTTGTGCGTCCGCCTTGATGCTCTCCGGGGCCAGGTGCGACATGGTGTGCAGGTGCGCAAGAGGGTGCTAGTCGATGATTGCAAGGTCAATCGTGGGCTGTCTAGGGACGGAGCAGCGGCTCGGACCAAAGGCGAATGTCACGAAGAGAAAAAGCCTGCCTAGGGGTCGACGAAAGGACGAGGAGGGCCAGACTCAACCTGGTACGGCGTTCTGTATGCCCGACCAAAGGTCCCACCCATGTCAATGATCTCCAAGGAGCGATCGACCTCTGCGCGCATGCATAATTTTCTTATCAGTTATCCTAAATCGGGTTAGAATTTTGTGCCTGGACCTACATGTATTAATTTAGCTCTCATTAGGAGAGTGAACGCTCGTGTTAACGGCATCTTCCCATGCTACCTCGTGCTATGTACTATGGTGCAGTTCACTTAGTCACCACCAATGTTGTACGCAGTTAGGCGCGCGCTTAGGCGTCACGTGACTTGGCCTTAGGTTAGGTTCAACGGCTTTGACCCCCTCACCACACCAATACAGCCTGTTGTGCATCACTGCGACCTCAGACTTATCAATTATGTTCAGCAGTGGTAAAGTGCTAATCCTGAAAGCACTAAAACTAGTATACTTTGGCATCTCATTGGTCAACATTCCAGAGGTTCTGCAGTCGAGCTGATCCAACAAGGGAGTGGCCGATACAGGCAACGGACGTCTCTTTACATTATGTAATAAAATGATTACCTCTTTAGTATATAGACGCCTATATCACGTGCTGCGGCCTTACTGGTGAGGTCACCTTCGCCAGTTTTGACCCAATTGAGAATCGCTTTTGGGGATTAGTTCCCCTATTCAAATCCTTGCAAATGGCAAATAACGGAAGTGTTTCGTGACAATCTGATGAAGTTACGAAGCGGCGCTTAACTGCGTACAAAAGTGGTGGTCTCTAAGTGAACTGCACCATAGTGTGACCCCAGAAGCTACGGATTAAGCGCCTGACCCCAGAAGCTACTGACACGCCTCCAGTTCTCGCATTTCCCTGTCAAAAAGTGTGCACAGGTTACACGCGAAAAGACGTACTTCCAAACTATCATTGTCTAAAAGAACGAAGGAAATCGGAAGGGATTTGCTCCCGATACAAGTCAATCTCAGCAGGGTTTCAGGGGTTTGCTGACCTTGGTGAGCTGCCACAAAAAGATCTGCAGCGCCGATCTTTCTGTAACTTCGCAAAGTGTTCTGAAAATTCTCAATAAACTTTATTGTTCAGTCTCCGATGGGTTCCGGGTTGCAGTATTCGAAAGATAGGAAGAGGTCTCTCGAGCGTGACATTCAGCCACTGACCGAGATAAAGCTGACTTTCAATCGGAGCGCTTCGACAATGTTGCCCCGGCCAACTTCGCTATCAAACGACTGATAACAGCGGTGTTTAAATCGGCAGTCTTCGGCATTGTGACCATCCATGACAATCTATGGGCGCCTTTCCGTAGCTTCTGGGGTCAGACGTGTAATTCCGCGATGCTCAATGCAAACCTCCACCGATTTTCTCCATATTTCACACGTATGTACTGTCCAGGATGCAAATGAAGTGTGCGAAGTCTGAAATGTATGAGAGAGGAAGGGAGGGAGATAACCATGAAATACGTTATGGGTCGTAGCTTCTGGGGTCATACTAGTAGTAGCCTAGTGCAGGACTTCGCGCAAGAGTTGGCGACATCGAGGGATTGGTCCACGATCATGCTCTGGCTTGGAAGGAGCCCCCTAAGCTTGGACAGTTCAAGCTTGATCTGGTGTGGATGGAGACTATTAGCGGGCGCTGTGTTGCTTGAAGTAAGCTGATCCATGTTTAGCGACGTTGGCCCAATCCGATTGCGACGTCTATGGGCCTCAGTAGCGAGTTAAAGGCCCACCCTCAGGGGGAGGAATAACATTTGCACCTTATTCGTAATACCTCCTCTGTCGCCATGCATACGAATGCTGCGATATGAATCGAACTCGTCTCAACCGAAGGACGAGGAGCACGATGTAGATTATTTATGAACGATAAGAAATATTTAGGGCAGTGATACCCCATTCCCACACGCAGCGACAGACGCGCGGAGTCCGACCTTGTTCCTTCCAACCACGACCCCGACCTCATTGCAAAACATGGCGACAGCGGGCGAAGAGACTGGTGAGTACATTTACTCTTCTCGTTTTTCGTCCTTCCCATTCCATTCTGGAGGCAGGGATGACAGCGCGAGTCGACGAGAGGCGCAACTCCCGGCCACATCATCCTGGTTTTTCTAGCACAGACTCGAGCATACAGGCAGACGCAGTGTAGCCCATGCACGCCCCGTACACAGGCTTCTTTTTACAGCTTTTACAGCTAGCTCGCTCCTCGTCTCCAGTCCCGGGATGTTCGTGCTGTGTTTCTCGTTGCGCACGATTCCACGCTGAAAGACATTTCCTGGCCAACCTCCACGTTTTGGTTACTGACAGGCCCAGATTCTGAGCAGCTGCACCTTACTCACACGTTACTTATACTCCAGCAGAGCGATTTGGCGGCGAACGTCACCATGCTTCCCGCGACTACGACCGGGACCGCGAGCGCAGGCACCGAGACGACCGTGAGCACGGCAGGGAGCGAGGAGACCGCGGAGAACGCGATAGAGAACGCGACCGTGAGCGCTATGAATCTCGCCGGCACGGAGAGCGGGACAGGGACCGCGAGCCGCGCGACAGAGACCGTGATCGTGAACGCTTCGGGGCGCGTGGTGGCCGCGAGGACTACGAGGAGTACTCACGACGTCATCGTGGCGACGACGACCGCAGGCGCGAACGCCGAGGCGGAGGAGAGGAGGAGCATGGTGGCCATCGCAGGCCTCCCCGTGGCGGCGGCGATGACGAGAGAGGCGATCGTCGGGGGAGAGGAAAACACCGGGAAGGGTTGGGGACACCTGAGAGGAGGTCTCCGACGCCGCCGGACGCGGCGCCTCTGTCGCAGAGGAAGAGGAAGGCGAGTGGGTGGGACGTACACGCTCCTGGGTACGAACAGTATACCGCTATGCAAGCGAAGCAAACAGGTGAGTAAAGGTGTCAATTACCCGCGTGGTTTTAAACTACGGTCCAATGGGAGCGGGGGTACGGTTCACGGAGGTGAAAGTCATCAGATCTCCGCATTTAGGTGGCGGACTGGCTTATCTGGCACTCTATCCTAGATTGGATGAGCCCGAGGCAATCTGTGGTGTCCGTCCAATCATGCTGCAGTTACCCCATCACCCTTACCGATTTTCTTCGAAGCCGACTTTCTTCACGGCTTCGAAGAAGGGTGCGCGACAGCATGCGATTCGTTGACCTTCCCCAGGGTAGGCACGAGGCCGTAGTATTGTCGTAACCCTCTGCATGCGGCCATTGGCCGTTCGTCTCGAGTAGGCTTGCTATTGGACCGACAAAGGAGTGGCCAATAACATTCTCCAGAGCATGCTGACCTCGTTCTCCGCGGTTTGTAGGTCTATTCAATCTGCCGGGTGCAAACCGCACGCAGATACCCCCCATTCTCGCCATTCCAGGGCTTCCTCCCCCCATGCCTGTATCGACCTTCGGTATGGGCACTGGTGTCAACCCCAACCTATCGAGGCAGTCCCGTCGCTTGTATATCGGCAGCATCACCCCAGACATCAACGAACAGAACCTGACGGACTTCTTCAACTCGAAGATGAAGGAGATGAACCTGGGAACCGGCGCTCCGGGCAACCCGGTCTTAGCTGTTCAATGCAATTACGAGAAGAATTATGCATTTGTCGAGGTATGCATCGTGGAAATATTGCGTCTCTCACACCGTCTCGCTAAACATCCCGTATCAGTTCCGTAGTGCTGAAGATGCGACCGCGGCAATGGCATTCGATGGAATCATCTTCCTCAATGGCCCACTCAAAATCCGTCGTCCGAAGGATTACGGTGGACCAGACGTCATAGCGCCCAACATGCATGTGCCTGGTGTCGTGTCGACCAACGTCCCGGACTCTGCGAACAAGATATTTGTGGGCGGGCTGCCGACATATCTCAACGAGGAACAGGTGATGGAATTGCTCAGCAGCTTCGGCGAGCTCAAGGCGTTCAACCTTGTGAGAGAAAATGGGAATGGTCCCTCAAAGGTGTGTTCCCAATCTTGCCTTGTCGAATTCGTTCGTTCTCAGGCACTGACTCCGTCGAATCTATTGCTCCACAGGGCTTTGCGTTCTTCGAATACGTCGACCCTAGCGTCACTGACGTCGCCATCCAATCGCTGAGCGGCATGGAACTGGGTGACAAGTACCTGGTTGTGCAACGCGCATCAGTCGGTGCAAAGCCGGGCCAGTCACCTATCCCGGGAATGTACGACCTGAACCCCGAGATTCCCAAACCGATCCTGCCCGTCGGCGACCTGAGCGAATCACAGGACCGCATCCTCCTCATGCTCAACATGGTTGTCCCCGAGGAGTTGCAAGATGACCAGGAATACGCGGACATTCTCGAGGACGTCAAAGAGGAGTGCGGCAAATACGGCGAGGTCGAGGACCTGCGTATACCTCGCCCGGTCAAGAAAGACAAGGCTAAGTGGGGCGAGGGCGGGCGCGACAGTGCATTGGCCCAGCAGCGTGCCGACGAGGCTGCAGGTGTCGGTCGCGTGTACGTCAAGTACGCCTCTCCACGGAGCGCCGCCAACGCGCTCAAGGCTTTGGCGGGACGAAGCTTCGCTGGGAGGAGTATCATCGCGACGCTTCTGAGCGATGACGCGAACACGACCCCGCCGCTGAATCTGATCTTCGCCCCGCAGCCCGACGCGCCTCCGCCCCTTCCCCAGGACTAAAAGTTGATCGAGCATTGCTGAAAGGAGACTAGCGTCGATGACCGGCTACTCAAGCTTGCGATTCGTTGCGTAAGGACGAGATGTGGGTGTACCACCGGGGTCTGTGTATTGCTCTATGTTGCTATTACATCGTTGCTGAACATTATGGCTTTGGGTGCACATGTTGTCAGCCTTGAAGCTTGACGGTGCACGAACCCCGTCACCTTGTGCACACGAGCCACGACCGTATACAACGCTCGGTCTCTTGTTTGCCATGGGAAGGACGTTGCTCGCGTAGCTTCGGGTGAAGACGCTGATTGCGTGATTACGACTTGTCCTGCTTGCGCGTGACTGGCGCTCCGTCAAGACGAGCGTGAATTCGTTGGGTCACAGGTGCGTCTGGAAAGCGGCGCAGAAGGGTCGTGAGGAAGCCATTGCGCTCATGAGGTTCGCATGTTGCGCCAGGCAGCGAGAAGCTTCTCGACATGGTTTAATCACTCGAGTCAGTCTCGCACAGCGCTTCTAGGGCCAACCAATAGCATGTTCGGAATGCGATTGGCTCGCAGTTTGCCACCAAGGCAGGGGTAACGTCATGTCAGCAGGCTGTCCGCCGACCTATGTCCGATGGCCTTCTGTCCCTTCTACCTGCCTGGCTCTTACTCTATCTCCTCCCGATGGCGCAGGCGTACGTGCCTACGTATCGTCATGCGACCGTTGGGATCGTGCGGGCATGCGCTCTGAGCAGGCGATGCGACCGATCTGGTCGCGGTTTACCACATCCCACCGCGTCTGACCCCTTCTCTCCCGGACTGGGGCAACTCACGGCAGTACCGGCCTATCACGGCTCGATCCCGCTTGCGAAAGCGGTCCGTCGACTTCCCTCCGTGTGCTATACATTTTCCATTTCTGACGACCGGGCTTTCCAGATTGATCCTGCCGGACCGGACGCGAGTACGAGACAGGCGAATCAGTGATTCGTGCGGGGAGGCGGGAAAACCCAAATGCAACAGGTTGCATGCCCCTGTCCGCGCGTGAATGTTTCACTTCGCATGAACGATAGTACACCGCCCGCTCCGCAACTTTCGCATCTCACTGTCTGCAACCGAGCCGGCCCTCGCATCTGAGCATCGCCCGCGTCCGGTCAGGATCGTTGGCAGCTAGCAGACAGACGATGGTGACGGCACGCTCGCGGGCTTCTCAGGCTACTCTCTGCCACTTGCTCAACGCCACACGAAGCCATCTTCGAAACATTCCCGTTCTAGCGGGGGACTGTCAAGGATGCATTTCCCGCCGATCCCCGACCGCAGCCACGCACTGAGGAGGGGATTTCGAGTGGGAACTGGGATCCATCCTACCTCTCCCCCCCACTCGCTCGCTCCGCGGACCTCCCGCTAGCTGCATTTAGGACGCCCGTTTACGCGACTACATATAAACATCGACAGTAGTCACCTAACTGCGCCGGCGCCCGTTCATCTACTCTTATCCCCTACTCAACCCCTCCTCGAGCCATCTCAGCAATGTGGCCCTTCTCCACTTCGGCGTACATCGAAGTTTCACGCAGGAAGCTCCTAGTGCGCCAAGAGGCTCTGCGTGCAGCGCGTACACGATCTTTCGTTCCTGAGGGAATAGAAGAGAGTATCTTACGCGCGACAGGTCTGTTTCTGTCTTCTATCAACGTTCGCGGGAACGCATCGCTCACCTTCGACTTCTTCCAACCTAAAGCGAAGGAGATTGTCGAGCGTATCTCTAAGGGCGAGTGGACCGCGTCCGAGGTGCTCGAAGCCTACATCTCGCGCGCGCTTCTCTCGCAGGACCTGACCAACTGCCTAACCGAAGGTCTGCAATCCTCATATCTCTTCCCTGCTCGACTGAGAAATTTGCTGACATCCTTGAATGGGTGCCGACTTCTAGTGTTCTTCCGCGAGGCGCGTGCACAGGCAAAAGCGCTTGATGCTGAGTTTGCCTCAACGGGAAAGATTCGCGGCCCGCTCCATGGAGTCCCTGTGAGCTTCAAGGATGTCTGTCAGTGACTGCTTACACCCGTGTCTTGAATTCTACGTGCTGAAACCTGCCTCTCGTGAAGTCGACGTCAAGGGATACGACACTACCATGGGCTTCTCGACACGGGCTCACAGGCCCTGCTTTGAGGATGCACAGGTGCGTCTAAGGACCTTTGTCTGTATATGAGCGGTTCGCCCGCAGCCTGTAGGCGGTCGGTATGCGGTTCTAGCGTCTTTCTTGACGCTGCGATCCCTGCCGCTCTCATTTATTGATGGGCGCCAGTGCCCACAGGCTAATGGAATTGATCATCGGTGCCTGATGTAATGGACGACTGCCATCTATTGTTTTTCGACCCGTCGCCATATGTCTTCTATTGCCCGTCACTCACCGAACTTCACCTTTTCGTACCTAGGTTGTGGCTCTCGTCCGTCAGGCGGGTGGCATCCCCATCGCGAAGACCAATGTGGCGCAGCTAGTTTTCTTCTTCGAGTGCACTAACCCCGTATGGGGTCGTACCCTCAATCCTTATTCCCGCTCGTATACGTGCGGAGGGACTAGCGGTGGCGAAGCCGCTCTTCTCGGCATGGATGGTGCTGCTCTCGGCTGGGGAACCGACATTGGTGGCTCTCTAAGGTCGGTCAGCACAACATCCTCTGGATAGTTCACATGCCTTGTCAAAGCAGCTCCAAACATTGATGCTGACATATTAACGCTCTGTTCCGATAGGATCCCTGCGTCATTTTGCGGTATCTACTCGCTGAAGCCTGGCTGGGGGAGAATCAGCACGGCCGGTGCAATCGGTACGCGTCTTTCCAACGCCATATGTGTCAGAGTTATGTTTGTCTCCGAGGACGCTCCCGTCGCCGATTAGCCTGGTGGTATGCATGGGACGCTCATGTTTGTTCGCACGCAGGTACATGGCCCGGGTTCGAGGCGATCCGCACTGTGGCAGGGCCAATGGGAAGGTGAGTGCCAATGCTGCCACTGCACGCGGCAGCCCATCCAATAAGACTCCCTTCTCTGATCGCCGCGGACATAATGGAAACCTTGCTCGCCTATGACACAATGGGCATGCCACCACGTTTCTTATCGACACGCTGCGCTCTGCGATGGTGCCGCGGGATCACATCGGAAATCTGCTGCGCTCTCAACTCACATACGGACGCCACTGCAAATGACCAACCACGACGCATTCGTTCTCACGGCAGATCCGTGGAGGACGTCGAGCTTGGCGCACGCCTCGTCTTCGGCAAACTGGGTACCGAGTACGACCCCGCGCCAGTACCGTATCGAGAGCCGGACATGCCGCAGAAGCTGCGCTTTGGGTTCTACATCTCAGGTGCGTGGCCGGCAGCTTCCTGCTATCGCTTTCTCCGCCTTCGTTTCCCGTTCCACTCGGAGGTCTCGTCTTCTATGCTTGCGCTTCTCGCTTTCGTGGTCCTAACAGGCCGGCGGTTCCCATCCTCGGAGTAGGCCCCTCGCGGGGCTCAATCCCGCGGTCTGGCGCTATTTTGGATAGAATGCGCCTCGCGACCTCTGAGTGCAGCCGGAAACATGCTTCCAGCCAAACTTTCACCTGATATTTTTGTGGCCTGTCGGAAATGAATGACGGAGCGTGAGGGGCTGATGTCGGAGGTACAGACAACTTCGTCAAGCCGTCCCCCGCGAACCAGCGGGCGGTGCTCGAAGCGGTTGAAGCGCTGCGTCGCGCAGGCCACGAATGCATCGAATTCACAGTGCCACAAGGTTTGTCTCTTCTCGTCCTCGTGCGCCAGGCGCGGCTTTGACCTAGGCGCTCTACAGCACCCCGAGCCATGGAGATCTTCATAGGCCTCACGGCAGCAGATGGCTACAAGACCCTCGCTGCAGAGCTTGGGAACGATCCAGTTGTAAGTAGATACATTGCCCGGTACCGCTATCAGACCTTGAGCCCCAGCTGACTGAACATGATTCCAGGAACCTGGCGTGTCATCCCTCCTGCTTGGTCCGTGGCTGTATGGTGCGTCACTCGTGCTGACGTCCCGGCCGGACGATATCTCCGGTACTCATCCTATCCCGTTTCCCTTCCGCCTCAGGCTGGGTGCGGAATAGCATGGCCTGGATGATAGGGAAACTATTCAAGGACGACAAACTGTCCGGCACCGTGCGCGCAGCGTCCTGCAAGTCCGTGCAGGAATTCCACAACTGGGTTCGGCAACGAGACGACTACTCCCGCATGTTCTACCGTGAGGTCCGTACTCTGCCTCATCGCACCATATCCATGTCATGCTCACTTACGTGGCTCCTGCATCAGGTCTGGGATGGGCATGGGTTTGACGGCCTTTTGGCGCCTGTGCTGGCGCTGCCGGCATTGCCCCACGAGTAGGTGTCCATCATGTCTCCGCCCGCCGCATCGTGACATTCACCACGCCGTCCACAGTTCCTGCAAGTTCCTCTCCGCTCTCGCGGCCTCCACGCTCCTTTACAACACGGTTGACAGCCCCGTTGGCGTCATCCCCGTCACGCACGTCCGCCTGTCGGATGCCGCGACGACCGAGTGGACGAACCCACACATCGGGGCCGGACACGGGTCGCCTGTGGTCGAGAAGCTTCTGTATGGGAAACCGGACGAACACGGGATCGGGAGGGGCGGCTTCTACGACGCAGAGAAGATGGCGGGCATCCCCGTGGGCATTCAGATCGTCGGCAAAAAGTGGGAAGAGGAGAAGGTCATCGAGATGATGAAGGTTGTCGACCGGGCCTTAGGACCCAGGCCGTTCGGACCCCTGGCCTGGGAGAAACAAGGTCGATGAGCTTAGCCTGCATAGCAGGAGCGCGGTGAGTCACGGGGCCGTTTTTGCTACCCTCATAGCCTTGTCTGATACCTGATGCCCTTGGTAGACGACTACTGTACATCCGACTCGACACTACGACATTCTATTTGGCCCGGGATGTTTGCTATCCTATACGTTTATAATTGCTGTACTAACTCTCCCTTGTTGCTGCTGGATCCGCTCATACGTATGCGCTGGTTTCCCTCTTTTCTCTGTATATCTCACATGGTAATCATGTAGTGCGCGGTCATTATGCCAGCGAAGAGCTCCCAATTCTCATGTGGCCAGGGCTGCAGAACGGAAGGGGTGCCTGTGGGTGCCTATGGATGCAAGTTCACATATCAACCCGACAGCAGGGCTGCCGTGATCGACGAATATGAGCGGCCAGGCGATCGACTGCCGACCAGGGGCAACTCCGCACGCACGATCGACAGAAAATTCCTAGACTCGCCCGATGGAACACACAAGTGTCTCATATGCAAAGACTGGTTAGTCTAGACTTGGGACTCCATTCGGGCCGCGACCAGGCGTGGAGGCGAAATTGTTTCACGGCCGACTACAGCTCGGTCATGTGCCGGCGCTCAGATGGGGGGTTCAATGCGACGAGAAGGCCTTAGCGGCCTTGGGCTTGTGTGAAACATTTTTGGGAAACCCTAGCTGGTAGTCTCACCTTCTACAGCATTTGCAGGGGCGAGCGGCTAGCCGGCTACAACGTCTGCTCGTGCGCTATCGGCGTGCGCGTTGGCAACATGGAGCATCCGCGGAGGGTTTTCATCGGACTCGCCTCTCGAACGAGCTGACAAGCTGATTGGATGGTGGTGATTGATCGCGGCACGTTGTCTCCTGAAGCATCAGCGATTTCCCACTCAAGCTAGCCTCAACGAAACAGAACCAAGTCCGGCGTCGGCATGTGGCCACAGGCTGGGGTGCGCCGAGATGAAAGCCTTCCAAAGCCCCTGCGTCCCACATGAGTGCATCCCTCGAGATCGGTTTCTCCCTGACTCTGGAGCTTCTTCCTTGTGGTTGCCACGTGTTTTCAGCGGAATGCACTCATTGACAGTATGTGCTGCCTTGGCGAGTATGTGTCTCAGGGTCGTCAAATATTGGCTCGAGAGCATTGTCATCTCGCGTACTAGCTGTTCCGTTGCGCGTGCGATCTTGATGTCCATGGACCGAGTACCCCAATCAATGACGTGCGGGCCCGGGAGAGTATAAATTGAGGCTGCGCTGGCATGAGCGATCCCTTGAAGCTTGTTCAACCTTGGTTCCTCCACTGGCAGATGTGGCCCTTCTCACCAGTTTACGAGCAAGTTTCCAGGCGGAAGCAGGCTGCCCGGGCCGAAGCCCTCGCCGCGGTCAGGGGTGAAGCCTTCGCTGACGCTACGGAGCAATACATACGTGCAACCGGTAAGGTTAACGTTAACCTTGTTGTCTCTAGAGCGTCTAACTGACATCGCATCTAGCATCCGAGATTGTCCAGCGCATCTCTCAGGGCGAATGGACGGCGTCTCAGGTCCTCGAAGCCTACCTCGCTCGAGCGGTCTTAGCTCAAGGCTTGACAAACTGCCTGACAGAGGGTTTGTATACATTCTGCGTATTCCAAGGCGAAACAGCCATGCTCATGCTCAACCCCCCACGTTCGCTCTAGTCTTCTTCTCGCAGGCTCGCGCAGAAGCGACGGCGCTAGACGAAGAGTTCACATTAACGGGCAAGATACGGGGCCCTCTGCACGGGGTTCCCGTGAGCTTCAAGGATATCTGTTGGTCATTTGCCTGGGTTGCACTTGCACATTGCAACTAACGCGTGTTCTTCCTTTCTTCTAAACAAGTCGACGTCAAAGGCTACGATACCACCATGGGCTACTCGTCCTATGCCGACAAGCCCGCGTCTGAGGACGCGCATGTGAGTGGAGTTTCGCCGAAATGAATGGTCCTCGCCGATCCTCCTCTTTCGTCGTGAGAGCATGTGCATCCTCCGACATTCGGTATGTTCCTTGACATCATGGTCCTTACTAGTTGCTTCTTGGGGATAGGTCGTTGCGATGGTTCGAGCGGCAGGAGGAATCCCTATTGCTAAGACCAACTTATCCCAAATGATGTTCTTCTTTGAGTGCGCAAACCCTGTCTGGGGACGTTCCTTGAATCCATACAGCAAATCATATTCGTCCGGTGGCTCCAGCGGCGGCGAAGCTGCGTTACTCGCTATGGACGGCTCCGCTCTCGGGTGGGGTTCCGACATCGGTGGTTCACTGAGGTCAGTACATCCGCGGAAGCCTCCGGTAGTGTTCAACAGAAACCATTCAGCCAAGGACTGACGTTAGATCGTCTCGCTAGGATTCCTGCGTCAATGTGCGGTATCTATTCCCTCAAACCCGGCTGGAGTCGCATCAGTATGACCGGGACACAGGGTACGCATTCCCGACCATCCCGGAACCCGAGCGTGCTTCTCCATTGTGGCGTCTTCGCCGTCGGCGCTCGTTGGAAGTGCATGCGCTGACACCTCCGCTCCGCAGATACCTACCCTGGCATCGAAGGTGTCCGCTCTACACTGGGGCCAATGGCTCGGTGAGTCCGCACGGAGCGCCCTCAACTGTCAGATAACCTTGCAGATACTAAGAGGCATCATTCTTCTCCCGTCCGCGTCCCTGTTGATATTCGTGCGTGACACTCACGTGGGCATCGTGAACCCGTTTCATACGGAGCAGCTCCGTGGAAGATCTTGAGCTCGCTGCGCGCCTGGTCTTCGGGATACAAGGTGCGGAGTTCGACCCTGCCCCGCTGTCGTACCGGGACGTCCGGCTTCCTGCAAAGTTGCGTCTCGGGTATTACTTGTCCGGTGCGTCTTTCTTGTCCTCGTGTATGTGGTCCCTGCCGTCGGTTGAGTTCAATAAGTCAGTCAACGTGCCTTACCACGGCTGCAATTGTCGACGAACTACTGAACCAAGTTGTACCGAGTCTCATAAATCACTAACGTGAATGGTTTGTCTCAGATGGCTACGTGAAGGCTTCACCCGCTTGCCAACGTGCCGTGCTCAAGGCAGTGGAGGCGCTCCGCAAGGCTGGGCATGAATGCGTCGAATTCGAGTTTCCACAAGGTACGCATTCATCGACTGCGCGTTTACTGGTGTGGCTGCAGTTCTGACGTCTTCCACAGCGGCAGAAGCAATGGAGATATACATGTCTATCACAACCGCCGACGGTCTCAGGACGATGCAGGAACCCCTCAACGGTGATCCGATGGTGAGTTCCCTGCATCCAGTTTCCCCGGCCCCGCGATAGTATTCACATTCAAACTATGTTAGGAACCGGGGATATCCACAACGATATTGAGCGCTTCGCTGCCAAGTCCGTGCCACCTGCCTTCCCGTCATGCTGTCTGACTGACGGCGGGACATGAAATTACCACAGAAATTGCGCGCATGATCATTGCATGGGTTGCAAAATGTATCTTAGGCGACATCGTGTTTGTCAGGACCACGCGCGGGACGGGTTACACAACCGTGCAAGAGTACCACAAGTCGGTGGTTCGACGGAATGCGTATGCGCGTATGTTCGAGAAGCAGGTGCGTCCCGCTACTTGGGGGGCATCTCCCGGTACGCCCGCCGACGGCGCTCATGGCTGACACTATCTCCAAAGGTGTGGGAGAAGCATAACTTAGACGGCATCATTGCTCCTGTGATCGCATTGCCTGCAGTGCCCCACGGGTGAGAGAACGGCCCATCGTGTTCTACCGTCCACTTCGGGTATACTGACTACGCGGTATTGCGAAGGGCATGCAAGTATGTCTCCCCCATCGCCGCCGGGGTTTGCCATTACAACGTCTTGAACCTCCCCGTTGGTGTGGTCCCCGTCACGCGCGTCCGCACGACCGACATTGCGACCGCCGAATGGACGAACCCCAAGGTCGGCCCTGGGCACGGCTCGCCCCTTCTCGAGCGGCTGCTGTACGGCACGCTCGATAGGGCCGTCGGGCACGGCACCGGTGGGCTATACAACGCCGAGAAGATGGCAGGCATGCCGGTCGGCGTGCAGGTGGTAGGGCGAAGGTGGGAGGACGAGAAAGTCATTGAAATGATGAAGGTGCTGGATCATGCCCTAGGCCCGAGGGGTTTCGGACCTCTCAACTGGGTGGAGCAGAAAGAGTGAAGGGAAGCAAGGGCTGAGATAGGTATACTCTCGGGAGGGGTATGCAGGACGATTGCGTGTCTCTTTGACACATATGTTTCACATATTTCCGTCACCTTTCTTGGACAATTTGGTTCCTAGACATGTGCTCTCAGGCTAGCGTTTGCGCGACTCAGCGCATGCAGGTAGATTGCACCGGGGAAGAGGCAAATTAAATCATGAATGGAAACCGGATAGCAGCGAGAGAGCACCTGGCTATGCGGAGGAGAAGGGCAAGGTTCACAAACTTACCTTACATTCGGTCGGTCATCGGGAACGACGGCTGCTAGTGTGAACGTAGAGTTGAGGGGAAGACACTGGATCGTATGACATGCCATGAAGTGGCTACAGCCCCTAGCCAGTTTAGTTGGTCAGACATGCCGGAAGCAGAGCTGTGGGAGGGCACCAGAAAGCACGCGTTTTGAGTATAGCACAGAAGACCATACTAGATGGAGAGTATTTGAAGTAGGTCATTTGCGCCACAGACAAGCAGTAGAAGCAGTGACTAACTAGCAAAGGGCTAGGCTACTACCTTGCCGGCTCTACGGTCAGCTTTGCGCTGTTCCATCTAGAAGACAGGCGTTAGAAAAATAATCTCGGAGAGTATCTAATAGTCCAACTCACCCAAGCTTTCTTGCAGTCCCTGTACGCTTGGAAATAGTCCAAGCACTTGTCTCGGTCATAGTCATGCTTATTCATACAATCCATGGACGCCTTGGACGCATCCGCACACGGCCTAATAATAGTATCAGCACGTCGGTGTGCCAGCGGGGTGAGCGACGTCCTGACTCGAGCGGTGACATAGAACGTACTCCACAAACTTTGAGACTTGCTTGTTCTGAATGCGGGTGAGAAGGTGTTCAGTGAGTCTACACATCGCACATCCGCGCGGGGAAGAAGCAAGGCCTACTTTGAAGTGCTTCGTGTATGGCTCGGGCTGCACGTTGGACTGAGGCTCAGGCAGCGTGACGTCCCTGTCGGACTCAGGCGCTTCAGTTGTCCGCGAAACCATGGCGGCCTGCGCGAGATAGTTGAGAACTACAGCCCAGCAGACTCGGAAGACGGAGACGGAGGTGCGGAACCAAGCCTCGATCGGGTGTCTCCGCCACAGCAACGTCAGTTATGGGCGTCTGTTCCTTCCCGATTGGGCTGCCGGAGCCTCTCGCGTCCCTCTCAGCTATTGTCCTACGTCCACTCCGTCCCCGTATTTGCTTCTCGACTTCACGTTCCGACGTCGTATGCGAACATGCCTACAGAACTTCCATACGCTGCCGACGCTGAAGAGTCCCTATCCTACGACGAGCTCGAGGTGAGCATTAACCACGCGGCGGTGGACCTGGACATAATCAACACCTGTAACGCTGAAACGCATTATGTGGCCGCTTGTGTTATTAGGTTCTCCGGTTACAGTACCAGAAGGAGCTCGCGCAATCGCACGTTACTGTTCAGACGAAGTTCAACTATGCGTGGGGACTAGTCAAGAGTCCGCTGAGGGAACACCAGGTCGAGGGTGTCAGGCTGCTGCAAGGTATGTGCCATTCCTGCTGAGCTGCGCTAAGGCGCAGCAGCCACAACCTCCTTTGTGTTTTTTTCGAGCGAACGTGCCTGATTGCAACGTTTTGTGTAGAAATTTATCGCGCTGAGCCCGCGCGGCGAAGGGAGTGCCTCTACTATCTTGCACTCGGCCACTATAAGATGGGCAACTACGAGGAAGCACGGCGGTTCAACGGTGCGTCCTCCCTGCCTCCGCTGCACCGTCGCATCTGACTCCTCTGCTGCCTGCTCCACAAACTGTTTCTTGACGCTCCCACCTACACTCGATCCCTCATCGCCATAGCCTTGCTTCTCGACAAGGAGCCCGCAAATCTCCAGGCGCAAAGCCTGGCGGGACTCATCGACAACCGAGTAACGCGAGGTACGCCTCTCCGTCCTCCACCAACATATCAACGTCCCTCCTTACCTGCACCCTTGTAGATGGGTACATCGGCATGGCGATCGTAGGAGGGGTCGCAGCGCTCGGCACACTCGTCCTCGCATCCGTCATACGGCGAGCATCCCGCAAATGATCGCACGCCCGCGCCTCTCCTGACCTCTGCTCTGTTTACCATACATGCCGTCGCTGTTAACCGTGCTGAACTCAAACGCAATGATCACCGCTCACGGACTCGATAAACATGAACGGCGCGATGACAATGACGAAACGGACTGTATATATATCATCAACATCCACTTGTGCGCCTCGCCTTCGCCCTCTCGTCGCTCTCGATCTGTTTTGGGTCTCCGCATCATTTATTCGCTAATCTGCGTCATGCCCTCATACGACCGGCGTGGACGTTTCGGCGGAGCAGGAACCATACGTGACTCCCAGCAGGACGCGTCCCCACCTGGCTCGGCATCGAGTCCTGACGTCCATATCCCCGATTGTATTCATGAACAATACCCACCATATTTAGCCGGACTTCTCGTCGGAGCACACACCGACACCGCAGACGTCTGAGGTCATACACACGTTTAGAATGATGATGGTGGTACAGCAGCAGTACGGTACGAGCGAACCGAGCGCGAGTGCCCTCTCCGCCCATCGTGGCTACGTTCACATAGAAAGACGTGTGCTGTACCGTGTGGGTGCACGATGTTAAGCAGTGCTGTAAAAGCGACGGAGTCTCTAGCAGGAAACGCAGTAAGTAGACCAAGCACTTGAAGAGAGGAGAAAGATATTGTCCATCCGTGATGACAGCAAAAGTCAGGGAAATGCGGCTGATGTGGAGATATGGCGGTATCGCAGGTCTGTATGAGAGGGGGCAATGCTGGGACTTGTGGTGAGATATGTAGAACGAAGATATGCAACGTGGTCGGAAGATAACGTTGGGCTGGGCGTGAGATGGGACATGGACGTGGCGGGCGTTTTGGGATAGTAACCCAACACGTCCTGCGCGGGGGATGCTACATTGGGGTGGACGGGGCGGGTGAGTGGGGAGAATGCAGGACCGGGCGCGGGGCGCAGGCGCGGGTCAATAACCTACAGTAACGGAACACCAGAGGAAAGAAGGATACAGAGCAGAGCGACGAGGACGATGCGTATATATGCAACAGATGCTTGTGTGCTGCTGGGCGATAGTAATGACAACGAGAATGCGGAACGATGCTTGGGGCATTTCCAGAGAGGGACGGGGGGTTTCCGGGGCTATGTCGGGAGGAACTGCGCGGCCTCGGCGGCCATCTCGTCTGGGGTACGCTTGAACGCGGCGATGCCGAGGAGGACGAAGCCGATGATGACGGCGACCTCGAACGCTATCCAGAAGATGGCCCAGACGTGCGCGCGGGTCTTGGGGTACATTATCGACCACTGGGTCGCGTCGGAGTCGTTGGCCTTGCGGAAGTACTTGTCGTCCGCGATGTCCCCTTCGGTCGCATGCTTCAACGCGCGATCTTCCATGGATAGAGTTTGGGTAAGACTCACAGACGACGTACAGCGCGCTGTAAGGGAGAAGGTGCATCGGTCAAAATGCTATCTGTGACTGAATGGAGGGTAGTCGGGCTATGACGTACTTCATCACACCAATGAACAAGCAGTACCATCGTAATGCTTGTCTGAATAATGCGTCTCGTCTGCTGTTGTGAGCAACAAAATTCGAGAAAGTCACGCACGCATGGTCGATGAACCAGAACCCGATGAGGAGACCCTCCCAGATGACCGTGAGCAGGATGGTTCTTTCGCGCAGCCGAGTGCAACACCGTTCACGTGATCAATGAAAAGCGACGCGAACCCACATGGCAGCAGGCGCGGGGAGGACCAGGGAAGCGAACAGACGCATCGATTGTCAGAGGGGGGCCCCGCACCGCGAGGGAAGCGAGGAAAGGGACGTACAGCTTGTTGCGGACGAGGGCCAAGGGCGCGACGAGCCCGATGCCGATGACGAAGCTCATGATCTTGGAGACGAGGGTGTCAAAGCCGGCCATGATGAAGAGGCCGCCGAGGATGGTCGAGCCGACGTAGCCTGCGGCGAGGATGGTCGGGGGATGGCCGCCGGAGACGATGGTGGCCCCGCCTGCGTCGGGGTCTATGCACACTTTCATGACGGACCCTCCCGTTAAGACGGCCTGGAGACGTCGGTCTAGGACAGGGAGAAGTAGGCGGAGCAGGGTGGACGCACTAATGTTATGTGACACAGCTCATGCCATCCTATCGTGAACAGTTTGAGGGGGGTGATGATCATCCTGGCTCCAGGCATAACCCAAGCGGCGAAGATGACGACAGCATAGACGACCATCTGTATGTGGGGCAAGGGAATGAGGCATCAAGACGTTTGGAATAAAAGAAACGACATACAACATAGAGCACGGGCACCTATCAGAAGATAAGGGAAGCGATCAGCCATAGTTCGGTCGAGAGAAGAGAACGGCGCACCTGGTCGTGGGTCGGGGCTACGGGACTCATGTGAGGCGCCGGAGGAGCGACGGGAGGACGGGGGACGTATGGGGGAAGAGACATGGCAGGAAGGAAGCGGGCACAGTATTAATAGGGATGTGTTCTGCGTTGCAGGCGAGCAGCACGACCAGGTCGCCCTCGAAGTGAAGCCTGCGTGCAGGGCGTGGAGTGGAACCCGAGTCCTCCTTGGGTCCCCACAGCCACCTGCACCTGCCCAGACTCTCTCCGGAGTTCGATCAGCCTCGAGGCGCCTCTCAGCGCCAAACCAGACGCCCATAACCCCAGACGCGTCTGTCACGTGGCCCGCGCGCGACCTTTGTTTACTCGCAGGGCGGAGTTACAATCGGCCCCTGCGATATAACTCACAGCCGGCTTCGCGTTTCCTCAACTCGCGTCCCTCCCCTCTTCCACCACTATCCTCACGCCCTATCTACCCTCTCGTACCTCTAACAAGCAAATATGGTGCGTATACATCGAATGCACTCGCTTTGCGGCGCATACTGACTTAGATTTCGCAGTCTGGCAAGGGAAAGGCGTACGCATCCACATACAACAACCTGACGCGTCGTTCACTTACATTCAACCGATACATAGTGGCAAGTCCTCCTCTGGCAAGGCTGGCGGTGAGGCCGGCAAGTCCCAGTCCCGTTCCGCGAAGGCCGGTCTCCAATTCCCCGTCGGTCGTGTTCACCGTCTCTTGAAGAAGGGCAACTACGCACAGCGTGTCGGTGCAGGTGCTCCTGGTGCGTTCCCTCTTATCTAAGGTTTTAAATCATGTGGTTGACATCCAATGCGATGCATCTTCTGCACAGTCTACCTCGCTGCCGTCCTTGAGTACCTTGCTGCCGAGATTCTCGAGCTTGCAGGTAACGCCGCTCGTGATAACAAGAAGCAGCGTATCGTCCCCCGTCACTTGCAGCTCGCCATCCGTAACGATGAGGAGTACGTCCAATTGATCTGACTGTTGTCTTTGCGCATCCAACTCACCCATCATCAAGGTTGAACAAGCTCCTCGGTGATGTTGTCATCTCGCAGGGTGGTGTCGTCCCCCACATCAACCCTGAGCTCCTCCCCTCAAAATCCAACAAGGGCAAGAAGGAGGGCGCCTCTCAAGAGGTGTAAGAGCCTTCTTTCGTCTTGTTTGGTCTTTGCTTCTCGGTTGTCTCGTATCCTGTCAGGATTTGTACACTGTATCACTTTGTCGTATGTGCCTCTTAATTCGTATTGCATGACATGTATTATGATCCATGATTCATGGCAGTTTCGCTTCTTTGGACGTTTGCGAATGCTGGTGTGACCCTGCGTCGACTTCTAGCGACGTGCGGTGGAAGTCCCCGCTACAGGCGGTCTTTTCTTTTGCAATCACGACGCACATCCGTTCTGGCAAACCAAAACAGTCATCAGCTACTGCTGGTCTGAGCAGCCTCTCTGGGGATAGACAGTGCCCCGGGTCATGTCGATACGTGAGAACCAGGTCTTCTGTGCAAAATGGAAGTCATGGGACGTTATAACATAGATATCGTCAAGAGCATATGTGAATGTCAACATAACCAAAGCCGTAGCTTCACAGACTACCAGGAGTCAGCCCCGTACTTGCACTCATCAAGCACATCTGCAACAGTCCGCCACAACAACTAAGATCGAACACCGTAGATAAATCGCTCTCCATGCCCAAACCCATAGCCACAGCGACCGCCAGGGCCTACCTGTCCAAACAGCACCCAAGGCGACCTCGGACCTCACTGAATGATCTCATCCTCCGCGTCGCTCGCCATCGTCCTCCGCGAGAGCTCCGACACCCTGCTGATGCTGCTCCGCTTGTTCACGTTCACCGACCGCGTCCCCGAGCCCGCCCTCCGCAGACCCGCCCCGCCACCACCGTTCTGCCCGTTGCCCGCGGGGAACACGCCCTGGCCGCTGCCCGGCGGCGACCCGGGCGACCCCGGGCGCCCGGCGAGGCTCTGGCGGTGCATCGCGCTCGCCGTCCCGGTCCCGCTCGCGTTCGACGGGCGGGGCCCGCGCGTGAGGCGCGGGCCGCGCACGATCCCCGACGCGGACCCGGGGCCGGACGCGCTCGTGGGCGTCACGCTCTTCGTGGGCGACGGGCTGCGCGAGCCCGTGGGCGTCGTGATGCGGGGCGAGACGGAGCGGCTGAGCGCGGCGGGGACTGCGCGGGGCGCGGGGGCGAGCGTGGGCGAGGCGGGCGGCTCGGCGAAGTGTGCGGGGCGCGCGGGCGGGGGAGACTCCGGCTCGGGCGGGGGCTCCTTGAACTGGGGGCGGGGCGGGAGGTCGTCGGTCTCCGGAGGGGGCTCCTTGAACGTCGGGACGCCTGGGGGCGGGGGAGGGGGCGTCGCGCTTTGGGTGGGGAGCGGAGGCGGGGGAGGGATGTTCTTGGGCAGCGGCGGAGGTGGGGGGATGCTGCTGAAGTCGGGAGGGGTTCTGGCGTCATCCAAGACGATGTCGCCGGGCTGAGGCGGAGGCGGGGGCGGGATGGATGGAAGCTCCTCAGGCTCCGCATTGATGGATTGTGGCTCATCGTGGATGCTCAGAGGCTCGTCATGGATGCCCTGAGGTTCGTCAACAAAATGCGCCGGGCTCTCAGGTACACGTGGTAAGACAGGGTGGGAGCCCGTAGAGGAGGGAGGCGGTGAGGCTGACGTGACGCTAGCGGCACTCTTGTTGACCTTGATTCCGCGCTGCTGAAGCTGCTGGACATGGAGCTCCTTGAGGTCTGCACCGGCAGAGATGCGCGAGCGAGACATGCGCATGTCGACAGGACGGGTACGGCGACGGACAGGAACCTTCCGGTCGGATTCACGCTTCTTTTTCAGGATGGCAGGAGGCAAGATTTCATCGTACTTGTTGACCAGATCCATGAAGAGCACTGTAAAAGCGGTCAGACGAGTACTCGAAGGAATGGACACAACGCATACAGGTAGGGTGGCGATCTTGGATAGAGTACTGTGTCTCCTGCTTGGGCCGGAGGATAGCTATAGGATGGCATGTGAGTGGAGGAGGCAAGGCTCGCAAGAATTGATAACATACTACGACCCATGCTCAATGCCAGTTTGGTGACATACACCTCGTTCGACTCGGTCTCAGACTCCGACGTCGACCTGATGAGACTGTCGAAAAGCTTGGTCAGTCCACGAAGATCGTGCAAGCAAAATTGAATACTCACTCCTTCAAGTGCTTGATGAGAGCGTCCAATACGAACAAATGAATCTTCGGCAGCTTGAGCAGCGCGTTCTGGACGTCCTGAATATGTTGCTCGTCCGATGGCTTGAGCTCGTTCTTGTTGCTGCCGACAGTGGGGTACAGCTTACGCAGCTCGTCCCAGCCCTCGTACATGCAGAGCGGCGGGTCGAGCTCGAGCGCCCACAGCTTGACACCACTCGCCAGCACCGGCGCGTCGTACTTCTGCAGCAAGTCGTGCGGGATGTCCTCCTCCGGCGGCACAGCGTTGAGGGTCTCGCGGAGGTGGTGCACGGCTGGGAGCGGGACTTCGTAAATCCACGTCTTGCGCTTCTCTGCACCGGCGGTCAGCATCCACACGTATACAGCGGAAGGCGACACACGTACCGCCATCGTTGGGCAGCGTGCCGTACGCCTCCTCGAGAGCACCAAGGAGAGCGAGCAACACAGACGGAAGCTCCTCCTTCCTCTCCGCAGGATTAGCCACGTTCCAATACGCGCTGTCCGCCCACCGCCGCAAGTCGATCCCGAACACGACATCGCTCTCGTCGTGCGAGATCGACTCGTACACCTGCGCGACAGGCCGGAACGGCCCCGTGCGGTACCGCTCGATCAGCACCTTCACGTCCTGCTCAGGCTGGTACGCCGCGACGAGCGTCTCGACCTTCTCGCTCGAGCTCTTGTAGTTGCCCGCGAGCTTGCCCAGCGTCGCCTGGTACTGCGTGAGCGCCGTCTTGACGGCGCGCAGCCGGTCGAGCTCCCACTTCTGCAGGATCTTGAGCGTCTCCTCGATGCGCTCCTCGAGGCCCAGGCGTTGCCGGTCGAGCTTGCGCACGGCGACGCGGTACTCCTTGTCCGCGTTGTCCGCCTCGCGGCGCGCACGGACGTGTGCCGGCTCGCCGTTGCCTGCGAACGCCTTCGACACGAGGCTAGCGAGGCCCCCGGTCCGGTTAACGACGTTCTGCGCGAGCGGCGACAAGCGCTGCTCGATCGGGGTCAGGACCTGGGCTGGGGTGCCCGCGGAGAGCTTGCCGTTGTTCGCGGCGGCGGGCGGGGCGTCGAGGCTGAACGCGCGCGGGCGGAACTGGTAGTACGCGTCGTCGGCGTTCTCGAAGTCGTTCCCGAGCTCGCCGAGACGGCGAAGCAGGTTGTGCTTCTCGGTGAGGACGCGCGCCGCGACCTCGGCGTGGTCGAGGTTGCCGTTGAACGCCTTGACGTTGTCGTTGAGCCAGCTCGCGAACTCCTCGCCCGAGAAGCAGTCTTGGTACTCGCCGAGCAGCGGGAAGCGCACGGGACGCAGGGGCAGCTGTTCCTTTGCCTTCTTCAACATCGCGGTGACCTCAGCTGGCGTCATCAGCACGCCTGCGATGTTCAAAGGGGGGAGCGGAGGCGGCGGCACCGGGTTCGTCTCGAGCTGAGGCGGCGCCACCTTGGCGGGGGGCATCGGCGGGTCGAGTGGCGGGGGCGACAGCATGCGTTGAGGCGTGCTCACTCCAGAGCCGACGTCGCTGGCGCGGCCCTTACCTTTATCAACCTTCGGCGTGTGCTGCTCTTCCTCATCCGCATCGAAGTGCACTTCTGGCTTGGGAGGCGGTTGAGGGGAACCGGTTGACGCATTCAGCCTGAACTCCTTCAGGCGAGAGGTGATGCGCTCGGAGATCGTAGCTTGCCGCTGTGGCGCGCGCACAGCTACAGGGTTCGCGCCAAGAGGCTTCAATCTGGGCGACGTGGTGTACTGGTCACCGACGGGATGCGTGATAGGGGCGAACCGAGCGCTGTTGGAGAAGTCTCAGCGTCTAGAACTCTGCCAAAAGAACAGACACGTACTCGTCCTCGGCCTCGTCCGCTTTACGAGTCTTATTGAGGTAGTCATTCTTGAGTTTCGCAACCTAGAAGCATGCCTGAGCACTCGAATGCATGCATGGTGATTTTGGTCAACATACCTCAGCTAGACCGACTTCGTAGTTGTGAATGTAGCCCTCGAGCATGTTCACCTTGCTCGCGAGAAGGCGGTCCTAGAGGAAACGCGTCAAGTAGTCAATCGTGCCCCCAACAGCGACCGACATACCTTGTGACTGGCCGCCCACTTCTCGAATGGCTCAATCACGCTGGTCTGCAACTCCTTCGCTATACTCTCGTGAAGGGTACCCTGGGCCGCGCTCTCATCACGTATGCCCCTGAAGGCCATCAACAACGACGCGCCATCATCCTCTTCGAACACGGAACCTAGTGAATAGGTGGATTAGAGGACCCGGTGACCTTTGTAGTACTGTAGACGTACCAGCAGGCGGATCAGCCTTCAAAGTTGCACCAATCGTCAGCTCTGCGGCAGCACGTTGCTACAAACAATGCGTCAGTACACATCAATAACAAGCACCACAGATATACGAATAGCAGTGAAATGTGAACATCCGGGATGCAATAGCACCATGCAAAAATATGACGCTATACGCGCTAATGGCAATGTTGATGCACACGGGGAACATGACACCGCGCCGAGAGATACGGTGGAATGGGTGAATGCACCAAGTGCCGTCCAGCGGGGTGGACTGTGCGAGGCGACCTAAACCGGACATATGGTCTGAGTGGCTGCGCGTACAGAGACAGTGGCCTCCTGACGGACATGTACGCGTACATGCCACTGAGTCGTGTAGTCCGGCCGCTAGACACAATCATGCGCTCGTTGTGGCCCACCACATACTGTTCAAGCGTAGGTCTGCGCTTTGAATGACCTCGCTGCCGCGGGCAGTCTAGACTTTGCAGGGTATCTTCTATACCGCACCACGAGACACAGGAGCACTATGCATCCGCGACCTCGCCAACGCAGCCGTCTCTGGTGCAAACGTCTGGGTGAATGAGACTTACGCGAATGAACTGGGCGATTTCAGCATTCTCCGCAATCCCCTGCAAGCACGACGCCGCCATAAGCTACACGTTTCGTCACTTCAAGAAGGAGGCTTCACGTACCTTCTCCAGCTCGGCATACAAGACCTCCAACCCTTTACGGTAATCCTCCGACCAGAACGAATTCGAGAACGTGAGCGGGAGCGACAGGACGGCCATGGTGTCACGGACGCGCAAGCAAGCGGGTATACGTGTGATTATGGCCCCAGACAAATCAAAATCACAGCGACTGGACAGGAGAGGGACCCGAGCGGGCAGTCGTGAGCGTGCGTGAGAGAGGCGGCAGATATAAGCGTATGTAGCACGGGGTGGGACCTGCGTCCGGTGCCGCAGCGGAGGACTGGGAGAGAACGCGTTGAGCTGGCGTGTTGTAGAGCCGTCCGTGGGGCGTGTGAGGGACAGGAGCAACAAGCTGCTGGTGATGGTATTGAGAGAAACGCGCAGGAAGGGTGCGGTGCAGCGCGGGCGAATCGAGACAGCGCGCTGTCTCACCCCCGAATCCACCGCCCTCACCGCCACCCACGTCCGGCGATGCCCAATTGGCAGGTGCGCGAGGGTTCTGCGCACTTCATTGGCCGTAGAAGCAGACGAGAAAGGCGCTCCCGGCATGCGCGCCCTACCTATCCGCACCGTACATACATAGCCATCTCACCCGGTCCGACCGAAGCACCCATTGCTGTCACGAACAACGGAGATGTACACGCAATCTGCTGTATCTGACATACTCACACTGTTCACCAACGAACATAAGTAATCCCAGCTTGCACGCGCCATGAGGAAGCACGACTAGAGCGGGGTGTGCTACATTCAGCGCCCATAGAACGGCATATCCCCGCGGGTTCGACATCGACTGCGACACAGATACTGTGATGAGGAGCGCACCCACAGCGCGCACCGTGAGCCTGCGACCGTGGTCGCACTATATCCTCGCAAGAGAAACGGCAGCTTGTGCAAATCATGTACGACAGCGTTGCGACGGGGGTGTGCAAGGTGGTCCTGGAACATTAAGCATGTCTGTATTACAGTACGTAGTCCTCTAAATCGTCCTCGGCCTCGGCAGCTCGTGAGCGCGCTCCAGGCGTACGAACGCCCGCCCGCCCAGCACTGCCGTATAGAACCTCCGAGTCGCCGAGCGACACGGGCGAGTATGCGCTCTCAGCGCCGGTCGCCTCGAACACGTTCCCTGGCGCGTCAGGGAATGTCGATGTCGGAAGCTGCAGTAAGTGTGGTGGCTGTCGCGTCAGGTAGAGTCTCAACAATGAGTCCTCCGCCGCCTACAGGAAGATGGTACATGAGCTGCCTGGTACGAAAAGTCACAGATCGCGACGCCCTCACCCGATATTCCGCCATTTTCAGGGAGCTGCCAAACCCTTCCCCAAGCTTATCAGCACCGGAGAAGATGCCCACTACAAAGACTGGCGAGTTCGACAGTCGACCAGTCTCTTTGAGTAATCTAGATTTCCATTGTCAGCTTCTCATACTCAGACTTCCCGCCAGATACTCGTTGGAAAACACCCAAGCCTGCCTTTCCTGGCGACGCAGACCCTAGGAACAACTTCGCAAGGGTGGGCTTGCGCCCCATTCCCCGAGATTCACTGACCGTCCAAGCACCCAGCAACCCAAATAGAAAGAACAGCAGCCTTTAGATTTGGCAGACGCGCTCAGAGACGCGACATCAGCGAGCCTGAGGGAGCCAGGGACGACACAGTCTTGTCGAATGGCGCGAACGGATGAAAATTCAACTCATGTCCACTTTGCTTACAAGCGGGCAACACTCTGGGCTGTCCACATAAAAAAGAGTACGACAAGCACCACTTCGCAACAAACACATCGTGTAATAACACGAGCACAGCGAGAGCCATGGAGAAGGACACATACCTCGATATTGGGCGCTCCCTCCCAAACTTCTGGACCGTCGCCAGCAATGTCTGCTTCGGATCCCTGAACTTCATCATGCTCCGCAAATCGACCTCTCTGCTGAAGAAGAATTTCTCCACGAATCTCCGTGCGGAACGCAATGACCGGTACTGGTATACCAAGGCGGTCAGCGCTCTCGGCACGGATGCCAGCGCGTCGATGTGAAGCACGGCGCCCTGCGTCAAGTTTGCAGGCTGCACGCAATAAATGAGCGAGATGAACGGCGCGACGCAAACAGCACTTACTGTGCGATGCCAGCGCAGAATGGGCGTGACACCCATCTCACGCGCCAGGTTCGCGCAGGTCGTCGGACCGACGTGTGCGCTGACTGCGGCCTTCATGACGCGGGTTGGGAGGTGTGGGTAGGATGAGTTGACGAACTCGGTTGCAAACATGCCGAGGAGGGAGTTGCCGAGGGTCGCAAGGGAGGCATTGGTGGCAGGTAGGGGCTGGTCGGGATGTTGCTGGTTGTGCAGGTGGACGAAGGACGGGTGCGTGCAGGCCTGTTCGATGACGTCCACTGAGGGCACAACCTTCCCGAGGCCTATCCTATGCGCGAAGGCCGCAAGTGTCGACCGAGGAGGGGGTTGGGACGCGGCCCATGCCTGCGCGTCGAAGACGGCTGGTGGAGCAGCCTTGCCAGCAGGGAGGAGGGAGTGTTTTGGAGGAAGAGCTCTTAGGTGTGAGGAGGAGACATGGGCGAGCTTGGAAGCCGTGTTCGCGACCTTGCGCTGTGCATAGCCCATGAGTGGATGTCGACCTCCGCCAGCACGCGCTCTCGAAAGGTCACCGTCCAAATTTTGGAACCGCCAAGCAGACGCAGCGACCCCGGAGGACCCCGGAGACCACGGCCCGTGCCGGCGTGTAGCGCTCCCTCCCCTCAAGATATACATACTGTTGAATTCCTGACCAATTCTTCGACATTATCCGTCCTGGACATGGATTATGCGTTGCGCAAAACCACAACTATGTGCCAATGTCCGGGAGGAGAAGTTGTGACCCATCCCTGGTTTGAAGACCTCTTCGAACTGAGCGTCCCTTCGGATATTACGGACTTATCAGCACAGCGAGCCTCTACCCTCGCCCTCGTATGATCGAGCAAAGGCACCAGAACGACTGCTAAACCGTCTCCCGGATAGAAGGCGTTGTGCCAATTCGTCACTTTCTTGCCACAATCTGTCCGTTCACATGGCCTTCGGGAATAAATACGCGAGAACGCAGTTGTCAGCGCGGAGCTGCCGTGACCTCATTCTGACTCGCGTTTCCTCGTCTTCCCTTCTCACACAACGACCACCATGGCGCTCAAGGACGACTTCGTGAAAGAGGCCCTTCTCCCTTCGACCGTGTCGGATGCGTCACCGCGCAAGAAGGGTAGCTGCCGCGCAGGGCTCGTTGTCGTCAAGGCTCTCCTGCTCGGCTTGTCTGTCTGGGCTTGCTTGAACGCGCTCGATCTTGCTCCTGTGCCCGCCTGCATGAAAGACCGCCTCGGGCACGAACGCGAATGGAAGGCCGACGAGCAATGCCCCCAGGCGACCGCTGTCGTTCCGAAGAAGAACGTGGAACTTTGGAGCTCACTGGGCAAGACTTTCGACTCGGACGCGTTCAAGGCGCGTGCAGTCGAATGGATTGGTGGGGCCGTCCGTGTACCGTGAGTTCAGACGTCCAAAGCAGAGTCGGGAAACGTGGACTGAGCTGACCGTGATGTGCTCGTTGCAGGACCCAGTCATACGATAAGATGGGGCCCGTAGGCGAAGACAAGCGTTGGGAGGCATTTGGTCCTTTCCATGACTATTTGCTGAAGTCGTTCCCGTTGATGTGAGTTGCCATCTCGAAATCTGTTGTGTTCAGGCCAAGGGTGCGCTTCTATGACTATGGAAAATCAGCTGCTTGCCTATCACGACTCGCTCTTTCTCAATGGTACAGCACGCCATGGAGTTACGGCGTGTATTCCGCATCTTACCACCGATTAGGGGGTGTTTCGCCTTGGCATATATTCGTGGAGGCCAGCCGGGCCACTTGCGGAGTTGTCTGACACTGAAATTGTAGTCACTCAACGCTCGAGCTCACAAAGGTCAACACGTGGGGTCTCGTTTACGTCTGGAAGGGCTCCGATGCGTCATTGAAGCCTCTCCTCCTGGCCGCTCACCAAGACGTCGTTCCTGTCAACCCTGACACTGTGGATGAATGGACTCACCCCCCCTTCTCCGGCTACTTTGAT
Source organism: Dichomitus squalens LYAD-421 SS1 (assembly GCF_000275845.1). Classification (NCBI taxonomy): domain Eukaryota; kingdom Fungi; phylum Basidiomycota; class Agaricomycetes; order Polyporales; family Polyporaceae; genus Dichomitus; species Dichomitus squalens. The sequence goes on from NW_006766887.1 coordinate 859,157, forward strand.
GGTCAGTCGCGTACGCCCTGAGCAGTCAATCCTGAGTGTATAGCTGACGAACGCGTAAAGGGGAGCGCATCTGGGGCCGTGGAAGTTCTGACGACAAAAGCGGCTTGATCGGTATACTGTAGGTTTTTTGCACTTCAACTCTGCTTCGCGTCGCTTACTCGGTGTTGCAGGTCTTCGATCGAGTCTCTCTTGGAGGCTGGTTTCCAGCCAACTCGGGGCGTTGTGCTTGCATTTGGCTTTGACGAGGAAACCAGCGGTCTACATGTAAGTGATTGGAATTACGTTTGTCTGTCTTCACTTTGACTCGCCTCGTATCGGCATCTACTTCACCGGGTGCTCGGTTGAGCCCAATTGAGAATCAGCGTTGACCCGCGTAGATGCAGCAACTGCCCACTCGCTGAAGGTCACGTGCCGAAACATCTGGTGGCTGATATCCGTATTTACAGGGCGCTGCGGCCATCAGCAAGTACTTGCATGAGACGTACGGTGAAAACTCGTTCCTGCTGCTCGTTGATGAGGGTGGTAAGCGTCATGTCGCGATAAAGGCAGGAAGCTATAATTCACATCCGTTATAGGAGGATTCGCTCAGGAGTATGGCAGCGTCATCGCCACCCCTGGCATAGCTGAGAAGGGCTACATTGACGTTCGTGTGGAGGTTACCTCGCCCGGTGGTCACTCCAGCGTGCCTCCTCAGCACACTGTGAGCCTAACTATTCTCCTTTGTTGATGCCTTAGACTGACGTGGCCATAGACCATTGGTATTCTCTCGCAGCTACTCGTGCATTACGAGGAGAACCCCTACGAGGCCAAGCTCTCCCGGGGTACGCCCATATATTGGAAATCCCAATGTCTCGCAGCCTACGCGCCCGACCTCCCTGGCGAGCTCCGCAAGGCGCTCAAGAAGTCCGTCAAGTCTGACAAGGCGTTGAAGGCCGCTCAAAAGGAACTTTTCAAGAGCAAATCCTTCCACGCGCTCGTCGGCACGACCCAAGCCATCGACCTCATCAACGGCGGCGTCAAGACGAACGCGCTTCCCGAGCTTGCGTGGGCTGTCGTCAACCATCGTATCGCTACTGATAGGTCCGTTCTGCGCATCGCGTCCCTCGTTACGGCAACTATCTGACTGGGTGATGCAGCTCGGTCGGCGACGTCCAGGCGCACGACACGGAGCTCCTGAAGCAGCTCGCCCATCAATTCAACCTGTCGTACACGGCGTTTGGGTCTCAACAGACCGAGGAGGGCGCGCCTGCTTACGGCACGCTTACCCTCAGCGACGCGTGGGGCACTGCGCTCGCGCCTGCCCCCATTAGCCCTATCGACGCGCCCGAGTACGCGCTGCTGTCCGGGACGATCAAGGCCACGTACAACGCGCACCGGAGCCTCACGGGAGATGAGAACATCGTCGTAGCCCCGGGCATCATGTCAGGAAACACGGGTGCGTGACTCCGAGCGAGAGCGGGAGATGACAGTACCGTGGCTGACCCGCGGCGATCCCGACAATTGAATCCGCACAGACACTCGGTACTACTGGGCACTCACGCCGCACATCTACCGCTACAACCACCACAACGGTGGAAACACCACGGGGATCGCCAGTGGTGTACACACGATCAACGAATGTGAGTGTCAGAGACGGACATTGACGCTTCGGGTGCTGACTGAAGGATTGGCAGTCCTGGTGGCCGACGCGTTCTACGAACAGATCAAATTTTTCACAACTCTGATCCTGAATGCCGACGAGTTCCAGGCGTGATAAGAATGAACGTCTCCTGGATGCTGTGAGGGCATGCGCTGTATCTATCATGTCTGCGGGCATTCCAACCGATTCCAGTGTAGAAACCCGAGTAGCACTGCCCAGACGGGTATTAGGGTGTAAAGTCGACTGCTTCCGCATCGAACCGCCTTCGAGTTCAATTGTTGACCCTTTAAGGGTACTATTTGTGTGCATTCTTGGAAGACGATGGCAGTGAAAGTGCGGGTCAGCTGCTTGAGACAGAGGATCCGGTGGAGCGTAGCGGTGTGACACGCTGCCACGTGGGTAAGAGTCACGGCTGGATGGAGGCGAAATTGGTGATCCGAAAGCATCGACGTCGAGAGTGAGCTGGTTCCCGTCTGCTAATACCCTCTGGCCACCCTCGCCCGCCCCCGACGCCCGCACTCAGCCCGCAACCCATCCCAGAGCGGCGCCGTCGCAGCCATGAGCGGGCCCGACCACCAGAAACAGCAGCTCTCCATCTCCTCCCAGTCCTCTAGCAGCGACTCCGCGACTCTCGCCTACATGGCCATAGCTTCCGACCCGGATTCAGACCATGATCTCGACCCTCCCCCCACCGCTCACGCAAACGGCTTCTCGTCCTCGTCTCCCCGCCCTGAGCATTATGCTTCAGATCGCACTCCCGTACCTGTCAAGGCGGCTACGCTTGGCACCCCGTACGACCTAGATCAGCGACAGCCTCGGACGGACGACCGACCCCATGCCCGCAGCGAGGACCTCAATCACTCGTCGTCCTGGGCCTCGAATGATCCCTCGTTCACTGACCGCGCTCTCTCTCAGTCCCCCGCTCCTCCCTTCATGGCGTCCAGTCGCCCTGGCACTCCTGGCAGCAGCTCCAATCACCACCCCCTCCCCCCATCTTCATCCGATCACTCTGAATCCTCACGGAGCCGCCGACAGAGCATGCACTCCGACTCGTCTCTAGGTTCTGAATCTTCTACGCCCGGTGGGAGCCAGCTAGGAGGAGGCTCGACGACGACGCACACCAGCACGAGCGTCGCTTCCACGTGAGTCCTTTTACACTCTTGACCTAGTTTCTGGCCGTCGATGAGATCCACGGAGGCTATGAGTTGGAATCACGTACAGCGAGCCAAGATCACCAGCCTTGGCTCTTGGCCTGACCAGTGGGCGGGGCCAGAACGCTCCTTCGTTCTGTCTAGTGATGTCCACTCTGATTCGTGTCGACCGGGGTCTTGTAGCTTGCCTGTCCCTTTGGCATGCTGCCATGATTATCAATTCCGGTGTCTAACTTTGCGGTTCGACTAGACCATGTGCGGCTTGCGGCAAAGCAATGCAGGGCGCGTTTGTACGGGCCCTTGGCGCTGTATACCACCTCCAATGCTTCAAGTGTATGGTAAGGCTTTGTCAGCCAATTTTGGCTTGACCCCGGTTGCTGACGTCTGCACAGGACTGCGGTACCGTCGTGGCCTCGAAGTTCTTCCCGATTGACGGCCAAGATGGGAAGCAACACCCGCTATGTGAACGGGACTACTTTCGGCGCTTGAATCTGATTTGCGCGAAGTGTGGGATGGCGCTGCGCGGAAGCTACATTACGGCGTGCAGTAAGCACTCCCGTCTCTCGAACCCTTGCGCCAGTTAGCGAACGTGCATTGCAGACAAGAAGTTCCATGTCGAGCATTTCACATGCTCGATATGTCCGACACTCTTCGGCCCGCAAGACTCGTACTACGAGCATGAGGGAGACGTATATTGTCATTTCCATTATTCGACACGATACGCAACCAAATGCGCTGGTTGCAACAGTGCCATTCTCAAGCAATTTGTGGAAATCAACCGGAACTCGCGGGACGAATGTTGGCATCCGGAATGCTATATGATAAATAAGGTACGTTGCGTATAGCTCCTGACAGGAGATGATCTTCATAGTCGTTTTCGACAGTTTTGGAATGTCAAAGTCTCCAGTCGTCGACCTACCAGCCTACCACCGCCGGCGGAGGATGGCGAGCCTACCCAGCCGACGGAGCCTCCTTATGTCGAAGAGGAGCGCATGGAGACGGCGCAATCTCTACGAGAGAAGCAGATACGGATGGAACAGCAGGTGTATCGGATATGGACGTGAGTCGGCTACCTTACATGCTTGATGTGCGTCCGCCTGACTTGGGATAGCGTACTGTCCTCCTTCGAGGAGTCGAGCGCTGCGTGTATTTCTGATATGCTGAGGCAAGTCAGCAATGGGCAATACCTGGACGCCATCCGGATGGCCGAGAGGTTCATTTTGCATGTCGAAGTCCTCTTCGCAACCATCGACGACCTGGAATACCATTTCGCCCGGCTGAAACTCAAAGGTTAGGCGTTTGCCTTTCTCTTGTTCCTCCACGCTAATGTCTTGGTAATACGTCAGGCATGTCGCACGTTCGCGAGGCGAGAATGCTGTGCCGAAAGACCGTGGATCTCTTCACCCTTCTATCTCATACGCAAGAGACTGGCGCCCGGCGGATGGGCATGACCCAGGAGCTGCTCGCCCTGGTCACTGGGCTGGCGCACTACCTCAAGATTCTCATCCGTATCGCGCTCACAGGTGCCTTGAAGCTCGAGCGAGAGCAAGATGTGCGCGAGGCGATCACCAACTTCCTGGACAAGCTGCATATGCTCGCCATCCAGGGCAGCAACCCTTCCGCAAGGCGTATTATGAAGCGCGCGAATGGGGAGCTGATCCCGCAGAGCGATTCTGGCAACCTTGGGACCCAGGGTGTCACCTACGGTTTCAAGAGTCTTGCGCCGGAGAATGCTGGCGAAAGCCCTTTCAGCGCCGCACCCAAGGACCCGCTTCTCGCCAAAGTCCCCGTCGTCCACCCCCCATCGGACCTGTGCATCAAGTGCAATCAGACAGTCGAAGAAGATTGCGTGCGCCTAGGAACGTACCAGCGGTGGCACTCTCACTGTCTCACCTGCCAAACTTGCGGTAAGGCTGCGGCAATGCCAACAGTTAAAGAACCAAAGGCCTTGGAGGACAAGGATAAGGACGGCTCGCAGGCCGGCCAGGAGAAGGAAGGCAAACCCAAGGCTTCAACTGCGCGGCGGCCGCCAGCGAACGTCGGCGCCTTCACGTATGAGGTGGAGTCGGTGAAGGAGACCACGTCTTTCGGCGTCGTGCCGACCGTCATCCTCTGCACAGAACACGCGCATGCTGGTTGCCGTGCCGGGTTCCAGGCCGTTTCGCGCTTGGAGCAGTACGCCTTTTTGCTGAATGTGGCCCTACGGCGGTTGTATGTGCTGTTGAAGAAGCGAGGCGTCGTCCCTCTGTCTCCCGGTATGCTTCTCGTTTCACCGGTGCGCTCTCCGCTGACCTCCCCGCAGCTGCATTGCCAGGACAAGGTCAATCGCGCGAACCCGACGAGGACCCCTACCGGAACTCCGGCGACATCAATCGTCTCCGCTCTGTGCATCTGGATCGGAAATTGTCCTCCACCGCGCGGGTACCGAAGCGGTCAACAATCGTCGAGAGCCCAGCCGGCAAAGTCGCCCATGCTCATCCTTCGGACCTCGCTCACCGTCCGCACGAGGTCACGTCTGGCGCACGCACACCCGCGCCCCAGGTCGCACAGCATGGGACGGCGCGAAGCCAGAAGGCGCCGCTCATCCACACTCAGCAGTCGTACTCCCAGCAGCCACAGCGATCGCTGCCATCGCCCGGGATGATCGACACCAATGTGGGGTCGCAGGTCATCCGACCTGCCTTTGCGCGAGGGAACACCGCGATCAAGATTGTCGACGAGTCTGGGCCCAGCTCACCCGCAGGCGTCAACCAGGACGAGCAGATGGTTGGGGGCATCGAGGACGGCATCACCCTTGCAGACATCCCGCAGCTGGTGGAGGCGGCGCAAGCGCGAGAGCAGAGACGGTCGCTGCCCAGCCAGAGCTCGATACCATACATCGGGGACCTGAACCCTCTCCAGCTCGCGATCGTCAAGCACTGCGCCGTGCTGGTCCTCCAGAGGTCGCCGCTCAGGGATCAGTTCGATCTGGACGAGATCCTTGAGTTGGTTGAGACCAAGAAGAGCTCGTTCTGGAACAAGTTGTTCAAGCCAGGCAACGACAAGAAGAACGTGAAGAAGAAAGGTACGTCGAGTCGGCCTTCTTGGCTGTGGTACGACTTATATCCATCTGGTCGCTTGTAGGGGTCTTCGGTGTACCTCTGGAACTTTTGGTAGAGCGCGAGGGTGCGGACTCTCTTCTCGGTGCTGGACGCACGCCTCTCCGCATCCCGAGTTTCGTTGATGATGCCATCTCTGCCATGCGGCAAATGGGTATGTCATACTTTCCTCATCGACGCGGCGTCTCTGATATAGACCACTCTAGACATGTCTATTGAGGGTATTTTCCGGCGAAATGGCAACATCCGCCGCTTGAAAGACCTCACCGAAGCAATCGACCGTGACGCGTCGTCCGTTGACCTCACGCAGGACAACCCAGTACAACTTGCGGCGCTTCTAAAGAAGTTCTTCCGAGATCTTCCTGATCCCCTCATGACATTCAAGTTGCATCGGCTGTTCATCGCGACTCAATGTGCGCTATCTTTCTAGAGCTATCTGTCTGAGTATGCTAACTCCGTACCGCAGCGCTTCCAACCGAGCAGGAGAGGAATCGGATGCTGCACATGGTGTCGCTCATCTTGCCTAAAGCGCACCGCGATACGCTCGAAGTGCTCTTTGTCTTCTTGAAATGGGTCGCGTCCTTCGCGCACTTGGACGAGGAGACAGGTAGCAAGATGGACTTACAGAACCTTGCGACGGTCATTTGCCCGAGTATTCTGTACTCCCGTGGACAAAACGCCGTGAGAGACGAAAGTTTCGGGTCGATTAGGGTCGTCACCGCGCTGCTAGAGAATCAGGACCAGTTTTACTGCGTCCCTGAGGAGTTCTTGCCCATTCTCGCAGATGAGGAATACTTCGCCAACTGCATGGAGCTTCCAAGCAGGGAATTCCTGAAGAAGGTTGACGCATATATGCGCCTCAAGTCGGGTGGCAGGACACCGGGCCTCATATCGCCGACTATCGGCAATGCGACATTTAACTTCAATCCGGGCACACCACGGCCCGAGGATATGCGCTCAATGCCACCAAGGTAGGACATCTCGATCATAGATGGCAACCGACCCATCTCATTCGTTCCATACAGGTCAACGCAGTCCAACCCACAATTCCTGGATAGGCCCCCCATGGCCAACCCCACACCATCTGACAGTGTGCTCCGGAATGGTCTCTCCCCGCAGCGGCAACAACCTCCACCAATGCAGCACTCGCCATTCTCCTATCCGCCACCAACAGGGAACCCCCAGCCGACATCGCAGCCCTCGATGGGTGCCATTCACTCGCCACAGCCGCGAATGCCCGCCAACATGCAGGGCATGCAAAGCCCGAGCCCGGACTGGGGGATGGAGCGGCCTCCAGGTGTACAGGACCCGAACAGGCCATCGTCGCGTCCATCGTCGTTCATCAATACCAGCGTGAACCCGTCATCGAGGACCAGCAGCGAGAGTCCGCATCCTTATGTCCCGAACGGACAGCACCAGCAACGGTAACCGCTCTCCGGCACCATTCCGTCCCTTTGCTCTTGCACCCTGCTTCTGGCTCCTCCGCTTACGACATCTGCATTGCATTTCATCCTCACCTTACTCCGTCCCTCACGCCGTATACCGTACCCGCCGCGTCGAGTCGCTGAGCATTGAGCATTGAGCACATCGCACGTACACATGACCCACCCTTGTCTAGTTTTCAGTCTATGGTCAGGTCGGACTCCTCTGCACATCACCATTGCGCATCGTCACGGTAGCACCTGCACTCATTCCCTCTCTATATAATCAGTACTGCTTCCATGCATCCCATTGCCAACGCGCTTGTCTCTCGTCCCTCCTTATCCCTCTCTAAATTTGCCGCGTAACTGTACTTCACCTTACTCACTTAACCTATAGCATGGACAAACATCTATACCCTCTCAGACCTGCCTCTGGGTCAACGAATGGTGAAATTTGGATTGTGCGTGCGTTACTCAAAATGTGCGAACTCTTGCAAATACAACATCCGTGTCCCGATGCTGCCTGTACCAGTCGACACGATACGATCCCACAGTTGAGCTTCGTCATCGTGCGATGCAGACGAGTATGCGTTCCGGGGTGCGCATAGTATGCATGTTGCATAATATTTTGGACTACTGCACATGGATGATGAGGAATAAAAGCAACAACATAAACAGTCGTAAAACCCGGTCCTCTACTTGAGGGGGATGCTGCACCAAACCGTCAGACTCTCACAGCACCTAGGTGAACTCGAGATGAACCTACAATCGCGAGGAGTGGGTGGCACCAATACCCGGACGACCGTGCTTGACAGGCTTGTACGAGCACGAAAACTCGGCGAGGTAGTGGCCAACCATCTCAGGCTTGATCTCGACGGAGTTGAAGACCTGATAACCCGAAGCGATGATTCAAGTCAGTCCTCCAACCTCTCAACTTCTCTTCATGGAATTGAGAACGCACCTTGCCGTTGTAGATGCCGACGACGGAGCCGATCATCTCAGGGACGATAATCATGTCACGGAGGTGGGTCTTCACAACCGCGGGCTTTTCGTTGGGTGGTGCCTCCTTCTTCGCCTTGCGGAGCTTCTTGATCAAGCCCATGGGCTTGCGCTTGAGACCGCGCTGGAACCGCCTGCGGGCACGAGCATGGACGATCTAACCGAAGACGAGAGGGAGAAGTTGGTGAGATGTCTTGTTTGTGCGCGGGTTCCATTTCATGTATTAGCGTACCTCGACGAACTGTGTGTGTTCGGGTCAGAACCAAAGCAATACATTGCGAGCAGTATATACGCACTTCCTCATTGCTCAGGTCAAGGAGCTTATCGAGCTCCACCCCACGGTAGGAGAAGGTACGGAACGTCCGCTTCTTCTTGAGGTCGGCGGCGACTTGGGGGTCGGTAACAGAGGAATCAGCCTACAAAAGCCCCATGCAACGAGCCGTCAGCACTTCCGCATCGTTCTCTACACACGACCAAATGGGCAGTACTCACCATCTTGAGGGTGTCGTTGGCGGTCTTGCGGTGGGACTGAAGGGGCCTTGCTCTTGGGCGGCTTTGTGACGGAGTTTGAAACAAGACGAGTGGCTGCCCGCCGGTGCAAGGAACGTGGGAACACAGCTGTATAGTTCTCAGCCACCGGCGCGGGCCCGCCCTGGGCTTGAGTCGATCAGGCAGAGTGTAATTCACCCCATCGTCCTCGGATAGAATCCACAGGTCTTCCCTCGCGGATTAAAAGGTGTGCTCGCTGTCCGCTGCATCGTTGAACAGTATCTAACATTGCGCGCATCATACAGTGATTTGTGGCTACCGATCTACCTCTCATAACCACCCAAATCTACCACTGTGCGTGTCTCGCAAGTCACGCTTGTGCAAGCCGAAGTTTGGCCCGTTAACCCGGTTCTCTTGCCGTGGCCTACAGATGCGTCACCTCGCTGCCTACCTTCTCCTCCAGATCGGCGGTAACGCTAGCCCCTCCGCGGCGGATGTCAAGAAGGTCCTCGGTGCTGTCGGCATTGAGGCCGACGATGAGCGCCTCGAGAAGCTCATCTCTGAGCTCGACGGCAAGGATGTCAGCGCGCTGATCGCTGAGGGCTCCGCCAAGCTCGCTTCGGTACGTCCTAATCATCGTGTGGCAGCCCACTGTCGGGAAGCTTACGTTAATTTGAATCGTTACAGGTCCCCTCTGGTGGTGCTGTTGCTGCGTCCTCTGGAGGTGCTGCTGCTAGTGGCGCCCCTGCTGCTGCTGCGGAAGAGAAGAAGGAGGAGAAGAAGGAGGAAGAGAAGGTCAGTTGGCCTCGTCTACTTGAAATCCTTATAGCAGTTGTTGACCATCTGTTTATGACTTTACAGGAGGAGTCCGACGACGACATGGGCTTCGGTCTGTTCGACTAAACCATGTAGCGTTAGCAAAATTGTTCGTACCGTACATCTCGCCGTGCCGGCGGCCGGGCAGCTATGATGACACGCTTGCACGACTTTTACTATCCACGCCGCTCTGATCTGATTTGTCGGGCCACTGGGACGTGTCGGATGATAAATACCACAACTTTGCTTGATGCATGTCAATCATGGAATTGAACCGCCGGCTGCTTACACAAGCATCAGCGCGAGGCACGCAGCTATCCACGATGCGAGCCTCATGATTTCCATTAATTGCTGCTCGAACGGCGTGTGTGGATGGTTTGGGGTGGTATCGTCGGCAAGGTGTGTGGCCTTGAGGCCAATCGATCGCCTGTGATCAGTAGCAGTGCGAGATGGGCTGTGTTCGTTCGAGAAGCATTGGCTTTCAGATTTCTGAAGCGGGACAAGGAGACCATTCAGAGGAGGGAAACACGGACCAACGACGCCGACTCGCCAAGTGACCAGAGAGGGCTGTCGCGTCGAAGTGCATGTGCATGTTACATAAGACATATTTGGGTGTGGATTGTTTCAGGAACGGTCGACACAGCGACGAGAATTAGGCACACCGCCACCCCAGCGCGGAATCCGGGGAAGACCGCCGGCTATGGAACTCTGTCGAATGCCGGCGGCGTAAACGACCTTCTCAGGACATTCCGGAGGCGCCGCAGCAGAAGATTGTCCGTAGTACGTCCGCAAGCCTCGGCAGGACATACGCTGTCATTGACCTCGCGAAAATGGGCCTTCAGCTCATAGCCCAGCACGCGCTTGGGCCTGCGCGGCGAGGAGGCAGGACGGGCACACGGGAAAGGCGTCGGTTACGTATGACGGAGTGTCGAGAGGATGCCGCGGTAAGAGTCGGGCCCGGGGGAGTGGGACGGAAGAAGAGAGGTGTCTCGGTCAAGTAGCCGCCGAGTCGCGTTCGTTCTCCCGTAGCCGCAATTATACCCCCATGACATCCGCCCGTTAAAGCTCTCTTGGCTTCCTCGCAACATAGTTTCCTTTCCACGCTCTTCCGCCCCTCGTATCCCTCAACGCCGCCCTCAGTCCTCCGCCGCTATCTCAGCGCTGTCTCTGCCGTCGCGCACCTCATCTTCCCCCCCGAACGAGCCCACCCTGTTGACGGTTGCCATTCCGCACCATCTCTCATCGCCCTCCTTCTCACATGGCTTCTCCCTCCGAGTCTCCACCTAGTCCCTCGCATCATCCTCTTGCTTCTGCGCCCATATCTTCGCCCACAAACATGGCATTCTCCAATCCTCCTGATGGGGGATCCCCGGAGCACGAGCAGCTATCCGTGGCATTCGTCAAAGGTGGCAAGCGGAAGCGTCTCAGCAAGGTGCGCATATACCTTGGCCTTCACGCGTCGCTTGTTCTAAATATTGCTTCAGGCTTGCGATGCATGCCATAAGAGCAAGCGCAGGTGCGATGGGACGGGTAAGCACGCGTGCATACTCTCAGCGTGGCGGACTGCACTGAATTTCCGTTCCACCAGCTCCCTGCAGCAATTGGTAGGTGCATATCTCAGAGCGCTCGAGCACCGTATACTCACCTCATCCTAGCTATTATGCGTCTAAGAACTGCACATACACCGATGCTGCGGGGAGACCTGTCCCTGCACCTCGAAATACCCACCCTGTAAGACCAGCCGATGTTGCTACGGTACCTCACCTTCGCGATACTGCTTACGTCCCATGTTAACCATGCGTGTTTCCCAGGCACACCCGGCAGCTGAGACTCCACCCTGGGCGGGTCAAGCCACCTTGTCAAGCCCTCCGGTCAATCCGCAGGGTGGAGTCGAACGAGATCCGACCACAAAACGATCCCGGAAAGGCCCAGGTGCCCCGGACACTAGTCCTCCATTGGCTTCCAAAGGCGCTGCCTCTCCGGAGGTGTTCACCCAAACTCCCGACCCCGCAATAACACATGAGCTCGTGAACAGTTCGTATCGAACCGTTGGTTCACCGCCCGTCGTGTATTGACGCGCAGTCCCTCCAATAGTATTCTTCGCCCACTGCAACCCGCAGCGCATGATCATTCACAAACCCTCTTTCTCCGCCGATCTCGCACTAAGCAAGGTACCAACGTACTTGCTCCTGGCTGTATGCGCTGTTGCTGCGCCTTTGTCCAAGGCTATCGCAAGCAAGGCATCTCATTCGCGCCTCGCTGGGGTCCCTTTCTTCCAAGACGCATTGAGCTTGATGTTTGACAACTCGGGGAGGTTACTTTGCAAGCCGACGGTGAGCACGGCTCAAGCGCTTTGCTTGCTCGAGATGCACGAGATCGCCGCCAGCCACTCGTGGACTCGTCACTTCAGGTACTTCGGTAAGTCTTCTTGTCCGCACTCACGTTCCCGCCGGCACTCCTCGGTAAAAATAAACCACCCGCTCACCTGATTCGTCGCCCTCCGCAGAACTGGCGCTCCAGGTACTGGAAGGCAGCCTCGAGGTGGACCGACCAGATAACTCGGCCCCCCCTTCGCCCACAGACCCGGGCGCACTGATGGACTTTGTTGACCGGGAGTGCACCCGGCGCTGCTTCTGGCTGATCCAGCTTATGGCGTGGATCAGCAACATCTACACGCACCGGGACGTCCGGCCGCGCATGGTCGAACTCGCGGACGTAGTGCGGTTGCCCATCGACGAGACGACGTTTGAATTGACGTCGGTGACAAGCTCCGCTAGTACGTGCTAATCTTTGCCCCAAACGCGCGCAGACGCTCTCTCACATCTGGCTGACATCGATTTTGCCGGCTGACTTTTAGCCTCTGAATACTTACGTCGACCTGCACCTCGGACGAGGTATGCGTCGCAATTTGGCCACATGCTCCGTATCATGGAGATCTATCATAATGTGGAGGTTGTGTTAAGTGCGTACTTGCTCGAAATCAAGCTTGCTCTTGGTGCTGAGAGGGCTTCTGCTAGCCACCAAGGAAGGTCCCGCCCGTGCCGCCGCTATGCCTAGTCTCCGCAAGCGGCTAGAGGTAGTTTGTCTTGCCTTCGTTATGTTCTACTACTAACCTAACGACATAGGATTGGCATGCTTCATTACCTAGTCACCTACAATTCACCGAGGACAACCTGGAGACGCAGGTCACTATGTTTGAGACCTCCTCGAACTCTGGTGCCTGGTCTTTCTGCTTCATGCATGCAATGTATCCATGCTGCTACCTCGCAGTACACGAGGTACGCCAAGCTATCCTCTTGTTAGATATGCTGCTATTTCCGCCCTCACTCCGCCCTGTGCCAGTATTAACCTTTTCCGTATGCAGGGTGAAGGCACACTAACGGAACCGATCCCTTGGGTCCGCAACCAGCTCAATCTGATCTTCAATGCCGCCGGTACGCGGGCCAAGACATCCATACTTTGTACGTACCCCTGGTTCACTGCGCTTCGCAAATGCCGCCGGCAGACATCTGATAAGCACCTTCTGTTTTCAAATGCGCATTGGACACCGTACATACACTCGCTACGATCAGCGGCTTGCGCGCTTTGGGTGAGGTCTATACAATTGCGTCTTGAAATGTCTGATCTGCTGTCTGCTCATCGCTTGATTGCGTTCATTGGGGGCAGTCCTACAGCAAGTATAGCCCCGACGACCCGCAGGTGCAGGTGTGGGACCGCGACTTCGAGAAACTGTGGGGTTTCAAAGTCGTGATCGTCGCCGAGCAATGGCGGCAGAGCCAGGCCAAGGCCAAGGAGCAAGCACTGGCAGCGCAGCAGCAGCAACAGCAGCAGCAGAAGCAACAGGCACTGTATCAGCCCCGCGAGCCCCCCTCCTCCAAGTCCAGCTCGAACTCGCCGACGTCCTCGCACTCCTCTCCCGAGGCAGTCGCCCTACATGCGCAGCCGTACGAGGGCCGCAGGGAGAGTGGGGACCCGCGCGCTCTCCTCCGGACCAACACGCTGCTAGACCTTGACTCGCGGCTGGTGGGCGTCGGGGCAGGGGGAGCCGGGGTCGTCGCCCCGCGCACGAGCCTGCCATCGCTGCAGCAGGCCGGCCTCCTGGACTCGCTGAACATGAAGGCGCCGTTCGAGGCGTTCGCGAGCTCGCTCTCGCTTGGGCCGCAGGGCCTGGGGAGCCCTCCGAGCGCCGGGACGGGATCGGGCCGGGGGCAGCAGTTGAATCCTGGGTCTGCCGCCGCCATGCCTGCCGGGATGAACTGGCTCGTCGATGCCGGGGGCGGCGGGCGACCATGAGCGCTGCCCTCGGTAGCATTTTCGACCGTTGGGGGTGGGTGTTTGGTGTTGTCCGAGGATTTTCCAGTCTCACCTTGGGTTCCTTACTGGCCTCTTGAATCCATCGTCTTGGGGCTTCCTTTTGCATACAGTATGAGCCATGATACATAAGGTTGGACGTTCTTGGTGTATGATTCGAATTCTTTCAACTCGGAGTGTACGGGTCGTATCGATTTCACATGAGCAGCGACGCGTTTGTAGAATGCTAGTGTAATAATAGCAGCTATGTCCATATCTAGTATTCTTCGATGTTCTGCTGCATTGGTACAGTACTAGTTGTTAGCAGGCACATTGTCAGTCATTGTCGTTCGTTCTGCCTTCGTCTAACAGATACTTTTGGCGATCAAAAGTATGCTCGGGTATATGAATTTGTAATTATACAATATGTGTGCCCAGTCTGCCATGGTGTGCGGATGCGTCATAGTCCGTGTAATCGTTGATCGTACGCGTCCAAGCGAGGTCCACCACAGGGGCGGAAGCAAGAGCAGCAGGGAGGCGGAACGGCTACAGCACCTGTAACAGATGCGTCTACTGCTGCTTCTTAAGGTTGCGGTGCAGCTCGGGTTTGACGAGGATGACGCGGTCGAGGAGCTTCTGGACAACCTTGTCCTTGTTTCCCTCGTACGCTGCACGGATCTCCTTCTGTTTCACCTCGGTCTCCTTATCAATCCGCGCCTGGACAGTCTGGGTGGTACCCGCATGCTATTTCGGTTGAAGGTATGACCAGGGTGTGCAATGAGCGTCGGGGAGGTCGGGTAAGATCATGGACAGCACAGAACGTACAGACTGCTCGAACGCCTTGAACTCCTGCTCCTTCGTCTTCTTGTACTCCTCTATCTCTTTCTCAGCCTCAGAGCGTGCATCTTTTAGCCTCTGAACACGATCTGGGATGTCAATGACGTGAGCTCGCCGCCAGTTTGTACAATGCCCTAGAGAGTGAACGGACATTGGCGAGCCTGCTGCACGACCTTTGCGGCCTCCTTTTCAGCTTCGAGCAGCGTCTGAATGCTCTGTGATTGCTGTGCGGCCTTCGTAAACGTCGTTCAGCGCGATACTCCGGTATAGCAAGGCATTGGCAACCGACCATAGTGATTCAGTGCAAGGAAGGATTTCAGGCTCCGCCGCCTGTGACGCGCCGGGAAACAGCAGCCAAAGCGCTCGAGGGAACCGCGTCGACCGTCCTCCCCTCCGTCCTGGTCCTCTCTGCCGTCTGCTCGAATTGTCTCGCTCCGCTTCACGGCGATAGAGAAAAGCGCGGCTGCATCCGCTGAGCTGGGGAATCCAAAATGTCAGCAAATGCTGCTCCTGTCGACCCCCTAACGCAATTCTCCCTTGCGCTCGCTGCGCCAGCCGACTCGAAGGAGCAGGCAGAGCTGCTCTCGACGCTGCGCGAGTCGCTCGAGAACCACCCCAGTCTGTCGATATTATGCTCGACGCTCATCAACACACTGTCGGGCACGGGGGATTCGCTCATGAAGACGTGGGTGCTGAACCTGCTGCACTTCGCGATATGCAAGTCGAATTTGAGTGCCGAGGCGCGCACTCAGCGTGCGTGTTTCAACTATCTGAGTGTCACTGTGGATTCTCATGGTCGACATGGTTTGGCTAGTGGCGGACCAATCATTGGAGGTCCTGGCGGGGTTATTAAATGACGGGAACATCAACACCGTGAAGGTGGTTGTGCAATGTTTCCCGACGGTGTATGCGTTACTATTTCGGTCATTGTAAGTGACGCCCCTCCTCGTGTGAGACTATACATTGACAGAAAGCGTTGAAGATGTGTGAACCGGAGTAATCGCAAGCCTTGGGACATCCTCACGCAGGCGAAGGCGCGAATCCTCGAGTTTGTCTGGGCTCCCCATGTCAACGCCGGCCTGAGGATATCTGCCGTCAAGTTCATGCAGCGGGTCATACTTGTGCAGACGCGTGGGATCAATGACCCCAGGGTTTGTTCCCTACCCTTGCCTCCAAAGTCCTTGCTGCCTACTCTTATTCACACTAACATTGCCACTTAGCTCCAAAATAAGGACGATCCCAACCTGAATATGGTGCCCTCCGATCATCCCTTCATATCTGTGCAGGCTCTGGAACAGGAAGGTCTTAAGCTCCTCGAAGGCGTCATCACGACACTGTACACCAGCAAGTGAGTGCTAGTGATACACATCCTGTCCAGTATCCGTTTGACACTCGCCGATCTCAGCAATCCCGACATGCTTTCAGCCATCTTGAATAGTTGGGCCAACCTCATCAAGCGACGTCCAGCACTTGTCGAATTGGTCTTGTCCACACTGGTTCAATGGACGCCTGTCAAGCTCGAAGGCCAACCAGCGTCTGTCATCCGGAGTGCGGAGAAGACCATTCGCATTCTGCTCACGCACATATCTCGGTATGCGCTGTTTCTGGCTAGCACTGATATTCGTGTTCATCTCCACAAGGACGCCGCAGGGCCATCCGTTTGTGGGACAGATCCAATCCGCCCTTGCTGCTCAAGCGGCAAGGATGGAACAAGCTGTCGCCGAGGAGAAGGCTCGTAGGGCGGCGGCAGCAGAGGCCTCGAAAAAGCGTACCACTACAGCGACTCCCGTCACTGAGGCGCCAGAATCCAAGCGGCCCAAGCTGGAGCACGAACCTGTTCCTGCTCTCGGTGCCGGTGGCTTTGACTTCAGCGCGCTCCCTGCGACTCTCGTGACCGACTTGATTGTGGCCAACCTGCAAGCGCATACGGAAAATGCTCTCATCGGACTCGTTCAAGCATACAGACACAAGAAGGCCACCACATCGATACCGGTACCAGCAGTGGCCGAGATACCTGGACTATCCTCGACGCCTCCGCCATCTCGTGGATCTACCGCGGAGCATGTAGCCTCTGTCAGCGCCCAGCGTCCACCCCCTTCAGGACCTCGTGCAGACCGTGAAAAGAAGGCGAAGTCTGTCACACCTCCGCCTCCACCAGCTCCGGTCAAAATCGAGGAACCTGTGGATCCTCTCAAAATGGACATTGACGACGAAGAGATGGAGTATGAGCCTGACAGACTCAATCTGGAGGTGCGAAATGATCGGTTCGATACCACCGTCAGACCTTCCTGATCACGCCTATAGATATCTGGCGAGGCAGAGCCCATCGATGAAGCAGAAGCAGCGCTAGACCATGCCATGGAGGAGGCAGAGCTGCCTATTACCGATTTCAAGCTTCCTCCCGCACGAGAGCTCGACGCGGACGACCGGGAAGTTCTTATGCGCAAGGCAATCACTCGAATACGGGAAGGGGCCAAAGAGCTTGTCGCTGCCGAGGGTGCACTGGATGCTTCAGATCCCCACCACCTTCGGACGACCCCAGCGGACATGTGGATGCTGCTTCTAGTGCGGATGGTAACACGTGTTAGCGATCCCTCCATCGAACAGGAGGCGAACGAGGATGAGACGAAGGCGGATGATGCTGTTGTCAAGCGGTCCGAAATCTACGATCGGCAGGATAGACTACGGCATGCATTGTGCGAATATATCATGGCCGACTTTTCTGGCCGGTGAGTATACGCAACGGTGAATGCCTAGTCAAATACTAAGATTATGACAGAATACGACTCGCAACGACCTGGATGAACGAGGAGTGGTACAACGACAGGATACGACGTCAACAAGACCGGGCCTGGGTAGGCTCTACGAACTCCGTTTAGATGGGGTAGACGCTGACACAGACAACATTAGCAACCGAATTACGAGACCTGGCTGAATCAAATCGTAGCGGCCTATCAGACACACGCAGAAGGCAAGGATAGGACATTTTCTCGCTTCCTGCTTGATTTGCCAGCCGTGCCACAAGATGTCCTAAATCTACTCAGGGAATCCTGCGTCGAACCAGAACGGTTTGTGCTTCTGCATGTATCAATCAATGGCACAGCAGTTGACTGCATTGGTGTACTATTAGGCGACAGATGGGCTTTGCCGCTTTGCGAGAGTTCGTGTCGCAACGACCGTCATTACGAGCAGAAGCCATGAATATGCTCCTGGAATTGACGACGCATCCCGACAAGATCACTCGCGGTGCAGCGATCAACACAGTCAAGCGTTGGATCCCCGATGTCCAACCTATGGCGGATATGATTCGTGATTTCGCCTTGCAGTTGCTTCGCCGACTCCAATCTCGTCCAAAACAAGCCGAAGAAGAGAAGCCTGAAAAGCCCCAGACGAACGGCGCCGACCATGAAGAGAACATGGAAGATGGCCAACTTCCACAGGAGGATATCATCCAAACGCCGTATCTGCCGGAGCAGCTCGAGCTTCCCGCGGTGAACGCGCAGATCTTGCAGCATGTGGAGCTACTGTTCGCCCTGTCGACGAAGGTTCCGGAGTTTTTGGACGAGTATGTGTTCTCCGTCCCACTTTCCATGTGCCCGTCACTAAGGTGACACCAGGATATTTGCGGCGTACGGAGGGATGGAGGAGACCGTTCAGGAGACTGTCCAACAGTTGATCACACCGTTAGTGCGAGCACTTGGGCCAACACATGGGAAACTCCTTACGCTTCTACGGACGTTTCCTCCTGGTGCGGAGTCGCTGGCGCTGCGTGTGCTCACTATCTTTACGGAGACGGGCCGACCGAGTGCACAGCTGGTGGCATTGGTCAAGAGTCTCGTCAATGAGCGCGACCTCGATGCAAGATTCCTTATCCCCATCATCGCTGAGATGGACAAGGTATCTCAATTGCACACTATCGCCGGTAAAGCCTCCTGACCTGCCGTCTTCAGGCCGACATTGTGCGACATCTACCACGCATCGTATCTATTCTCAACGGGACGCCAGAACCCAAGCAGCTCGTGCGTTCAGTGTTTAGTTCTATCGTCACCACGCCACCAGAAACGTTTGGTAAAGTGACGTCTAACCTGCCGCGTGTGCGGCAAAGCGAGCTGCTGACACCGGCGGAGCTTATGGTACTGCTCCATGAGTCGGAAAGGGAGATCGGGTTGAGGAGCGCCATAGAGGGTAAGCCTTGCTGAGTCTAGTGTGCGATGCTAGACTGACTCGGAGATCCGCAGCCATTTCAATCTGTTTCTCCATGACTGACATTTACCGCTCTGAAATTCTTGGTGTCGTAATGAATCAGCTTGTGGATGTTCCAAATCTTCCTACGCTGTTCATGCGGACGGTATGACCATTCTATTGACGGAGCTTCTAACAATCCCCGACTGTTCTCGGGACGCTGATACCTTCTTCTCCGCAGGTGATCCAAGCGGTGACCACATACCGTTCGTTGCGCGGTTTTGTATCGACAACGCTGCTCTCGCGCCTGATCACCAAGAAGATATGGACAAATCCCCCGCTTTGGGAAGGCTTCATTCGCTGTGCCAAGCTCATCGCGCCGCAAAGTTTCGGAGCGCTCCTCCAGCTACCCAAGGAGCAGCTGCGCGAGGTTGTCGAGAAGCAGCCCACCCTCAAGGCCGAGTTGCGTGAGCACGTCATGAAGAAGGGCACGAACAAGGCGCGTGTCGCAGGCTACCTCGACATCTTCGGCGAAGACGATTCCAGCACACCGGCCGCCGCCGCAAGCCCGGCGCCGTCCGCTGGAGAGTCGACGCCTCAACCCGAGCCAGAACCTCTGCTTGTGGAACCCGCTCAAAGCTCATAAGTCTCACGAGTCTCGGTCCCGCGGCGAGCCTGTTGCGGTCTTGTAGCATTCGTAGGTCCTGTTGTACATGTTCATAATTATCGTTACGCATGTCTTAGTGTATAGTAGTCGTAGTAGCGGACGTAGTTTGTCGGCCTTCTCATCGGGCTTAGACGGTGGGGATGGCTGGACGTGGAGGGCGTCGCCGGCATCTTGCGTTGGGTACAGGACAATAGGTAGCACAGTAGCGAAACATTCCATCTTCTCGGCAGCTGAGGATCTCTGGCCGTCTTTCACAACTGGAGGGGCCCGCAATCCCGTCGTAGCCGTACACTACCTCAACACATCTCAAGTCCAACGTAACATAATGACGGAGACGGAGCGGTCAAGGTTCACGGTCATGCGGTGTCCATGGTGAGGAGGCCGTCGCCGAGCTCGAATGCTGGAGGATTGTCCGCGAGTTCCATCGCATTAAGCAGGGCGTCCAGGTCCGGGGTAACGACGAAACGTCTGTTGACTTCTCCCAGAACGCATAATCGCTTCTTGGTCGCGTCTAGATAGATAGCATGTTGTAGGAAAGAGGGTTGTGTAGCGGCGGTAACCTAGTCTTCTGTCAGTAACGTACCGGTAAGGAATTGTGAGAACGAGACCTACATCCATGACAATGCCATTGTGCATGCGCATCTTGACCGCGCCGCTCTCGTAGATCTCGAGCTGGCCGATGACGCCGTCGACGGTTGGCGACTCCGCCGCATTGTTGGTTGTGGCCTCCCCATCTGCACCGCCAGCTGGAGTGGCGGCTGGCGGTTTGGTGTCCTCTGCGAAGGTGACTTTCTTGGTTGACTCCTCACCTGCTGTGGAGTCAGCCTTGGCTTTGCCTTTGACGTCGGCGTTCTGCTGTGCGTGGCGGGAATGAAAGACAGGAAAGGGTTCTGGGAACTGGAAAAAGTATAGTCGCTCTTGTCGGATGTCTGCGTCCTGGTTCGTGATTGAGCAACTAACCGAATAGAAAGGATAGCATGATTCACCTCCTCGCCTTGCGCCTGAGCTTGTGCGAAGTCATCAATGATGTCTTCGAGCTCCTCTTCTGACTCGCTCTCGCTGAGGTCGACGGCATTGGCCATGTTAACCTCCTCTTCCGGAGAAGGCTCCCTGTCGACGTCCATGACCTCACCTGCAGTGGCATGGTCTCAGTGTTCAGCAGCAAGGCAAACCACAGGCACACATGACGCACACACACCTCTCAGCTCAGCGTCCTCCTTCTTCACGCCCTCCTCCCTCTTCAGCTTCGCCTTAGCCTTCCTGTTCCTCTTCCCCACCTCCCTCTCCTTCCTCAGACTCTCCGGCGCCATCCAGTCCATCTGCCGCACATTCTCCATGTCCACAATCTCCACGCCTTCGTCCGGGTCCGAATACTCCTGCTCCTCCTTCCTCGCCCGCTCTGCCTCCTGCTCCCGCTCCTTCTCCTTCTTCAGCGACGGTGCAGTCGTCTGCGTCAGCCCCGCCCCGAGCTTCGCCGAGCCCGCCGGAGGCGGAGCTGGGGCAAAGTTGGAACGGGGCGCAGTCCGCCGCGCGGAGGGGGCGCCCGCCAGGGCGGGCCCCATCGCGAAGGGCCCGGAGGCAGTCATCTCGACGGGAGGGGGGCGGGGGGCGGTGCCGCGTCCTGCGGCGTCTGCCCCGCCGCGTCCGCGTCCGCGTCCACGGCCGCGTTCTGCTCCACGGCCGCGGCCGCGGTCGGCGGATGGAGGGGGGGCGGGTTCATCCTAGACAGACGTTCTGTGAACATGCAAGGGTAAGAGAGAGGTCAGCTTGGACGCACTTTCTTTGGTTCCCTGTGGTGGTGCTCTTCAGAGTGAGGTCATATGAAGGGGTGTGCGGCACTCACTCCTTGACGCGACGCGGCGGGAGGGTGGGCACGAACTTGAGTTTCTGCGTGCCCAGCCTCGTTACGTCGCCCTGCTTCTTCGCGAGGCTCGCGATTGCTTTTCCGGGGGCGACAGAGCCCGAGCCAGAGGACGCTGGTGTCCCGCTCCCCGAGGGCTGTTCAGACATGACGGTGTGGAGAGTGGTCGTTCCAGCAGTCGCGTTGTGTTCCACGCGTCGCGTTTCTGGGCGCAGGAGGATGTCCGTAAAATGCGTATCTTAGATCAGGGAGGATCAGAGCCAAACAAGGCAGGAAAACTTCCCGATGATCTATGAGAGATCATCTTATCCGCTGCGACCGCCATGTCCCGCGCACACAGATCAGTCGCGGGCGGCTCGTCTGGCCCTCCGCAATATCCTCTCCCTTTCTCCTCCTTTCCCCTCTCGACGACCTAGGACCCCCCCCCCGCTGAACCCCGTCCGTACAGCGCGTAGGAAGACATGGCCGCGCAGGAGCCTGAGCACTTCGGCCTCACGTACAATGACGTGCATAACCTCATCCGCGCGAGCGCGGCCAAGATCGCCGAGTTCAAGCCGGACATGCTCATCGCCATTGGTATGCCTCCCTCCCATCGTCCCATATAAGACCGTCGTGTATTGATCATCTCCGGCTCGCTCGCACAGGTGGAGGGCGAGTATACCCTCCTTGCTGCTCTTGGTATTGAACTTGACGTCTCCAATGTGTATTCAGTGGCTTCTTTCCCGCTCGCGTCCTCGTACGTCCCCTCTATCTATATATTCATGCTCCATTTTAGACCCCAACCAGTGAACACGCGCGTTCCATTCTCAGCGCACGTTTCTGAAGACCCCCGAGCGAAAGGGCAACATTCCCATTCACGCTATTGGCTTGTCGTTGTACGAGTCCCTCCCCGGCATGACGGCCGAGCAGATCGGTGCGGAGGTTATCCGCACCCAGTGGCTGTAAGTCCCCGTGAGGTCATTGGGGAAGATTCGCTGATTTGCTGCCTCCAACAGCGGTCCCGAGTCCGGCGAACTCCTCCTTGGCAGACGCGCTCTCATCGTGGTCGGTATCACTCCGCCAGTCTCAAATGTCAAAAAGCGACTAAACCAATCCCTGCATAGGACGAAGTGGATGACTCCCGCAAGACCCTCCAGTGAGAAGCGCTCATTTTTCGATCGGAGAGCCACCCGTTCACGCATTGCACCGTCAGCTACGCCATAACGGAGCTTCAGAGAGATGTCGAACGCGCGCTCGAGGCGCTGCCTGAGTCCGAGCGCGACGCGAAGCGCACCAAGTTCGCCGTCTTCGTCGTGCACAACAAGCTGAAGCCCAAGCTCGCCGAGATCCCCGCTGGCATTCCGTACGTACCTCCCCTCTAAGCGCGCTTCCCGGCCATGCCTGAGACACGCTCCATAGATACTACGCCGGAGAGGAGATCGAGGATGTCTGGTGAGAAGATCTGCCCTGTGCTATTGTTGGGACGTGCGCACTGACCGAGGGGATGCATCGATAGGCTCGACTATCCTTGGGAAGCCCAGTGAGTTCCTAGCCGTGCTTGTCCCACGGGCGCCAGAGCTGAATAGAGCTTCTTCACGCAGAGACATCGAAGAGCACGATCGTCTCGCCGCAGAGGGCAAGAAAAAGCGCGCCGCAAAGACGCAGTAGACGGCCTCGTCCCGAAATCGAGCGTGAGCGCGGCGAGGCACACCTTTCCTGTGGCCCTCCAGGATGGCTCGCTCGGATTGGCGGAGACGGCTGAGCGATGCTATTGGTCGGCGGTTGCCGCGCGAGCTCGTAGGAGGTTTTGTCGCACGGGCGAGTCGGTGCTCACCCACACACGTATGCACATCTGTACGAACAGTCGCAGAAGAAGGCGGGGAGTCATGTACGGTACCTAGAGCAGAGAAAGACATCCAACATGTGTTTGTATGCCTGTCGCCCGCCCGCGACGGCGATTGGCCGCGTCGAGTGGGAGGTAGTCAGTCGCGCTGATTCAGATCTGTGCTGTACGCATGATGAATGTCCGTGGCACGGCCCACGGCAAAGGCGACTGCCACGGTCCCTCTCTTTTCCCATTTGCCAGTCCGGCTCTCATCCACGAACCAGCAGCGCGGCACCGCTGACCATACACCGGTCTGAGAACATCGTGACCTGAATTCCAGACAGTCAGCTCGGGCTATAAAACCAAGCCTAAAGCTTGCCACGCCCAGGGTCCCACCGCTCGCCGTCATCGCTGCTGCGCCACCACGCACGCCTTGCTGGCCGACCCACGCGTCCGCTCCTGTATCTCTCCCCCTTGCTGTCTCGACTCTCCGCGTCACGTCCACCGCGGCTGCTACGACGCGTTTGTGATCTACCCTTGCCTGGTCGACCGCGACTCGCGCGTTTTTGTGCCTACGTTTGCACTATCGTTCACCGAAATCGGTCCAAGAGGGCATGGCAGAACACATGCCTGAGCATCTCGAAGAGATCGAGTATGAGGGTCTCTCGCCCAATGCGGGCCTTGGGGTGCGTTTCCCCGTGCTTTCGAAAGTGAAAGGAAGCGATACTGACACAGGGAACGGCACAGGTCAACATGGCTGCGGGAGCCCTGGTGAGTACATTACCAGCCGAGCACTCCAGAGCGAAGAACATTAGCTATCAGGAGAAGCGGAGACGAGTTTGTTCGCTGAACAGTAACGTTTTCAGGCAGGCATCACGGAGCACGCAGTCATGTTTCCGGTGGACAGCATAAAAGTGCGTGTCCCGCCCGCCCTCACAGGATCCTGCCCGATTTCTTGCTCAACATGCGTCTGACACGTACGCGCCCGTACGGCCCAACAGACCCGCATGCAGGTGTTCGCGACGTCCCCAGCGGCGGTGTACACGGGCGTCGGAAACGCGTTCACGCGGATATCATCGACGGAGGGCATGCGCGCCCTCTGGCGCGGGGTCTCGTCGGTCATCATGGGCGCGGGGCCCGCACACGCGGTGCACTTCGGCGCGTACGAGATGGTGAAGGAGTTCGCGGGTGGGAACGTGGAGGGTGCGCAGAACCAGTGGATAGCAACTTGTGCGTGCAGTCGTCTCTCGCGGACCTCCATGTTCTTCGCGCATGGGGGCACTGACTTTGCGTTTCTCTCGGCATCCTACATTTTCTGACTTGACTGTGTCGGAACACCTGGGGCCTCCTATCAACGAACGCCGCCGCCGAATGTCCGGAACGCATGCGCACGCGCCTCAAAACGCACGTCATGACGACGTCTAATTGCTGCGCCATGAACAGCAATAGCAGGCGCGTCCGCGACGGTCGCGAGCGACGCGCTCATGAATCCCTTTGACGGTGAGATGCCCGCCTCCTCTCGCGTAACCGTACATCCGACCCTGTTTCTCCCTACCCCCGCTTCCCTGGCCTTCGCCGTCCCGCCCATGCCCATGCAAACGTCCACGCCTATGCATCGCGCGCACGCATGACCCCAAACGCGATCGGTGCCTTCCCCCACAGTGATCAAGCAGCGCATGCAGCTGCACAAGTCAAACTACCGCTCTGCATACGAGTGCGCCAAGACCGTGTACCGCGCCGAGGGCCTCGGCGCGTTCTACGTCTCCTACCCGACGACGCTCACCATGACCGTGCCCTTCACCGCGGTCCAGTTTACGGTGTACGAGCAGCTCAAGACGCTCCTCAACCCGCAGGGCGCGTACTCGCCCTCGACGCACATCGTTGCGGGAGGCCTCGCCGGCGCCGTTGCGGGCGCGGTGACGACCCCGCTCGACGTCGCGAAGACGGTCCTCCAGACGCGCGGGTCGAGCCACGACGCGGAGATCCGACGCTGCAGGGGCCTCTTCGACGCGGCGCGCATCATCTGGACGCGCGACGGCGCGAAGGGCTTCCTGCGCGGGCTCTCGCCGCGCGTGCTGACGTTCATGCCGAGCAACGCGCTCTGCTGGCTGTCGTACGAGTTCTTCAGTGCGTCTTTCTTCGCTCGCTTCTGTGCCCGGTCGGGAAGAGTGCTGATGGCGTGCTCTTCCTACCTTTTTTGTCTCGTCGCGTTTGCAGAGGCGGCGATACGGGACCATTGATGAGCTGACGCGCCGCTGCCCCGAGCCCCTGCCGCTTCGACGCGTCTCTTCAGGGTGCAATCCGTTCAGCACGCACGCATGCAGTCGCATGATACTCAATATTGGACTGTGGTTTGGAGCTTGCAGAGTGTCGTGGGCGTGGTCGATGGAGGAATGCGGGGACAAGGACGCCACGCTGCTACACCCTCGCCCTTCCGCCTTTCTCTCTGCAGCTCTGCAGTCGTGCTGAGCACCGGCGCCAGCCCCTTTCTGTCTACGAACTACCCTTACATGTCTTGGTTGTAATTGCGTCTTTGGGATCAGGAGACTAGTAGTCGACACATGTTAATGCGATGATGAAGACGAGACGACGCGTCATGCTTGTCGACGTTGCATTTATTATGGTCTAGAAATTCTACGAGATTACAGCATGAAAGACGGTCGCTCAGGGAACTAGAACTACATATGCTCTGCTACCAAGAACTGCGTTCAAGAGAATCTAGATCAACGTGGTGGACAGAGCGGCCTGGATGAGGGACTCGACGTTCTCGCGGCGCGGGGTGATGGAGCACTTGAATGGCTTGGGGTGCCTGCACAGTCCCGTTAGTGAGCCGTAGTCTGGAGAGACAGCGGTGAAGGATGCTTGCCTGAACACACCGCCGTTGAACTCCACGTCGGGCAGGATCGGTTCGCCGCTGCTGTCGGTGATGGGTGCGATATCGAAGCACGCCATGATCGACGAGAAGGTGAGGAAGAGGGACTGGTCCGCGAAGTGCATCCCGGGGCAGCGCCTGAGGGGAGAGGCGGGGCCCGCACGGTCAGAGTCTGACGGCAGTCGCGTGTCTCAGTCACAAGCGGAACCATACCGTCTTCCGAAGCCGAACGCGTAGTTGTCCGTGTCCATCAGCCGGAGGCGTTCGGGGTCCTTCTCGAGCTCGAAGCGTTCGGGGAAGAACTTCTCCGGGTCGGGGTACAGCTTCTCGTCGTGGAGACAGGCCCTGGAGCGGGGTTACCTCTATCGCACGCGGCAAGCTGGGATCGCATCAAACACGTACCACATGTTTCCCACGCACTAGAGTGAGAGATGTGAGCAAGCATGGGACATACGCCGGGTGCACGGATGCTCACCATCGTTCCTTCCTCAAGCTGGTATTCGCGGTACTTGTCGGGCTGAATCAACCTGTGGGGCGGCGCTGCGAGAGGAGTCACCGCGGTCAAACTTCGATGTTTGCGGCTCAACTGTTGAAGGCACCCACTCAAGGGGACGGGCACGCCCCACCGGAGGACCTCTTTGATAATGCAATCCACATAGGGCAGTTGCGGCCTGTCCGCCCAGGTAGGCAAACGGTCTGTTCCGACCACGCTGTCGATCTGCTTCTGCGCTTTCTTCAGGACGTGAGGGTTGTGCACGAGCGCGAGGATGAGAATCGTGTTGGAGACCACGGTCTGTTTTCGTGTTCAGTATCGCCGCGGTCAAACCTTGTTAGGCTACGCATACCGTGTCCGAACCCGCTGGTAGCGGAAAGCACATGTCAGTGACCCATACAAGCGCACGAGAGACGATACGGCAATACTTACGTCCATATAGAGACGTGGCCAGCCACTTGACCCGATCCTCCGTCTCTGCATCGACGGAGACGTTGCCATGATCGTCCAGCAAGAGATTGCCGCAGAACGAATTTTGCTTCAGGTCGGAGTCCTACGGCCAAATATCAGTTTGCCGGACACAAGTCACAGGACCGAGCGGTCTCGTACGGGGAGGGACTTGAACATGTCGAACGGCTTGTCCACCCAGACGGCAAGCTTGCTCTTCCAGGTCGCCGCAGTTTTCTGGAAGCCCAGCCAGGGAATGTGGCGCACTGTGGAAAGTCTCGGTGACAGATCGCAGGGCACTCCGTTGGGTGGGTGACGTACGCAATGGGAAGAAGTCGACGGACCAGGCCTCGCCCATGGCGCGAGCGGAGGCAACCATAAACTCCTCCGCATCCGCGATGTACGGGTCGTTTTTCAGCGTCGTATGGTACCCATAGACAGTCGTAAGGATTAGGGAACCTGCGTATCTGTATGCGTCGCGTCATTAAATACGTCCATGCAATCAAATTCGCGGTTGAATGCTAGCCTCTTGAAGTGAGTGAG
Source organism: Dichomitus squalens LYAD-421 SS1 (assembly GCF_000275845.1). NCBI lineage: Eukaryota > Fungi > Basidiomycota > Agaricomycetes > Polyporales > Polyporaceae > Dichomitus > Dichomitus squalens. The sequence goes on from NW_006766887.1 coordinate 886,766, forward strand.
ATGCGACTGAGGTTCCTCCAGCAGGTTGGAGAGAAGCAAATGCGTCTCTCTCGCAACAGCCGGCTGCCACTTCTCGAGTGCGCTGAAACCAAGGGCCTGGTTCATCAGCTTCCGTTCAAGCTTAAACTTGTCCCCGTATTTGGTCAGCGGGACGATATTGCCAAACCCGGCGCTGTCACGAACCAGCCTCAGTACGGAGGCGGCGTTATGTTGGGCTGTGAGGAAATCACGTACAGCTCGCAAGCCATTACGAAGTGGGCACGATCAGAGTATATCGCGCCGCGCTTGTGGAGGAGTTCGTTGACGGCTTCGGGACTGTTTAGGAAGAGGAGGCGGAACCCAAACATTTTGAGGTAAATCATGTCTCCTGGATTAGCTCCGTCAGAAAGGCCGTCGATCCCAGCATAAGTTTGGGTGACCACTCGCCATATCCCTTTCCCCATTGCCAGGCCCTCCGCCACATTTCGTGCGGGGTCATATCCATCGCGTTGCCAAGAACAGGCAGACCAGGAGGACCAGGGGGCAGCGAAAGCTTGCGTTGCCGCGAGGCATAAACCGCCGCCACCCCAAAGAGCAGCACGGCGGCCCAAACCATCGTTGTCGACATTGTGGGTAGGTTCAGTCAAAGGGACGAAGAGAAGGTTTCCTGACGCACGGTCTGCCGAAAGTTAGTAACATATATCGCCGCCGCTGGTGCGAGGACGCGCATTTTGCGAGTGGGACGACATTTTTGCGACTGCGAGTCCAACGGGACGGCCGTGGAGAGTGTAACATATCTGCCACCGGTGTCTCCGAGACCACTGAACGCCCCGCGAGGACGATCTGACACCACTGAGCCGCAGCGTCTCCGATGCGCTTGTGCCTAGAGCGCACAGTAAACGCCTCGCAGCTTCGTACTACAGTGTGTGGGAAGGACAGCAGGATGAGCTCCTCGCCAAGGCTGGTTAGAGCACAAGCATGGCGGCTAAGTCGAAGAATTGCCAATCGGCAACAACAGCCACTGCTAGGTCGAAAGAATCCAGGGGTGGATCTCGCCCATCCGAGCCATGGTACGACCAAAGAGGAGGATTCGCATGCCATGAACGACGGTTTCGATCTTACTAGAGCCTTGGGCTGCTGTGGTGTTGAACTAAGATTAACTCGAGACATTGTTGGCACGTACTTGAGAAGAGAGAACACGAACTTGTGCCTGTTGCGACGAGCCCTTAGCACCTTCGCTTTCGCTGCTATACGGTATGTAGCGTCTCTGGCAATTGTCCCCGAACGAGGAAGCCGACGTTGGCGCAGATCGAGCGCAATGCACTGGCACCGCTGACAGGTGTTTGCGGATGTCATGCCCGATTCCGTCGAAGCGCTTCGCTTGCATCATTCTAGAGCTGAAGCGCTGACCTCCCTCCCTTTCTTCGCCATGCATTTCAAAAGCAGCCACTGCGAGTCTATCTGAAATTCCCTCGATATCATCGGAGAGCGTAGCTTGAGTAATGCGCTCTTGGTCAGATGAACTCGAGGATGCCGTCCCCTACGGACCACGATTTTCATTGCTCCATCGTTTGCCTTCGAATCCGATCCGCGGCCGGATGAAACATGCCTAATTGATAGGTTTATTCCGAATCGGAGACAGAAATGACGTGCTCATCGACACGACTTACGTTGTTCCTCCTGCTAGCACGTCTGTTGAAGGCGGTCGGGCGAGTTCGACGACGCTTGCTGGCACCTCCCCCGCGCGCATCACGTGACTAACGTCAACCTGAGCTCCCGTGTTCGACAAGATCACTTCTCGTTCAAAATTACTGTCGCACTTGATACAGCATTGTGTCACACTGCGAAGTGAGATCTCGTTGCCATCCCGTTCCAGTCCTTTGTCACAGCCTGCGATGTGCATGGGCGTCACTGCAACGGGCATTGGTAGGCAATCGACTTTGCAAAGAGTCATCCACCTTTACTCAAATCAACGGGTCAAATAATCGCAATAGACCCTCGAAACAACAGCGTAGGCTCTGGTAAGAAAAGAACATCTATTTATATTCGTGACATTATAACATGTAAGACAAGGTGGAATTTAAAGATGGGTACAACTTGAAAGAGACGAGGCTCAGGTGCGGGGAGTGTTGGCAGGTATTGGGAGAATGTGAATGTCAGAAGGCCCTAGATATTGTTCCAAAATCACAGCGAGATAAGCCCGACCGCAGCGGCGTAGTCTGCCGCCATCCCCGCCCAAACCAGAAAGCCAACGAGGGTACCGTTCGTCTATACGTGACGGCCGTAGCTTCAACAAATGTCGCGCACATAACGATAGCTGGTCGCTCACCTTGAACGCCTGCCAGCATTGTTCCCCGTTGTCGAAGTCGATAGTGAGCATCTGCTTGGCAAAGCAAGCGGCAGCCCCTCCGACGGTGATAGTGTAGTACAGCCAGCCAGCCTCGGTGATGACCCCCGCGTAAACGAGCGAAGCGACGAAGCAGGCGGCAAAAAAGGATAGGATAGGGCGGATCCAATCTCCAAACAGGACCGCAGTGGACTTCACACCGGCCTTGATGTCGTCGCGGCGGTCTTGACAGGCGTAGATGGTGTCGTAGTAGATAGTCCAGCTGTGCACTTTGCTTCAGCAAATTACCGATGCTATCGGAACGGTAGGTGCTCACCAGACACCGCCGAAGTACAAGACGACCGCAGCATCAATGTCAGAATAGCCGCGGATGGAGACCCAGGCGGTGGGCAGACCCCACGTCATAGCGAGGCCTACGACCCGTGTTAGTACGCGATGGACTACTTCGATGATGTAAGACGGCGTACCAAGGATAGCTTGCGGCCAGTGCGTGAATCTCTTCATGAGAGGGTAGATGAGGTCAACGATGTAGAGCCCCACGAGACCGACTTTGAACCTGTCCAGAAGGTATGAGTATGCTTCGATGTCCTGCAAGGCAAGCAACGACGCACGCTTCGTCTCCGGCAAGTGTGAGAAGGTAGTAGAGAACGGCGTAGTGTGCGGCGAATAGCGCTAAGGCGCCAGTCATAGATATCGCACCGCTTGCCAGGGGTCTGCTCTTCGATCGCTCTAGCAAAACGTCCAGGCCAATGAGCACGGTCCCTCCGACGTAGGATTGACCGACCCCACTACCCACCAACTTGACGATCGAACTCAACGTCGCAAATGTCGTTCCAGCAACACCCGGCGCCATGGCGCAACGTGCCACCGAGGGCATAGAGGAGTATCATAGCACAAACGGTAGTTATTTCGAGATCCTCGGTCCGCGCGCACAACATGACACCCCAGGCTATGGGCGAAGCTCCGTCAGACGAAGCCCAGATACCGACAGAACATGCCTACCACTGGGCCAGAAGATGAGGTCGGACCCCGCTGGGAATTTGTGCAGCCGGGTGAGGCGGAAGTAGGCCCATGCCGTGGATGCGAAGGTCTGCGGCGACCGTTTGGCCTGGACCTGCTTTTTCTCGAGGAGGGGCTGGTTGCTCGCCATGATTCGGATGGGGTGAGCTGCAGAGCTTCGAAGGTTCCGCATAACGCTCACAATGAGATCCCATAAGTATGGGGAAAGGCATAGCATCAGACCCTGCACATTACGTGTGCGAGGGCAAGGCGCATGCGCGACGAACCACTGGGGACGGAGACCTATCTTGACGCTGCTGCCTCTGATCCTCGCCCCAGAACTCAGCGACGCCACCGAGAGTAAATCGGAACGCGCGACTTGCTCCGGTACATACGCAGTAGCGAGATGCTGACTGACGAAGCGGAGAAGGTCCTGGCAGCTCTATGTCCCTCGGCCACAGTCGGTGCGTGATGCTTGTTGCTACTCGGGCTGCATTCCAAGAGGCGCAGGAGCAAAGTCTTACGATGCTTCATATACGACGGTAGAGCGGTGTCATGCAGGCGCACATCACACGGGCCCAAGCCACTAGGATCAGCCTGGAGTCATGATGAGCGCATCATCACCGTCGATCGGCGGCTTAAACCGGGCGAGGCGGTCGTATGATTTTGTTTTGCATAATATAACACGAGCTGCGATGCGTCTGCAGGAGCACGTTAGCGAAAAGCTCGGCAGACTGCAGGTCGCTGTTGGGTAGAGAAGCCGGTTCTCCCCAAGGAGCTGAAGGGCCGGCTGTGCTAGACAGTCGACATGACCGTGCATATGTGGAGAAATTGACGGGTCCCGGAGCGAAATGCCAATTCCGAAGCACGTCAAGCGGTATTTCTGATAGCGCTAGAGGACAGTCCACCGGTTGATTGAAACTGAATAGATATCGTGGCCTTCAATCTTAGTCCAAAACACATTCATCTGCTACTGGGGAGAATGTTTCTAATTAGTTGTGCATCATGAAGCCTGAACTAACTTACCTCTGCGTGCGATCGTCCAACATCGGTGGCACGTTGGAACGCGATTGGAAGCATCCTAGTGGCGATACAACGGTGGCGGAAGCAAGGGGGCGGCGGGCCACATGGTACGATGCGTACAACATGAATGAAATCAAGGTGATACTGTACAAGTGAGTCATCTCCAGATGCAAGTGTGAAATACTGATGTCCGAGAAAAGAGACGTGCGGCTATAGGTCTAGCAGGGCATTACATATAGAACTCCGGCTTGCGCGAATTGATGCCATACTCGGCGAGGGCAGCGCTCAAGTCGTCCATCGTTAGCGTCGTCTTCGTTTTGTCCTGTGGCGCACCACCACCACAGTCAGCAAGTCATGGATTATCCGAAAGACAAGGTTCGCGCTCACCCGTGCAGACGCAGTTCCGGACGGCTGGTTGGCGCGAGAGCGGCCCCCGGCAGCGTTCGCGCGTATACGAGCATGCTGATACGCGTCTGCGGCAATATCTGACACGAATTTTTGCGCTGCCAGTGACAGGAGCCGCTTGCTGTATCATATGCAGAGCCAAATATGGTGTTCGATTGAACACGGTCGAGTGCTTGTATGCACAATAGTACTCACAGTCTGACATCCTCACATTCAAACCCTACTCGTTGTAGGTAGTACTCAGTAACCTCGTTGGGTATCTGCGCTCTCACAAGTTAACACACCAGAGCACGGGCGCGAGAGCATCTCCTGTGCACCACGGCAGTCATACGATAGCGGATGTTTTACGTACCAACGGCTCATACTCGTCAAGCATGAGCAAAAACTCTGCCAGAGTCTTATCCTTTCGTGCCTCCTCAGACAATTGTGCTGCTGTGGCCGGACGAGAGGGTTGTGTTGTACTAGGTCCCGGTTGCGTGAAGTCCGGAGTCGACTGTGGGTGTGGCGACGGAGCAGAAGGAGTCGGGGTAGCAGTATAGTAGGCAGAGTTCTGGGATTGATCTTGGAATGGTGTAGACATGGTTGATGCAACGTTCGTTATAGGGAGCAGGAGAGCGGCTGAGAGTCGTGGTCGACGACGCGGATGCGAGTCCACCGCACGGAACACGGCTCATTTAGCGCCCGTATCGGAGATCCGGCCGGCGTTTACTCTACGATCTCCATAAATTTCGCGCGTCTCAGTTCGTCCACGTCCCTCCCTCTTCTCTCATTATTACACCTGCCAAGGCTCGAAAGTCAGTTGTAAGTGCCATATGTTTGGGATCAAGCGAATACCTTCTTCTTCCTGGTGTTCTGTTATGATGTTTGAGGCATTTGGCTTTAGCAGGACATTCCTGCGCTGCAGAAACCTATCTCAGCTACCTTCGGGTCCCCCGCTTTGGCGGGAGGGTCCGCTTTTTCTGAACCATTAACTGCCTTTACGTACAGTTCGAGCACATCGTACTGACTGACATGCTTCATCCACAGGTCGTACTATGAAGCGCTGCTGAAGAAGTCGACCGGAGCATCCTCCTCCCACTATGTTATTCTTCCTATTCCTAGCACGAGCACAAATACATGGCAATTATACATCCTCCTCTCGTGTGGCCCTCACTGGACCCTATCGACCTTCTCGACGCCCTCCGGTAGCACATACTTGCCTTGTCGGCGGACCTGTGCCAGGGCAGTCGGTCAATGTGGTATCGCAGTCGACAGACTGAACTCGCCCACCTCGTCGAATGTCTCCATTATGATAATAGTTTTCTCATGCGTCCACAGGTCGCTTTCAATCTTCCCCGCTTTGATGCACCTCGCGACCTCGTCCGCCTCAAAGTGCCAGCCTCCACCTACATAGCTGAACGATCGTGTCTCCTCGCGCACCACGTTCCCGCCTGGGCCGTCGAAGTATTCGACGGTGAACGACGGCGGGCGGAAGATCGGTGTGGCGACCTTGATGTTGCCCTTCTTGTATCGAATGACGGCTCCGAAGTGGGCAGTCTGGGCGATCATGCTGCAGCTGAGGATCGCCTGGGCCTTGAGGTGCTCGGTGAAGTTGACCGTCCAGCTGGTGGACGCGTCGACGTCGGTGATGGTGGACTTGAGGATGGAGCCAGTAACACTGGTTGGTCTGGCGTTCTTGTTGGACGGGTGCTCGTAGAGCGCAAGCATGGCCTCGACGACTGCAGTTCAGACACTCCCGTTGCCGCAGCATGTGCAGAGTGTACTCACCCAGAACATGGGGTAGGGGCCGCTGCAAGGGCGATCATATGAGCTCATTGGCTGTGGTTGTGCTCAAAGCTGGAGATGACTAACAGATCTAGAAGTGCACCTCCACCCAGCTTCGGGTCAAGCATCCTATGGTTCAAGGGCTTGTCTGCGTGTGTCGTGGGTCAAAATCTTGTTATTCTGTTATTCAAGCAATAGTCATGCAAGACGTACCTTCGATATGGAAGTCGGCGGACAAGTCAGCGTGCAGGACCACCGGGTCACCAAGGGTGCCCTCCTCAGCGATCTTCTTCAGCTCCAAAGTGAGCGGGTGAAAGCGCGTCCATAACGCCTCCATGAAGAATAGCTTCTTCTCTTTTGCGAGTTTGATCAGGGATTTCGTCTCCGCTGCGTTGGAGGTGGTCGCCTTCTCGCACAGGACGTGCTTTCCGGCATTCAACGCTTCAACCGCGTTCTCGTAGTGAAGGGTATGGGGAGTTCCTGATGGTGGAATTGAGAACTCGCCTTGGAGGTTCTGCCTCCCATGTAGCCCTCACTCACCAATATAGACCGCATCCACATTCTGGCGGTCAGTCTCAGCGGGAAGTTGACTGAGGGCCATTACCCCAACCCACTCACCTTGTCGGCGAAGACTTCTGCGTAGCTACCGTACGCCTTGACGTTGTTGTCCCCGTTGATGTACGCGTCGATGAATTTCTGAGCACTCTCCGTGCTTCGGGAGCCAACAGCCACGACTTTATGCGCGACATCCGTGACGTCCCGACTGCATCGTAGAGGTACACCGGTTCAATCGAGAGTCCTCCCCGCTCGGAATATGAATATATAGCACGCACCTCGCTGGGTCAACGAGGAGATCCTGGTACCACAGCCCAACACTAGTCAGAGGTGTGTGTTCTCTGACACACTCCGAGACGTACCTTCACAAATTCCATAGCGATCCTGCCGGTGGAAATGATGCCCCATCGCAGTTCGAAGGCCATGTTGCTACGTCTCGTAGGGTACGTGCGCTCGAGAAGTAGAGAGATTGGAGAGAAGGATTGCGGAGGCCATCCCTGTGACCCTTAGGCTTATTTATATCTATGTTCCCGGCAGGGTGAATGTCGAGAAAGTGCCTGGGGGCTCGGCGAAACAGTATCGATAGATGACGTCGCCGGACCGGACAAACCGCCGCTTCGAAGTTCAGTACGTTCAGTCACTCTTTTGATCAGAGATGTCGACCCTCATGTGCTCACGAATATGCCTTTATTCAAACGATTGGCGCTGTAGGCTCTTCTGGATCTTGGACAGCTGAGACTTGAGTCCCAGTGAGAATGTGCCGGATTCAGGTCGATTTGGGGCGTGTGAGATCGTATTTGGCTGTACATACTCGTGCTATGTCGATTCAGGTCGGATGGGCGGTGTTTAGCGCCCATTTGACGTCTGTGTTAGCCATATGGTCGCGAGATCGGACGTACATATCTCTAAGGGCATGATGTCTATGCATGCTAGTATCTCTCTAGCTAGCTGTAGCTACGTAATGCCTTAGCTTGTGGCCCCGTAAGGCCTTAGCCTAGCTTGTGTCTGTCTCTAGTATTGCGTGCGAGTCCGACCTCTCTCTGCCGTGTAAGGCTTCTGCCTCCTCTCAGTGCCTGCTCCCATCAGACAATCGAGCCAGGCGTCCGCAGCCTTCTCCCACGGTTTCACCCACTATGGGACCATCTCATGGATGCCACCTCCTCCCAAACATTTCTACTGTGATTGTTTTAAGTACTGCAAGGTCCGGAGACACGAAGTCTCTGTTCTCTGGCAGTAGGAACCTGCCCTAAACATGGTGACGTCATTGTGGTGGAGTTGCTGCTTGCACTGACTACCGCCGTCCTCTGCCTATTCTGCAACCTCTCTTCTTTCTGCTCGACCAACAGCCGGTTCTCCCTGGGTGAAAATGCAGCGCAGACACTGTGCAATGGTGTCACGAAGGTACGTTGGGGTTGGAGAGAGTTATAAAGGTGTGTCTTGTGGTCTAGAGTATGAGCACAAGGTGAGTTGTGGTGTATGGTGTTGCCGTCGCAACACCACTCTAGGTGAGTAATGTTATGTTATGTATGTCGAACATTCTTGGAGGTATGTGGTTACCCAAGTTGCTACTGGTATGGAGGCGGCACTCACCTTCCCAGCGCATCCTCTCACGTTCGACCTGGCGCGACGCAGTCGCTT